>NC_081801.1:18140273-18740273 GCF_963082965.1 Carassius carassius | reverse complement strand
TTCTCCCGGTCGGGTCTATACTTGCCGGCTGCAAGCGAGTCTCATCCATCCGATGCCGTGAGTCGGGATCTCCCTTCGGATGTCGCCAGAGTCCTCCTTGTTGGCCAGCCCAAAGCTTTTTATCTGCCGAGAGGACCCAGACGTCCGTCATCCTGAGTCTCAATCTCCTGTGGGAGGATTCATGGGCCCTCTCAGTCAGCATTAGGCCCTTCGCCCACTGAATAGCAGGGGCTATCAGCCAGTAGGGCCCATACACCGACACCGTCACCTATCCCGGTCGAGGCAACTCGGGTCCTCCCGGTCGGGCACCACAACCACGCTGCTCCTCCTCATCAGCTGGTAGGGCTCACCGTTCCAATGCCACAAGCTCCCGTTGAGCATCGGCTCGAGCCCTACCGACCGGGCGCCAACAACCACGTAGTTCACTACCTGCAGCCGGTAGGGCCTACTCTTCCAACGCCTAAGTCGCTCCCACGGGAGTACGTAGGCCCTTCCGGCCTGTCAACGAGAAGACTTCTCAGAAAATCAAAATCAGTCCCTGCCAGTACTCTATGCTTTTTTTGGGGGGGCGTTCTTTAAACTGGCGGCTGTCCTCTTGTACATTTGCTTTTTGGGGGGTACTCTAGGTTCGGGCCATTCCCGAGCTCGGAGCCCTTCCCCGGACAGCACGCCAAATATGCATACCATACCTCAGCTAATTATATGTAAGCGTGAACTAGTTGGTTTAGATGATTTCACAAGTTTATACAATTCTTCCTCTCCTATGGTAGAGAATGAGTGGAACTGTACAGCGATAGGTTTGAATGAAAACGCTAATGACAAGCTAACGAGTGCTAACGCAATGCAGGTATACTGCACTCCCGGATATAAAATAAAAGTGAACGATCAAAATTAATCTGATAAGATTGATCGATAATATCAGAAATATGGTGTGAATTAAGTTATATTTTATCACTTAAAAAAAAAACAGAGAGTGATAGTAAGATAAAGATTCTAGAGAAGAAAAAAACAGCTACACGGAGCTACGGTCAGCTACAGCTTATTCATTTGTAACACTAATGAGCGGATGGGTTTTCAGCCATCTGTTCCATATTAATGAATCCTGACTCTCTAACACATTCTGCACTCAAAGACCAGAACGTGAGTTAACAAGGACCTTCGTTCTACAACATCTTCCAACATAATTCACCATTTGGGCACCGCAATGTTGGCAACCTCCTATGGGGGGTGACATTTATTACGCCTTTGAGAGAGTCCAGAGATACCCACGTGAGTAGCCTCAAAGGAGAAAGAAACGCATTCCACAACACACACACACATACACCCTACACAAACACAAACGTTCTTTACCTTCGTCATTTTATTACTAAGATGTATTTTGATAGGTTTGTGTGTTGCATAAAAGGGTTAATCCTATTATGCGAGGATTATAATTTGCTGACTTGTAAATTGGAAATGTTTCTCCTAATGAATGTTCTCAAATAGAGTTATGATCCTGTAACCCTGCCCCTGACCAGGTCATAAAACTTTATGACATAACTCACAGAACAGCAAAGCCAGCTCACTGGAATTCTTGTTAAGAAAGACAAGAGTACCTTTTTAAAATGTATTCTAAATATATTGACTGTATGTGCATTAGATGTTTTCCATAATAAAAATTGGAGTATGTGCATTTTTATCGTGTGTTTAATCAAACTTTATATGCATGTAGTTAGGAACAACTCTGTATCTCTGTATGCCTGACTCGCAATATTAGTGTAAGGTATCTTTATAATCGTAAAAACCAGACTGTGTCGAATCTCGACGACAAATTACAAAAAGATGCATTGTTTCAGAAATACAATCTTTCTTAGGAAAAATGTTAAATTCTGTCGACACTATAACTCACGCGAGTGGGTGTTTCCCCAGAGACAAAGGAACGTTTTTCCCGCTTCACATCGCGGACGTTCATTGGTTGTTGGCGCAAACAGAGGTGTGAACTAGTCAAGCCATGAGAACTGAAACCAGGAAGTTCCTGGCGCTCTTGCTTTTGTCTACTCTCCGCTCTCTTCTCTGCACTTCCGTCGGGTAGTTGATCTCAGCACGGCGGCTGAGAGAACAGCCTGTTCTCATGGCCCCTTAAGGGAGCGTTCATCTCCGTTTTTTTATTTCCGTTTTTCTTTTCTTTTCCTTACTAAGTTTATTCCAATATTCGCCTCTCCCCACGAGGGAGACGAACTCTGAATCATTATGTTCGTTGGACATTTCAAACATCGCGCGAGTCCGCAGCAGCCCCGGAAGACACGAGAGAACACGCCCAATCACAAAGAGACCACATGCAAGTTTTATTTTCTAGAGAGATTTAAATGCTGCTTAAAGTTTGTCTATTACCTTTTCAAGGTGATTTGATTCCTTGTTGTCTTTCAAAAGGTTACTATCTGTGATTTTGACATAACTGAGCGATTATTCTGTGATCGCGCCTATTCTCTCACCTCTCTCTCTCATCCTCTCTCACTCATTCTCTCTCTCTCTCTCTCTCTCCCTCATTTGGATTCCGTTATGTCTTGTATTTGTTTATTGTCTGTATTGTCGTATGCATATTTACCCTGTGTGATTTGTAGTTTGATGTATTATTAGTTCAATTATTAAAATCCAATATATATTCATGATTGCTTCTGTCTAAAATGCTCACATCACAAGTCAATGAAATGTTTGATCTTAGCTACAAAGCTCGTTACTTTTCAGTAACCTAAATTTTGTAAAGACAGGAGAATAGTTTAATGGCCAGAAACTATTTTTCCTGGAATTATAAGAAGTGATAACTTTATTGAAAGTTGATAAGTTAATCTTACGGCCGTTTGCTGGACAAACCACTGTTTGATTTGCGGTAATTCACTGTAAGAGATATCACTATAATTGATACGAAGAATGGAATATTGACATATTAATGAGTAAATTACAGTGCCTTGTAATGAGTTATTGATATATACAATTGACCTATTTTTCATCTTCAATAATTTTTATGTAACTGTCATAAGAGATATATATATATATTAATCATATTCTTGATTAATTATTAAAATTCCCTATATAACATTTGAGTTAATTTTAATGTACAACCCAGTGCGGCTACATATATTTGGTGGAGGAATGCGCGCATTTCAAACTTCGTTTTGTGAGCAATCCAGTTCAATCTGTTTATATGGTTATTAATAATTTCTGCACGTCCGCTATATGAAATTATGTAATTGGGAGATAAGTCGCAAGACGCGAACTCACTCCTGACTGAGGCAAAAAGTTTCTAGAAATACCTAACAGTATAGTCACTGTTTGTCACAATGATAAATGAAGGATCCAAAAGCAGAGATGAAAAATAAACAGTCTTTAATGGAATAATCTTAACAAAGGCAGTCTGTAGTATAAGCACACAGAACTGGATCTTGAAATAATGAGCAGACTCCTGTCTCAGGATTAACAAAGCAAGGCTTCCTTGAAGCAGGCAGTAGCAGCACAGGAGTTGAACTCAGTCAGGTGAGCACCGCAGGTTACTCACTCATCGGTACAGCAGGAAACAGAGACAACAGGAAAACTTGACTGTTCCAGACAAACAAGACAGAATAAACGTGAGTACAATTCTTATTCAAGCTAGCAGCAATACTAACGTGTGACATACAACAATAATCCGACAGAGAAACTACTAAAACCAACACCAGATAAAGGGTGAACACTCAGAGCAAAGTAGGAACAGGTGTCAAAGCAAATCAGCGCGAGCGCTAATAGTAATGACTACCAGGTGAATAATGAGGTGTGTGTGTGTGTGCGTATGTGTGTGTGCGCGAGTATGCGTGAGAGAGAAGAGACAACCTGACTCATGACACTGTTATTTTGCTGAAGGTACACTGCAGTTTAATATTAAAGACCTGTAAGAGGAGACCTAGATCTCTCTGCAGTGAGCATATTTTAATATTAATAACCCGCCTATTAAAAGACAAAGAAATCTCTTTTATTAGTTGCAATATGTAAATCTGAACATGAGTGATGTTCCTCTGATTCAGTTAAAAAGGCCTCCTTATTACATATCATTATTGAATTTGTGGTAAACCACAGTTAAATTAAAAAATTAACGATAAAGCTCCTGGTATAAAAAATTGGCTTAGCTACCCAATTTTAAACCTAAAACATTTAAATCATAAGTGCTATTTTGATAAATGTGTATGGAGTACAACAGACGGACAAATTCCTGTTGTTCACATTTGTGTGTTTTTGCAGCGAAAAGAATCCTGCCTCACGCTCTGGTGCAGTAGCACCAAATCAGTGCTGAGGAGCGCACAGAGTTTAAATCACATTGAAGTCGCTGTAATTCCGCTGATTAAACACCAGAGGGCGGCCTTTGTTTAGAAGTTTAATTACGCCCTGCCTTCTGATTTCAGTCTGCATGAGTGAAATTACGCCATCTCGTGGCCGTTTCAGATAATGCGCTCACTGCTAATCTCTATTGTGATTTATTGAATTAGCTGTCTAAATTCTCAACAATTGTTTGCATTTACAGCTTTGCTCGTGCAAATATTATTTCAGGTTAGACAATTTCCCTTCCTTTGATTGTTTACATTTACTTTGAGCTTGGTTCAAAAATGATTTGAATTAAAATTACATCTTTATCTTACTATCACTCTCTGTTTTTTAAAGTGGTAAAATATAACTTAATTCACACCATATTTCTGATATTATCGATCAATCTTATCAGATTAACTTTGATCGTTCACTTTTATTTTATATCCGTGAGTGCAGTACACCTGCAAAGCGTTAGCACTCGTTAGCTTGTCATTAGCGTTTTCATTCGAACCTATCGCTGTTTTCTTTTCTCCTCTCCCTCGCTCCAGTTTTTCACAAGTTCATCAAACAACCGCAGTAAGAATATTTCATCAAGCACGGTGAGTAATGGCTTCTCCTGTCATTGTTACTTGCACCTCTTGCCACATGTACAGTTTATCTATCTCTGTCGCTGATGAGGGATTCACATGTGATAAATGCAGGGAAATAGTTAGGCTGACAGAGAAGATTTCAGAATTAGAGACACGCATCCAAACTTTAATTGAGGACAGTAAGAATGTTAGGGCTCTAGATACGGCTTTGGATGCGTCTAGCTCAGGGATTCCTGTACATTGTTCGGTTCCGGAAACAGAGCCCCTGCAGCAGGGCAACTGGGTGACGGTGAGGCAGCGTAGTCGTGGGTCAAAACACCGCTCTTCTGTTCCGATCAAAACATTGTTCTCCCCAACAGGTTCTCCCCACTCAGTGATGCACCCACTGAGAAACCTGATGAAAGTGCTCTAGTTATTGGTGATTCTATTGTACGGAACGTGAATATAGAGACACCAGCCACCATAGTCAAATGTTTACCGGGAGCCAGAGTGCCTGACATCTTGGCAAATTTAAAAGTGCTGGCTAATGCTAAACGTAAAAACAGTAAGATTGTTATTCATGCCGGCGCTAATGATGTTCGACTTCGCCAGTCGGAGATCACTAAAAATAACATTAAAGAGGTGTGTGAACTTGCAAGCACGATGTCAGACACTGTAATATGCTCTGGTCCCCTCCCTGCTTACCGTGGTGATGAGATGCATAGCAGATTGTCAACACTCAATGGCTGGATGTCTAAGTGGTGCCCACAGAATAACATAGGTTTCATAGACAATTGGACGAGCTTTTGGGGCAGACCAGACCTGTTTAAAAGAGATGTCCTTAATCCCTCCTGGGGTGGCGCCACTCTTCTCTCTAGAAATATGGCAAATAGTCTTAGTGTTTATACTTGACTTACTGGGGCCCAGGTCAGGAAGCAGACAGACTGGCTAAACCGACCGTCTGCTAGCTGCCTCCCGTCACAGAGGTCAGTTAATTCTCAGCACATAGAGACTTTTTCACCTAGATATCACACTATAGAGACTGTGTCTGTTCCCCGAACTAGAAAAAACAAAAAACGTCCAAACCAAGTTAAGATTAACAATTTAATTGAGGTTCAACAAATAAAAAACAGAAGCAATATGGATAAACAAATGATAAAGCTTGGCTTATTGAATATCAGATCCCTTTCTACGAAAACACTTTTTGTAAATAATATGATCACTGATCATAATATAGATATACTCTGTTTGACAGAAACCTGGCTAAAACCTGATGATTACATTATTTTAAATGAGTCCACCCCCCAAGATTACTGTTATAAACATGAGCCGCGTCTAAAAGGCAAAGGTGGAGGTGTTGCTGCAATTTATAACAACGTTTTCAGGATTTCTCAGAGGGCAGGCTTCAAGTATAACTCGTTTGAAGTAATGGTGCTTCATATAACATTATCCAGAGAAACAAATGTTAATGATAAATCCCCTGTTATGTTTGTACTGGCTACTGTATACATGCCACCAGGGCACCATACAGACTTTATTAAAGAGTTTGGTGATTTTACATCCGAGTTAGTTCTGGCTGCAGATAAAGTTTTAATAGTTGGTGATTTTAATATCCATGTTGATAATGAAAAAGATGCATTGGGATCAGCATTTATAGACATTCTGAACTCTACTGGGGTTAGACAACACGTTTCAGGACCTACTCATTGTAGAAATCATACTCTAGATTTAATACTGTCACATGGAATTGATGTTGATGGTGTTGAAATTATTCAGCCAAGTGATGATATCTCAGATCATTATTTAGTTCTGTGCAAACTTCATATAGCCAAAATTGTAAATTCTACTTCTTGTTACAAGTATGGAAGAACCATCACTTCTAACACAAAAGACTGCTTTTTAAGTTATCTTCCTGATGTAACCAAATTCCTTAGCATATCCAAAACCTCAGAACAACTTGATGATGTAACAGAAACTATGGACTCTCTCTTTTCTAGCACTTTAAATAAAGTTGCTCCTTTACGCTTAAGGAAGGTTAAGGAAAACAGTTTGACACCATGGTATAATGAGCATACTCGCACCCTAAAGAGAGCAGCCCAAAAAATGGAGCGCAGCTGGAGGAAAACAAAACTAGAGGTATTTCGTATTGCTTGGCGGGAAAGTAACATATCCTACAGAAAAGCATTAAAAACTGCTAGATCCGATTACTTTTCTTCTCTTTTAGAAGAAAACAAACATAACCCCAGGTATTTATTCAATACAGTGGCTAAATTAACGAAAAATAAAGCCTCAACAAGTGTTGACATTTCCCAACACCACAGCAGTAATGACTTTATGAACTACTTTACTTCTAAAATCGATACTATTAGAGATTAAATTGCAACCATTCAGCCGTCAGCTACAGTATCACATCAGACAGTGCACTATAGACCCCCTGAGGAACAGTTCCACTCATTCTCTACCATAGGAGAGGAAGAATTGTATAAACTTGTTAAATCATCTAAACCAACAACATGTATGTTAGACCCTATACCATCTAAGCTCCTAAAAGAGGTTGCTTTCAGAAGTCATAGATCCTCTTCTGACTATTATTAATTCCTCATTGTCATTAGGATATGTCCCCAAAACCTTCAAACTGGCTGTTATTAAGCCTCTCATCAAAAAAACACAACTTGACCCCAAAGAACTAGTTAATTATAGACCAATCTCGAATCTCCCTTTTCTGTCCAAGATACTAGAAAAGGTGGTATCCTCACAATTATATTCCTTCTTAGAGAAAAATGGTATATGTGAGGACTTCCAGTCAGGATTTAGACCGTATCATAGTACTGAGACTGCTCTCCTTAGAGTTACAAATGATCTGCTCTTATCATCTGATCGTGGGTGTATCTCTCTATTAGTTTTATTGGATCTTAGTGCTGCGTTTGACACAATTGACCACAACATTCTTTAGCATAGACTTGAACACTTTGTTGGCATCAGTGGAAGTGCATTAGCATGGTTTAAATCGTACTTATATGACCGCCACCAGTTCGTAGCAGTGAATGAAGATGTATCCTATCGATCAAAAGTGCAGTATGGAGTACCTCAAGGCTCAGTACTAGGGCCGCTACTCTTCACTCTTTATATGTTACCCTTGGGAGATATCATCAGGAAACATGGTGTTAGCTTTCACTGTTATGCTGATGATACTCAGCTCTATATTTCTTTGCAGCACGGTGAAACACACCAATTTGAAAAACTAATGGATTGCATAGTCGATATAAAAAACTGGATGACGAGTAATTTCTTACTGCTAAATTCTGAAAAAACAGAGGTGTTAATTATAGGACCTAAAACCTCCGCTTGTAATAACCTAGAACACTGTCTAAGACTTGATGGTTGCTCTGTCAATTCTTTGTCATCAGTTAGGAACCTAGGTGTGCTATTTGATCGCAATCTTTCCTTAGAAAGCCACGTTTCTAGCATTTGTAAAACTGCATTTTTCCATCTCAAAAATATATCTAAATTACGGCCTATGCTCTCAATGTCAAATGCAGAAATGTTAATCCATACATTTATGACCTCAAGGTTAGATTATTGTAATGCTTTATTGGGTGGTTGTTCTGCACGCTTAGTAAACAAACTACAGCTAGTCCAAAATGCAGCAGCAAGAGTTCTTACTAGAACCCGGAAGTATGACCATATTAGCCCGGTCCTGTCAACACTGCACTGGCTCCCTATAAAGCATCGTATAGATTTTAAAATATTGCTTATTACTTATAAAGCCCTGAATGGTTTAGCACCTCAGCATTTGAATGAGCTCCTTTTACATTATAATCCTCTACGTCCGCTACGTTCTCAAAACTCAGGCAATTTTATAATACCTAGAATATCAAAATCAACTGCGGGCGGCAGATCCTTTTCCTATTTGGCGCCTAAACTCTGGAATAACCTACCTAATATTGTTCGGGAGGCAGACACACTCTTGCAGTTTAAATCAAGATTAAAGACCCATCTCTTTAACCTGGCATACACATAACATACTAATATGCTTTTATTATACAAATCCGTTAAAGGATTTTTAGGCTGCATTAATTAGGTAAACCGGAAACGGGAACACTTCCCATAACACCCTATGTACTTGCTACATCATTAGAAGAATGGCATCTACGCTAATATTTGTCTGTTTCTCTCTTGTTCCGAGGTCACCGTGGCCACCAGATCCAGTCTGTGTCCAGATCAGAGGGTCACTGCAGTCACCCGGATCCAGTACGTATCCAGACCAGATGGTGGATCAGCACCTAGAAAGGACCTCTACATCCCTGAAAGACAGAAGAGACCAGGACAACTAGAGCCCCAGATACAGATCCCCTGTAAAGACCTTGTCTCAGAGGACCACCAGGACAAGACCACAGGAAACAGATGATTCTTCTGCACAATCTGACTTTGCTGCAGCCTGGAATTGAACTACTGGTTTCGTCTGGTCAGAGGAGAACTGGCCGCCCAACTGAGCCTGGTTTCTCCCAAGGTTTTTTTCTCCATTCTGTCACCGATGGAGTTTCGGTTCATTGCCGCTGTCGCCTCTGGCTTGCTTAGTTGGGGACACTTCATCTACAGCGATATCGTTGACTTGATTGCAAATAAATGCACAGACACTATTTAACTGAACAGAGATGACATAACTGAATCCAATGATGAACTGCCTTTACCTATCATTTTTGCATTATTGACACTGTTTTCCTAATGAATGTTGTTCAGTTGCTTTGACGCAATGTGTTTTTTTTAAAGCGCTATATAAATAAAGGTGACTTTGACTTTGACTTAAAATTTAATCGTTTAATAGTGTAAATTAAATGTCTGAGGGTCAACCATTGATTGACCCACTTAGATGGAAGTAAGCCATCTAGTGGCAGTCTCCTATTAAGTTGGTTCACAGCTCTCAGCTCTCTTTGCTCTCTTTTCAATTCTGTTTTGAATTGCATATTTCCACTTTTACCCTTTTTGGATTAATTTCATAATTATTAATGATAGCGTATCATTGGTTATTATAGGATATTGTTCTGATTTTCCTTACATGCTTATTTTAAATTTCAATTTAAACCAGTTTTGAATTTTTAATTCGAATTAAGTTTTCTGCTCACCAGGTTAAGCACAGAGAGGGAGTATAACCCCCTTGTGGTGAAAACCAGCTACTTTTTTCTCCCGTGTTTCATCCTGTTTCTTCCCATTTTGATTTTTAATTATACTTTTGGGTTAGGCTTTTTTGATAATTACCATCATTATCATAATTCCCTTTTGGTTTAATCATTATTAGGTAAAGCTGTTACCTCTCATTTCTACATATATATTTACTCAGTTGATGTTAAACAAAACAAACCTTAATTCACTTTAAGCTTCCTTTGTTCATCCTTTGTGTATTTGATTGTAGAACTCCCTTGGTGATTGGACAGTCATCTCAGGTTTCCACCTGAGCGAAATCAATTCACCCAGGTGAACTAAATTTTATAAAACCGATCCACTTATTATAAGCCACAGAATATTAGATATTCCCCCGGATATATTTTAAGTGTTTGACCCATTGCTTCTTCAAGCCACACCATCTTTCTAGGTTTCCTACCCAGATAGCCCACTCACCTGTTGGCCCTATCTTAAAACCTAGCAGTAGGCTAAGGCCTCCTTATTCTCACTAACACATCGTGTTACTATTGTTTTTACCTCATTTCAAGTGTTGTGTTTCACTTTGATCTTTTTCTATCCTCTGTTCTGTTGTGATTTGTTATTTCATTTCACATAGAGACAGTAACCTGTGAGAGCCACCAAAGAAGCTAAATAGTAGAGCGACAACCAGCAGCCGGTGTCATCAATTAGACACCAAGCTAGATGAACTGATGGCACACGATCCAACCCAAAGCAACTACTACAAAGAACTCGCCAGGATCCTCGGAAGCCTAGTTCACATTCTCGTCGCCCCGGCACGGCTCAGCGAATGGAGCAACATCGACCTTGAACAGCAAGCAGCAACGCTTAGGCTTTAAGCGGAGGAGGCCTGGAAGGACCAGGCCCGAACCCAGAGTCGCCTTGATCAGCTCCCCCTCGAGACCCAGAACCAGCACGAGAAAGAGGACGACACAGATCCAGAGCTACAGAAAGAAGTAGAAAGACTTCACAATGCCCTGCAAGATCTTCGCCTCGACACAGACCAAAGAGAACAGCTGGAGAGAGAAACCAGAAAAGAACTGAACAAAAAACTCCAGCAAGGTGACGCTCTCCTAAAAAGAGCAGAGACTGACCTGAAAGAAAGAGACTCTAAAACCTGGGCCTGCGAAAAACACTTGCAAGTGTAGCCCTGAGTCTTTATTGCCCCTTTAAGAGACACATATAAACATTGCCCCTTTAAATTTTGATTTCAGTAACGGAGTTCTGATAATAAGAATTATGGTGACATTTGGTGATAATACTGTTGTGGTGTATTTTTAGAAAAAGTGTTACTGTTGTGAAACTCAGCTTCACCAATAGAGGGCACCCTAAGCTGTACACTCGGCTGAGGATTGGTCACTGATGCTAGAAGAGTGAAAGAGCGATCAGTATGTAATGAGTGAGTTTGAGTGCACACGCTACAGGGAGTGTTCCCGATCTAAACTGTCTTTTTCATACTTTCATACAGGTAAGCTGATGAAATTGACCTACTTGTAATTCACAGCGGTATTATGTGCTTCTAAAACAGTAGTTCTTGCGAGAAATATATTGAGATGTTCAATGTTACACTGGTTGAGAGTTTTTGCACCTAAAATGGCGGACGATCATATTAACAATCCTGATAAAAGATCATAACTTTCTGCATGAGTGAAAATGAGTAGTAAGTGTGTAAAAATACCCTTTCTTAAAAATGTGAGATAAGTGATAGGTGATGCACTAAATCGATGTTGAAGAACCTGAAGTAACGTTAGTCGTGTGTAGTGTTAAAGAAGTTAAGCTAAAATGCACACGTGTGAGTAGGCCTATAATCATCCCACTCACGTGTTAACTTAATTGAGAGTCATTCCATCATAAGCCATTAACTGTGAAAAAGAGCATTTCATGGTGTATTATTAAGAAATCAGACTCTGTGTGTTAATGATTTTATAATCCATTTGCTTAGAATGTAATGTTAAAATATAGAAACCGTTATTGGGTTAAAACTGTGATTAAAGTAATTAATAAAATGATAAAAAGAGCAATACGAAAAGTTTATACAATTTATAAATGCTGGAGTAATGTAGCTATAAACTGAATTGTGATTTTCAATGTTTGAGTATAGAGTTTGCACTGTACTTACCTGTATTTATGTTACCAGAGTCTAATGTGATACTTTAATGTTATTTACTATACTTGTCTCTGCACAGTGTAAGAGTGAGTATTGAACATGTTTAGATTTATTGTGTTATAGTGTTAATGGGTTTAGAAAAGGTAACTTTAAGGATATTGTAATGGTGTGCCCAGTCAGTGTCATGAATATGCATAAATGCTTGCACTTTGAGACATTATTTTTGATACTGTTAAGAAAACTGACGCTAGTAGAGTGAAAGAGCGATCAGTATGTAACGAGTGAGTTTGAGTGCACACGCTACAGAGAGTGTTCCCAATCTAAACTGTCTTTTTCATACTTTCATACAGGTAAGCTGACGAAAGGAAGAGCACCGCCTAATCTTTGAAAAGTGTAACATATTTTGGCGAGCCAGAGCCAGGAGGAGGCGACAAAGTGATCAGCATCATTAACCCCCCTCCTTCCTAACGAGTTGAGCCTTCAACAACATGGACACCAGTCAGATCCTGCGTGATCAAGTGAGTGCAGTTCTGTGGCAGCTTGGGGAAGAGTCTCTCTGGGATGTCTGCAGGTACCTGAAATGTGATGGCCTGGACAAGTGGAGAGTCCCGCAGCAGGACACGGAGGGCGCTTATCAAGATGACTGAGTGTGTATTGGATGAGCTTGAGGAGAAACAAGAGGGTGATGAAGTTAACCCTCTGGAGTCTAAGGGTATTTTTGGGGCCTGGAGGAGTTTTGTCATGCCCTGACATTTGTGTTTTTTTCAGTTTCTTATAAATATCTAGTCTAAGTCTAAAGTCTAATCTCACTGTAATCAGCACAAACTGGGCTATAATAATGTGAAATGCATGAATGTACATGATTGTATTTTTGAGAAAAAAAATGTTATGCATGGTTAGTGAAAAACTAAAAATGTTAAATCACTTGAATAAGGTCATAAAACACATATGGTTCCAGGGATTTTTTGAGAACTGGAGCTTGTAGCCTAGAATTTTTCTTTCTAAATTATGTAAAAATCATCTTGTTTACTCCCTTACAGAAAACAATATATTGATTTAAATTTTCTAAGACACTTTTTTTTGGTAAAAGTCATATGCGAGTAGGCGTCAACTATCATGAATATCATTGTGATTTACACCTGAGAAGATAAAGGCCTGCATAATGAGCTGCATAATGAGCCTTTCAGTCAGCTGTGCCACTGTGAGGGAGGAGTTACAAGAAAGAATGTGAGAACAAAATAAATCTATATAATTTTATGTTTGTAGTTTATTAAGAATATATTTAATTATCCCACAACATAATTTAATATCCACTTGGGGGAGCAGTTAAACAGTTTATTAGAACAATCAAAGCTGACTTTCAAACAGTCACACAACCCTTCAGAAATCCTTTTAACAATCTTATTTTCTACAAAAAACATTTATTGTTAATATTATTATTATTATTAGTATTATTATTAGTATTAATGTTGAAAAGAGCTGAGATTTTTTTTCAGGTTTTTTAGGGGGAATAAATTGAAAGAACAGCATTGTTTTTACATTTATTACAGTTATCTTTTTGTTACATTTATATTATTTACATCAAGCTTTTGAATGGTATAGTATTGTATATTGTTATTGAAACTTCATAATGTTTCATTTGATTATACATTTAGTAAGGAATTATAGTTTGGAAAAAGTCTAACTAGTAAATTGTTTACACGTTATGTGAAAACTAGTACAAGTATATAAGTAAATAAAAAGCAGAGGTGGAAAGAGTACAAAAATATTCTACTCAAGTAAAAGTACCATTACATTAATGAAATTTTACTTAAGTACAAGTAAAAGTACCAGTCTAAAAATCTACTCAAGTAAAAGTAAAAAGTAGCTCATTTAAACTTTATTCAGAGTAAAAATTACTTAGTTACATTTTAACAGTGGGAGGGTGTCAAAATGGGACAGGCCAAGGGTGTCAAACTCAGTTCCTGGAGGGCCACAGTCCTGCACAGTTTAGATATAACCCTAAACACACCTGATCCAGCTAATCTAATCATTTAGGTTTATTAACTCTGCAGGGCTACGGCCCTCCAGGAACTGAGTTTGACAACCCTGGGATAGGTCTATTAATCTCAAACTAGTTGTTTTTAATTAAAGGAATCAGTTATTTAGAATAATAAAACATTTGGGCTGTTACCAGGCAAATCAGTATCAACAAACTCATCTTTTAGTGCAGAGGAAATGCAGAAAATTCATTGGAAGTGGCATTTAGATGTATTACACTGTTTAGTGCAGGACAAGAATGCATTTAACCTGCAGTTACAAATGCATGAATAATGTTTTGATATACAAGACATAAAATGTTGAATACTCATTTAAAATGATAAGAAATTAATTATTTAAAAAAAAATCAAAAGATACTTTAAATGTGAAATTAAAATGGCCAGTATGTGTCAGCAAGTCACTGTTAATAAGTGAGTCATTGCGATTGAACCGAATCATTTAAACGGTTGATTCATTCAGGAACGAAACACTGTCACGTTGCTCAGAGACGCAAAACTGTGCTTTGGTGGCTGTGTTTGGAATTATTTTCTGTTGTAGAAATAGAGCTAAAAAAGGCAATATGGTGTCTAAAAAGCAAATCTCTTAATTAACTTGTTTACTGAACTGTTATATATATGTATGTATATATTCATGATGATTTTTGGAGGAAACAATGGCATTCTTTGTGTGATTTTGATTATATATATGAAATTATATAAATATGTGAATTTTCTGCCCCTATATCTTCAATTTTGTGATCATTCTAAATGCATTTTAGGAGACTGAGTCACACAGTGAAAGAACGCACTATAAATGCGCGCGCACATCATTAAAACAAAAATAGCACACTCCTCACCACTGTCTTTTTGGCTAATTTGTGCAAAACCTCTTGCTAAAATGTCAAAGCTTCATTTTAACCACCAATGCAACGATGCAATTATTTAGCTTACCTCTACATTCTTGCGAAGGGTTGATGTCTTGTCGAGATTTTATAAGCTGCTAGTTTGGTCTTCCTAGGCAAGTACAGCTTACACTGCATAATAGAGCATACATATGGCCATGGGTTCACTTCATTTCCTTCGAGTTCAACTTCAGAATATGACGGGGTTTTGTTTTTAGCGGTGTCTGCACCACTAACGCCTGTTTTGTCCGCCTGCATCTTTCTTGTGATTTTAGCGCCAGTTTGCCCTCCTGCCCATTATGACGTAGTTTCCAGGGAGCGATTTATTTATTTATTTATTTTACTCAGTAATTAATGTGTTTTAAAATGTAGCGAAGTACAATACTTCAAACAAAATATACTTAAGTAAAAGTAAAATTACAGATTTAAAAAATTACTTTAAAAAGTATTAGTACACAAAAAAGCTACTCAATTACAGTAACGCGAGTAAATGTAATTCGTTACTTTCCACCTCTGATAAAAATAGACTTACTCACAGTGCCGGTTTCTCCATTAGGGCGATTGGGCGATGCACCACCAAAGTGCGAAAGGGAGGGATTTTTTTTCTTTCACATTCAACCACAGTGTCATGCTAGCTTTCACTATTCTAGACTGTTTGTTCTGCCTCTAAATAGTCCAATCAGCGTTGAGTCGCATTTTGTGTACAGTCGTGGCCAAAAGTTTTGAGAATGACATAAATATTCGTTTTCAAAAAGTTTGCTGCTAAACTGCTTTTAGATCATTGTTTCAGTTGTTTCTGTGATGTACTGAAATACAATAACAAACACTTGTACACTTGTACTGACAATTACATGACATTTATGCAAAGAGTCAGTATTTGCAGTGTTGGCCCTTCTTTTTCAGGACCTCTGCAATTCGACTGGGCATGCTCTCAATCAACTTCTGGGCCAAATCCTGACTGATAGCAACCCATTCTTTCATAATCAATTCTTGGAGTTTGTCAGAATTAGTGGGTTTTTGTTTGTCCACCCGCCTCTTGGGGATTGACCACAAGTTCTCAATGGGATTAAGATCTGGGGAGTTTCCAGGCCATGGATCCAACATTTCAACATTCTGGTCCCCGAGCCACTTAGTTATCACTTTTGCCTTATGGCACGGTGCTCCATCGTGCTGGAAAATGCATTGTTCTTCACCAAACTGTTGTTGGATTGTTGGAAGATGTTGCTGTTGGAGCGTGTTTTGGTACCATTCTTTATTCATGGCTGTGTTTTTGGGCAGAATTGTGAGTGAGCCCACTCCCTTGGATGAGAAGCAACCCCACACATGAATGGTGTCAGGATGCTTTACTGTTGGCATGACACAGGACTGATGGTAGAGCTCACCTTTTCTTCTCCGGACAAGCCTTTTTCCAGATGCCCCAAACAATCGGAAAGGGGCTTCATCGGAGAATATGACTTTGCCCCAGTCCTCAGCAGTCCATTCACTATACTTTCTGCAGAAGATCAATCTGTCCCTGATGTTTTTTTTTGGAGAGAAGTGGCTTCTTTGCTGCCCTTCTTGACACCAGGCCATCTTCCAAAAGTCTTGGCCTCACTGTGCGTGCAGATGCGCTCACACCTGCCTGCTGCCATTCCTGAGCAAGCTCTGCACTGGTGGCACTCCGATCCCGCAGCTGAATCCTCTTTAGGAGACGATCCTGGCACTTGCTGGACTTTCTTGGACGCTCTGAAGCCTTCTTTACAGGAATTGAACCTCTTTCCTTGAAGTTCTTGATGATCCTATAAATTGTTGATTTAGGTGCAATCTTAGTAGCCACAATATCCTTGCCTGTGAAGCCATTTTTATGCAACGCAATGATGGCTGCACGTGTTTCTTTGCAGGTCACCATGGTTAACAATGGAAGAACAATGATTTCAAGCATCACCCTCATTTTAACATGTCAAGTCTGCTATCTAACCCAATCAGCCTGACATAATGATCTCCAGCCTTGTGCTCGTCAACATTCTCACCTGAGTTAATAAAGACGATTACTGAAATTATCTCGGCATGTCCTTTAATGACAGCAATGACAGGTGACAGGTTTAATGACAGGTTTTTTTGGGATTAAGTTAATTTTCATGGCAAAGAAGGACTATGCAATTCATCTGATCACTCTTCATAACATTCTGGAGTATATGCAAATTGCTATTATAAATACTTAAGCAGCAACTTTTCCAATTTCCAATATTTATGTAATTCTCAAAACTTTTGGCCACGACTGTAGTACCGCCCCTTTTTGGGCGATTTCTGTCCAACTGAGAATCGCCCCGAGTGCTCTCATAAACTTCCATTCAAAGATAATTTTTTTCAAACTGCAGGCACTGCAATGAAATCTCAATGAGTTCCGGGAGGGCTAGCCCTAACGTGCTTTCGTCATCGTGCGTAACCTTAACTTGTGCAACAACTGGTGGGAACAGTGACATCCAATAATATTTAAAAAAACTATTTTTCATTTTAACAACAAGAAAAAATGAAAAACTTCTTTAATATCTTTATCAAATGTGAAAAAAAAAACTCAGAGAGACGGCTATGCAAATTTAGTTGTCAGCTGAACTTGATCGATATCACGGCAAACGTTACCTCAGCGCAGATTAATTCTATCGTGTCATTGAAAGAAAGACCATTCATTCATCGTAGCAATAAGGATAAATTGGCAATTAAAGAATTAGGACCACCAAAACCAAATTTAAACATCAAACAAGAATCTACAAAGGGAGGTAAGTTGTATATAACAAGGATTTTCGAGGATTTGGTATGAGCGGAGAAAAAGGCTAGCCGGCTGCGAAGTAGCTGACGCTTTATTTTGCTAATTTACCGCTGCATTTTGTTCCATCGCGAGAGCGTAACGGACATCGCATGGACAACTACAGGCGTCACCGAAGAAGAAGGTGAAAAAACACAAAAGAGCAAAGATGCATATGGATAGTAGGGAGCAGTGTAATGTAAGGGAGAAATGTAATGTAAGTAAGCAATGTAATGTAAGTGAGTAATGTGATGTGAGTAATGTGATATAAGTGAGCAGTGTAATACAAATGAGCAGTGTTCTATAAGTGAGTTGCGTAAACAGTGATTTATGTGACTTCAATTATTTCTTATTAAACTTAAACCGAAGTAAAAAGTTTTTTTGGAAAAACCACATCCTGGCGTCAGTCTTCATTTGCTGCTGAATTGTTAACACGCATATAGAAACATAAGGAGAGCAAGAGATTGATTCTCAATGTCAGTTTCTTTTTAATTAATACTATATTAGTTCAGTTCCCTTTACATCTTTAAGTAGCCGTTAATTTATCAATTGAATGGGTGACTTATCCTCATAAACATTTGCCCCCCCCTGAGAGAATTGGCAGGAGCCGCCACTGCTTACTCATGTTTATGATCTCTGCTGAATAAAGTGCTTCATTCTTTTTTTTTCTGAGGAAATCCATTTCTCAAATCCTCAACCACATCGCATCTTTTTGGGGTGATTTATGTCTTATTCCTCTCATCGCGAAGCAAACAGTAAAATAAAAAAACTTGAAGAACAATCTGGCTGCTTTTTTTTTCTGTTATGGGCGTATTCAAGCCGTGCGCTTCAGTTTGAATCTGAATAGCGCGTTCAGCGCGGGGGTGTGGTCACATTAGATATAATGAAGGGAGACGTGAAAAACGGACATCGCGTTGTTTTCATATGGATTACTTTATCACAGAATATCTGTTTTCGGCGGCACTTGTTTGGTTTAAAAGTAGACATGTCAAGCTTTCTATAGATATCTCTCTCATGTCTCTTCGTTGAGTATTCACGGAGTTACAGTACATTTTAATGATGTGTTTGTAAATTAAGATCAGCGCAGACAAAGGCTGCAGACAGCACACCTTGTTTGTTATCTTTATTTTATAAGTGCACAAAGTTTTGTTGTTATTATGTCTGTAAAAAAAAGTAGACCCTTTACAGATTTGATTGATGTATTGCTCTTATCTGTACGATTAAAACTGAAAGTGTAATTTAAGTTATTTTCGGGGCTATCAGGAGAAAATGGCTCATAACGTGTATCTGCGTTTATCGACTCCAGAGGATTAAACAGTACAGTACTGTGCTGATTTATTAATGTTCATTGAAAGACAAAGTTAAGAGTGTCGTCAACAAGATGAAGTGTACCCATCAGAGAAGCCAGCTCCAAAAGAAGAACAGAAAAAAGATTTTTCACCACACAGCTCTCATGTAGAGAAAAACGATTCCCCACTCAAGAGTCGATTAGAGCCAACTCGCCCATTGCCTAAGGTAACAATGCGAAGAGAGTTTAAAATCTGTGGTCAAATTGGAGAGAGTGGTCAGAGGGATAAATTATCATATCTCAGTTTAATCCGTCTGATTGAGCTGGGAATAGACAAAAAGGCACACACAGACTGAAGTAGTAGAAGCCGTAATCAGGGCTGTCAGTCCAGGGCTGCCTTTGAGAGACATGCTAGAAATCAAGCGTGGTCTGACCCTTAGTTCACTTCTCACCATCCTGAAAGGTCACTATCAGGTAGATAGCTCCACTGAACTTTACCACCAGCTGCTTAACATCTCTCTAGAGCCCAAAGAAACTGCTCTGAACTTTGTATTCTGTGCAATTGAGCTGAAAGAGACGCTGTTAGGGAAAGCAGCGAATGAGGACACAGATGAACAGTACAGCAGAGCCGTCATTCAATGCAAGTTCCTCCGCTCAATAGAAACCGGACTGTTAAGTGGTTCTGTGAAATTCCAAATTCTACCCTACCTCAGTGATGTGATTATATCAGATGAAGAACTTATACAGAAAATCGATGAGGCGGCCAAAGTCGAAAGTGAGAGACAAGAAAAACGGAAAAGATCCACTGCTGGTAAAACGCCCAAAGTGCAGGAGCTTCAAGCAGATACTCAGGTAAAATCCACACCTGCCCAGAGCCACTCTAAACTTAAGGAGTCCAACTCCACAGCAGTGATCACAACAGTAAAAGGGAACAAGACTAAGCCTGACAGCATGGATGTGCATCAGACGATGGAAGAACTTTGCAAAGAGATGAAGCAAATGTTTCTGGCTGTAATGGAAGCAAGCCCCCGTCCTCCTGAACAAAAGCAGAGAGTGAAAGGCTTCAAGAAATGCAGGGATGAGGGGACAGGTGAGAGCTCTTCGCACTGTTTTAAATGTGGGCAGGAAGGACATTTCTCTTGCGGATGCAGAGCATCGTCGGGAAACGAGCAGGGACTACTGAAATGGGGCCAGCAGTAGTCCAAGAAACAGCGCCCCAAAACGAGCAGCCACCACCCAGCCCAGTCATTCAACCTACAACAGACCTTGGAAAGAGAGCATCTGGTGCCTCATCAGCTGTAAGTGTAGTTAATTATATACCATCTCGATACCAGCCACAGTAAGTAAGCCTTGTAGGAAGCCGATGTATAGTGGACTGTTTCACGGACAATCGCCCATTTAGAGCCCTGTGGGACACAGGAGCACAGTCCAGCATAGTGAATGACCCCTGGCGACTGAACCACCTCCCCCACACCATTGTAAAACCCATCTCAGAGTTGTTGGGGGATGAGACACTGACAGTCTTTGCTGCCAATGACACGCCCATTCCATATATCGGCTGGATTGAAGTCAGTTTCAGATTAGGCAGTGACCCACAAGATGAATGAACTACAAGTCCCAATGCTTGTGTCAAGTGACCCAGCAGTTGCCAGTGACCCCATCATCGGCTACAACGTCATTGAGGCCATCATTAACAGAAATGAGGAAAAGATGAAAAAGGAAAGAAAGCAGTTGGCATAGAAAGTGAGTTGAGCCCTTGCAATAACTGCTCATCGTGTAGTCAAATTGATGCAGTATGGTAATTCAGATTCAGAGATTGGTGTAGTTCGTACCGGTGGGAAAAGTGTGCCCTTACCAGCTAACCAAATCACCACTGTCTATATAAGAGCACATGTGAGTTCACGAGCCCAAGGCCAACATATGTTCTTTTCACCTGACTTACTTAATCCTCCCCCAGAAGGTATTATTTACAATGATGTACTGGTGCAGATCCCAGAAAGGAGAGTTCCATACATACCCATCTCCATGACCAACACGACTGATCGCACCATCTGTCTGGACCGTCACAGTGTGATTGGATATCTGGAACCAATCAAGACCGTATACACAGCACTTATACAAATTAATGAGAATGATACAAGAGCTGAAATGAAGGAGAGCACAGTGACAAAGCCTAGTGAAGCAACTAGCACACCACAACCAGATAACACTCAAGCACGTAGACCAACCTCATGGGACCCTCCTGTGGATCTCTGCCATCTCTCAGAAGAACAGCAAGAGGTGGTGAAGAGGATGTTGTGGGAGGAATAAGAGGCATTTTCCTTTGACAGTGACGATGTGGGGTGTATACAATCACTCAAGATGCATATCACCCTCCATGATACGAGCCCTGTACAAAAGACCTACATGTCCGTTCCAAAGCCTCTTCACAATGAAGTTAAGGAGTACCTACAGGATTTGTTGAGAAGAGGGTGGATCACACCTTCTCGATCCCCTTATTCATCGCCAGTGGTGTGGGTCCGGAAGAAGGACGGTAGTCTTCGTCTCTGTGTTGACTTCAGAGAACTGAATCGTAAGTCAGTCCCCGACCGCCATCCGATACCGAGGATTCAAGACATGTTGGATGCTCTAGGTGGGAGCTCATGGTTCTCAGTCTTAGATCAGGGTAAAGCGTACCACCAGGATTATCTGGATGAGGAGAGCCGCCCTCTCACAGCTTTCATCACACCCTGGGGGCCCTATGAATGGGTGTGCATACCCTTTGGCCTGAGTTTGGCACCCGCAGAGTTTCAGAGGAGCATGGAGCATTGTTTGACTGGGCTGAGAGACACGAGTTGTCTCCCGTACCTCGATGACAACCTGATACACAGTTGTAGCTTCGAGGAGCACGTGGAGCACATTCGTCTTGTTCTCCAGCGTTATAAGGAACAGGGTGTGAAGCTGACCCCAAAGAAATGTGAGCTGTTTAAATCGAGTGTGAGGTTTCTTGGCAAGTTGGTGACAGGAGAGGGTTACACAATGGACCCTGCAGAGATGGCTCTGGTGCAGGCGTTAAAGGAGAAGACCCCTGTCACAGTGGGTGATGTACGCCAGATCCTTGGGTTCCTCTCCTACTACAGATCCTTCATTCCCAATTTCTCCCATGTTGCCCACCCACTGTATAACTTACTCACTGTCCCGAACCTCGAGAAGTGCACTCCAGACCCGACCGTGAAGAAGCTCTGTAAAACAGGAAAGAAAAACAAGGTTCACCTACCATCACAGACACCTGTACAGTGGACCAACTTTCACCAGGAAGTGTTGAACCAGCTAATAGATGCACTGACAAAGCCCCCTGTCCTTGGATATCCAGATTTCACCCAGGCATTCGTATTACATTGTGATGCATCCCAAGTTGGTCTGGGTGCAGTGTTATATCAGAGACAGCAGGGAAAGATGAGAGGGATTGCCTATGGTTCCCGCAACTGAGTCCATCAGAAAAGAGGTACGATCTGCACTCTGGAAAACTAGAGTTTTTAGCATTGAAGTGGGCCATCTGCGAACATTTCCGGGATTACCTTTACCATGCCCCATCGTTTGTGGTATACACTGATAACAATCCACTAATGTATGTGCTCACCACCGCAAAACTCAACGCAACAGGACACAGATGGGTGGCGGAGTTGGCCGATTATAACTTTACTATCCGGTACCGCCCAGGCAAGAACAACTCGGATGCAGATGGGTTGTCACGGATGCTCTTGGATATTGAGGACTACATGCGTTGCTGTACGGCTGAGGCCAGTCAAGATGTAATCAATGCGTCCATGGAGAGGGTCATAACGGAAAGGATAAACCCTTGCCGGGGTGTGGGGTTGATTCAGGTCAGTGCCTTGAGCATGGCGAAGGACAGTGAGACCAGCCAACCTCTCACCACAGATCAAATCCGCAAAGCACAGGAGGAGGATGAAATCCTGTCGAGAGTCATCTGGTACAAGTCACAGAGCAGGAGGCCAAGTAGAGCTGAAGTGAAAGCAGAAAACCCTGCAGTGTCCATACTGCTGAAACAGTTGCTAAAGGTTCATGTGGGTTAAGATGATGTTCAGCACCGTAGAACTTTCCATCGAGAACAACTGCTGCTCCCCAAAGTTCATCATCCGCTGGTCTTCAAAGAACTACACCAGGACGTGGGTCACTTGGGGGTCGAAAGAACGCTTGATCTGATTCGAGATCGGTTCTACTGGCCACAGATGAGTAGGGACGTTGAACATTTTGTCAGTAATGTGTGTGAATGCCTCAAGAAGAAGAAACCGAGTAAGCAGACCCGTGCACCTCTGGTGTCCATCCAGACCACATATCCATTCCAGCTAGTGTCCATAGATTTTCTGCATTTGGAAAAATGTAAGCATGGGTATGAGTATATATTGGTGGTCATGGACCATTTTACGAGATTCGCGCAGGCCTACGCAACAAGTAACAAAGTGGCCAAGACTGTAGCTGACAAGATTTTCAACGATTTTGCCCTTAAGTTCGGGTTTCCCAGCAGACTACATCACGATATGGGTAAAGAGTTTGAGAACAGATTGATGGCCAGCTTGAAGAAACTCTCTGGCATCCAGGGCTCGCACACGACACCATACCACCCCCAGGGTAACGGGCAGGTGGACAGGTTAAACCGTACCCTTTTGTCCATGCTGCGCACCCTGGAGGACAAGGAGAAGGAGGATTGGAAGGAATACCTCGCTAAAGTTGTCCACGGGTACAACTGCACAAAGAATGAGGCAACAGGTTACGCGCCCTATTACCTTATCTTTGGACGTTCTCCTCGCCTGCCTATTGATCTGTTATTTAATCTGGAAAAGACAGCGACCCCAGAGACTGAGACATCAGCCTGTGGTACTGAGTTATGATACATTGGGTCAACCGTCTTTGGTACAAAGAAACTGTAAGGTAACAGAGACTCAAGTAACACAGACTAAGGGTTACTGGAGGCCTTGGATGGCTGAGGTATTCTAAAGTGATGTTTTCCTTGTTCACAGAAATGTCCGGAGACATTTAATTTTGTGGGGGAGAGTGTAGCCCTGAGTGTTTATTGCCCCTTTAAGAGACACATATAAACATTGCCCCTTTAAATTTTGATTTCAGTAACGGAGTTCTGATGATAAGAATTACGGTGACATTTGGTGATAATACTGTTGTGATGTATTTTTAGAAAAAGTGTTACTGTTGTGAAACTCAGCTTCACCAATAGAGGGCACCCTAAGCTGTACACTCGGCTGTAGTGTTGTCACGGTACCAAAATTTCAGTATTCGGTACCGATACCAGTGAAAATCCACGGTTCTCGGTACCAATTTCGGTACCAAAGCAAAACACAAAAATATGCTAATTAAAAAATAAAAATAACTTTTTAGCACTAAAAATAAAACCAATGCCATTCTTTATACTTATTTACAACTGTGTTTAAAGTTTTTCTACAAGTTATATAATTATGAAAAACAGTAAACAAGTTTCACCCAAATTTAATTTGTCTTTTAATTTATGAAATTTAAACACATTTTATTTTTGGTAAATAAAGGGGATTTGCTATTAAAATTAAAACATGGAAGAAATATTGTGATTTATTTCTTTAAAAAATAAAGTTTTAAAAAATTTTTCAACAGTAGTAGCAGTATCACATACATTTTACTAAATAATAGTAATATTTCTAGCACAATGCCTTTATGTAAAAATTAACTTTTAGGCCTAATGAATGCATATTTGTCATTTTAACTGAACTTAAGACTGGTGGTGATGCTTAAGATATTTTTGGTCATTAAGGGTTTCTGTAAAAAAATAGTAATAGATCATATTATTAAAAGACAATACTACTACTAATTCTACTATCATACCAATGTATATACAATGCACTATGAATTGATGAGCTGCTGGGTTCAGGAATATTAATCACGTTGTCTGCGTTCGTTCAAAATGATTTGCTGAAATCAAAACAGGGACGGTAAGGGATTAGCGCCAGCCAATGAAATTGCCATTTGCGCATTAGCTCCGCCCACTACCGGAGAAACCGGTATGTCTTCTGCTTGTTCGAAAATAAATATGAATAATTCTAATTGAACTCCATTATTTTGACAGGAGAAGACAACAAAGAATAGTTTACATATAGCGTGTCGATTCAGCGTGGTAAGACTATCGCTCTCTCTCTCTTTGCATGTGTGAGAAACAGCGCTATCAGTAAAGCGACGGTGAGTCGTGCGCCTTCACAAAGAGTTTAAAGAGCATCAAATACAGGTGCGCTGTGCGTCCATTGAGAACTCTGAAGCTCAGATGCTGAAATTAATGCAATGCTTGTGAAGTGACTCAGAACAGTTCTGGTGATGTTGTTTATGTATTTATGTCCTCATTGAGATGGCAGATGCTGAAATTACTGCAAGCGTCATGCGCTTCAGTCTATGTAGTAAACAAACCCGCACGTCTCTGCCATTCATTAATTCACACAGAGACGCGCAGAACACGGATTCATATGTCAAACAACTTTTGCAGCTTAACATTTACAGATACTGGTTCATATGGAGATTTGATTTGATTAATTTATGCTAACTTTGACAAATTCCATGACTGTCCATATTAAAATGTAAGTTTCATTTTCATGACTGGATTTTGAGATTCCGTCCTCGTTTTCTGCTTCGCGGAAATCATAGCGCTAAACCGGGTTTGAACGGGACCTCGGTACTACCGGTACTTAAAGAAACCTGGTACCGCCACATAAAATTTTTTTTAGTACCGACTTGGTACTGAAGTACCGGGTCTTTTGACAACACTACTCGGCTGAGGATAGGTCACTGACGCTAGTAGACTGAAAGAGCGATCAGTATGTAATGAGTGAGTTTGAGTGCACACGCTACAGAGAGTGTTCCCGATCTAAACTGTCTTTTTCATACTTTCATACAGGCAAGCTGACGAAATTCACCTTCTAGTAATTCACAGTGGTATTATGTGCTTCTAAAACAGTAGTTCTTGCGAGAAATATATTGAGATGTTCAATGTTACACTGGTTAAGAGTTTTTGCACCTAAAATGGCGGACGATCATATTAACAATCCTGATAAAAGATCGTAACTTTCTGCATGAGTGAAAATGAGTAGTAAGTGTGTAAAAATACCATGATTCACATAAAAATGTGAGATAAGTGATAGGTGATGCACTAAATCGATGTTGAAGAACCTGAAGTAGTCGTGTGTAGTCTTAAAGAAGTTAAGCTAAAATGCACGTGTGAGTAGGCCTATAATCATCCCACTCACGTGTTAACTTTATTGAGAGTCATTCCATCATAAGCCATTAACTGTGAAAAAGAGCATTTCATGGTGTATTATTAAGAAATCAGACTCCGTGTGTAAATGATGTTATAATCCATTTGCTTAGAATGTAATGTTAAAATATATAAACCGTTATTGGGTTAAAACTGTGATTAAAGTAATTAATAAAATGATAAAAAGAGCAATAAGAAAAGTTTATACATTTATAAATGCTGGAGTAATGTAGCTATATACTGATTTGTGATTTTCAATGTTTGAGTATAGAGTTTGCACTGTACTTACCTGTATTTATGTTACCAGAGTCTAATGTGGTACACTACACTTGCCTCTGCACAGTGTAAGAGTGTGTATTGAACATGTTTAGATTTATTGTGTTATAATGTTAATGGGTTTAGAAAAGGTAACTTTAAGGATATTGTAATGGTGTGCCCAGTCAGTATCATGAATATGCATAAATGCTTGCACTTTGAGACATTATTTTTGATACTGTTAAGAAAACTGATGCTAGTAGAGTGAAAGAGCGAGCAGTATGTAACGAGTGAGTTTGAGTGCACACGCTACAACTGATCTAAACTGTCTTTTTCATACTTTCATACAGAAATAAATGTGTTGCACAAAGGAAGAGCACCGCCTCATCTTTGAAAAGTGTAACACAAGCGGCCCGAGCTAAAATCAAAGAGCTTAATCTGCAGAGAGACTAGCTCCAAGATGAACTTGACACTGTTCACGCAGAACTGAAACATTCATACAGATTATAGAGTGGCTGGAATGGAGAAATGCACACCACAGAGTTTCTCCTGGCCCGCCACTCCAACCCTTTCAGCCAAGAACCCAGAGCTGAAAAAGGGGCTGTAAGCCCACGGCTCAAGACATCACCAGCCAGCTTACAAGAACACCTGTCAACAACGGAGGGGGAAGTGCCCTTCCAGAGAATGCATGCCACTAAACCCTGCACGGCTCACTGAGAACTTGACAAGCTAGCCAGAAGCATCCCTACTTTCATCCAGATCCTGCAGGAGGACATGATGTTCAAGCTTATTTACAAGACATTGACTTTCACTTGCAAACTGTCACCAACGTGACAGCTTTGGACAGATTGTACCTGTTAAAAATCACGTCAAGCTGTGATGTGCATAGTTTTCTGGATCGTCAACCAGACTGTCAAAGCGGACTACCAGCAACTGCTAAAAACTTTGATTCTTGAATTCTCTGATCTAGACTCAGACCATGGGCTCCTTATGGCTATGGACCTCAAACAGGGCCGACTTGAAAACCCACAGACTTTCTACATTCAGCTACGAAAAGCCTACTTCGGAGCATGCAATGAACTAGGTATGGAACAGGAAGTCGACTTAAAAACTCTGTTCCTCCCAAACCTACATGCCAGTTGGAGTTTTCATCTCAGAGTACCAGCGTGTCCGCGTAACATGACTACACAAGAGTTACGGAACTCAGCCCACAAAGCTTACACCAAGCAAAAGACTATTTCTGAAAAGACTGTGATAAACCCCACAATCTCTGTCTCTGAGCACTACTCGGAGTTAACCCTAGAGGGCGCCTCACAACACCACAGTCACAGACCTTTTCACAGAGAGTCAAGACCGTTCCAAGCCAGCAGAGGGCATTACAAGAGCGAGCGCTCTAAAAGATTCTGGGACCGGCGACCCAAAAAGAGCCGGTCCCCACCGTCCAGGACACAAAGCCCCGACAGCCGGCAGTGGAACCACTCTCAACACAACACTGGTGAGCTCAATCCTGAGCCCATTTTTTTTTTCAATTCAAGTTTATTTGTATAGCGCTTTTTACGATACAAATCATTACAAAGCAACTTTACAGAAAATTATGTTTCTACAATATTTAGTAGTAGCTAGTAGTTTGTGCACGTTTGACAGGATTTTATAAAAAATAAAAAATAATAATAATAATACAAGACGTAGTCAGCTAGACGATGAACTATCAATAGTATTAATTAATAGTTATTATATGATTAATAGTTATTATATGCTGTCAGCCCACATCAGGAAAACACAGGGCAGCCACGTCTGAGACAGCAGAGATCCTGAGGGTGCTGAAAGAGCTTCTTTACATGAAAACTCACAAGGAAGACAAGAAAGACAAACCAAACATCTTATGTCTAAGCATAAGAACTGAAACCAACACCCTGTCTAACTGCCATCTGTATGAGCCAAGCACCCCGAACCCCGTACACCTCGTCATCCACAGACCACAGAGCTAACTGTCACATCACAAGGTGACAGCATCACCCAAGCTCCACAGCTGACATCTGCACACCCTGAATGAGACAGCACAGGTCCTCACACCAGGTACCACAATCCCAAGGTACCAGAAAATGCTGTTTTGACTACCTGCCTCCGCAGCGAGCTACACTAGACCGGTCCTAACCACCCATCAATCATCACACCTGCCCCGATGCCAACATTCCTGGGCAATCTTGTCGAAAAGGGGGTGGGCCGAAAAGGAGTGAACATGGAAGACCTGATCGACACAGGATCAGACCTTACGGTGATCTCATCTCACCTTTTCAAAAGACTTCAATTTGAAGCTAAGAGACAAGATCGAACACCTCAAACTTGTGAACTGAATGTACAGTCGTACAGCCAAATGGATATCCGGTTTGAACAGGTTGCGCCCATTCACCTGACAAACGGTTCGATGAGTCTAGTACATCCTATTTATGTCTCACCAATGAACACTCATACATTTCTCATCGGCTAATACCTGCTAGACCACTTTGACCCTTTACTGAACTTCAAACAGCTAAAAGTCTTTGCTCAAGTGCGAGAACCTCTTCCCCTCCAGCCACACAGGTTGCCAGAGCCAGACTGTCAGGTCACAGAGGTCACGGGAACTCCCACAGAGCCAGACTGTCAGGTCACAGAGGTCACGGGAACCCCAGCAGCCAGCCATGGGTACACAGCCCCAACGGCGGACCAAAGCTCAAGTTCACTCCTCTGCACCTTAGTCAACGAACAGGGTACGGTGGTACCAGCTTACACCAAAGGGGTCGCTGTTCGGCTCAACATGCGATGTGGTCAAACCTTAAACCACACGCTGGGTTTCTTCCAACCCTCACCTGAATGTGTGGAAATCGGACTCACACTTGAAGCCACACCCCTCACTAAAGTGACATCTCGTGTAGTCTACATCCTTTTCAACAACTGCACGACAGCTGACATCAACATTCCCAAAGCCTACCGGCTGGGATGGCTAGTGAGCCATGACTTTAATGACTTTGAACTTGTACTACCTGTCATTGGGCCCATTCCACCTGCACTGATACCCGAAGGGAGTACAAACAACACATTGTTCACTGCACCCTTCAAATCCATCGCCATCACATATGTCATGTTGGTGACCAAAGACCAGGTGTGCAGAATGGATCTGACAGAGGACCAACACCTCGCAGTATACACAGTCTCCCACCAGAATGTCAGTGAGACTGATGAAGCTGCTACACCTCTCAATACAAAACTGACTGATGACACACCGACGGAGGAGCCTTACACAGGTTTTCAATCTCAAGTGCAGCAAATTCTACAAGACACTCATGCACTTCAGAGCGATACAGATCACCAAAGACTCAGACAAGTTCTTTATAAGCTCAAAGAATCCTGTGCCAAAGACTCTTTAGACTGTGGTCTTACCAACCTACACACGGTGCGCATACCTACGCACCCTGATGCTCCTCCCACTTCTGTCAAACAGGACAAGATTCCCATCGCCTCACACGAACCAGTGCAGGAGATCATAGAATCTATGTTTGAGAAAGGTGTCATCCATCCATGCAACAGCACCTACTCAGCCCCCATCTGGCCCGTCCTCAAACCTGACGGCGAGTGGCGACCCACCATTGACTACAGGAAACTGAATCAACAGGTACCGCTGTCACAACGGCGCAGGACCCAGCTAGAACAAGAAATGCCCCAAATCAGAGGAGCCACAATCTTCCCTACACTTGATGTGGCCTCTGGATTCTGGACCATTCCGGTGCACCCGGAAAACCAACACAAGCTGGCATTCACATTTGGCAACCGACAGTTCACCTTCAACAGGTGTCCGTTCGACTATGCCGACTCACCAGCTGAATTCAACATCTGTTTGAACAAAGCCTGTACAGACTCTAACTATGCTAGACTCAGTTTCGTGTGCCATCTTCCAAACAGGATGGTTTCAAAACTGCAAACAACAAGCCAGTCAAACACCAACACCTGTTCCAGCAATGTGATAACATCACAAAAACACACAATGTGACTGTGTACTGGAAGAAAGAAAAAGGACACTCAAAGCTACCAGATCTAGACAAGAACTTAAAAGATGAAACTGACATCCTCGCCAAAACTGGCGCACTAAACAACAGGCTGTGGTCACTCCCAACCCACCCACCCACTTTAAAGGTTAAAGTGATTACACACAGCATAAGAACTTTACTAGCTAAACTGCCTACCTCAGAACCGCTTACGCTGGCTCCGCTGTCTACAAAGACTAACATAGCGGACATGTGGACTTCTGAAACCTCCATAATGACTTTGCTTAACCACCTCTCAGACCCCTCCATCCACCCTGGCACCCAGTCTACAGTCACTGACAACCAATGCCCCAGACCACTGCATGATACAAAGCACATGCTACGTGCACAGAACAACATTGTGGGTTGTGCACCGTCTGACATCACAATGCCAGGTCTTGTAATGCCACGGAGCAAAAGGGGGAAAATGCCAATATATTTCCATGACGCATCATGTGCTGCACAACGCAGCACCAGAGCCACTGACGAGACACTGAAGCAAGCGTCATGCCAGCAGCAAGATATGGCAAAACATGGGCCAGGGCGAGCTAAACCCAGTCGCCGCCCACGAAGCAAAGAGACTGCCCTGTCCAACCAAAGACAACCCTCGCTTGTTTCTTCCTCCCCTTTCTCTCTCTCTCCCTGTTATCTGTACCAGGATGCTGCTGTGGTTCGCCATGCTGTGCTGTCAGCCAACCAGAGGACAGCTGCCACCGAGAGAACCACTGAGACTCCTGATCACTGACGACAGGGCACACTACCCCATCACCGTAACCCAATACAGCTGGAAAGGTGTTCGATGGAGAGAGGACTCCCTCACTCACACTGAGGCCAATGTCAAACACATGTTCAGCCAACATGAGAAAGTGACTGTTACACAAATGGAGTTAGGTGGACACCACACCCACTCCAAACAGTTCCTGGGAGCTTTGCTCAGAGCCGCTGCTGCCGCCAGAACTGTTTAACATTGGTATGTCCAGTGTCGATGCAGCGAACCAGACCGTGAACTCCATGAAACCGCTGTTTACTGTCTTCCAGAATGACTTTACCCAGACTCAGCTGGTTATAGCGTTAACGACAGAAATGCTGTGGGAGGTTAGCTCCTCCAATGACAGACTAACCACGGGTAAAACCCCACCATACATGGTACCCTTAAGCCTTGTGCTAACTGTGCTGGCTTACGCCATCACCACGCCAGCTGACCTGCTACAAATACACCTGGCCAACTCTCTGGATACCGCCATCCTATTGCACGTCAATCCCAAACAGAGGGAAGTGGATGTGCTCCTGAACCAACCCATCAGCGAGTCAAGCCAAGTCTACAGACTTAAAGACATTGTCAATGTCAGGTTGTGGAAAAGCAACACCCACACCAAGACACACATTCCAGATGTGGTGGCCTACCACGACAGTGACACACAGCTGTACCTGGCCCCAAACCTGCACATGTGTACTTTGACCAAAGACATTCATTATCTCTGCCTTAGCAAACCCTTCCTCAGAGACAACGCTGAAGGAATCTGCGGGTTGCAACCCCTGGTCAGCGACACATGCTGCCCTGCCAAAGCCAAGCCTCGTACACAAGTCACAGAAACGCAAGCAGAGATTGTAGGTGACAGATGGCTCGTCAACACTCCTGTGCATACAGCTACACTGACCTACCACCAGCATGACACCGCCACCCGTGACAATCTGCTTGACCAGAGCATGTGGATTCAAGTACCGAAAGGTGCCACCCGACACATTGACATTGCTCCCGTCGACACAGCCCTCCAAGCACTGTCTCGACAGCCCGTTCTGAACCCGTCATCTGCGGTCCAAGCCTGGACTACTGCCGACACTGCACGGTGCATCTCCACTGTCATCGGTCACACCCTGACCCTCGGCATGACCTTCATCCTATACAGGAGACTCAACGAGATGCGAACCTCTACCACCAAACTCACGACAACCGTAGCTGGAGGTCTCCGATGGAATCCCCGGAAAGGGGGTGCCAAGTCAAAGATCACAACGAACCTCATCAAGCTGAATCCTCAGCTCCAGGAACCACCTGCCATCATGATCCACCTGCTACATGACCATCATGATTCACCTGTCATCTGCCCATAGTGATTGCCGTCCGATGATGTCCACACAGGGACTTCATCCGACGGAAAGGGGGAACGTAACACTAATGAGCGGATGGGTTTTCGGCCATCTGTTCCATATTTAATGAATCCTGACTCTCTAACACATTCTGCATTCAAAGACCAGAATGTGAGTAAACAAGGACCTTCGTTCTACAACATCTTCCAACATAATTCACCTTTTGGGAGCCGTGATGTCGGCAACCTCCTATGGGGGGTGACATTTATTATGCCTTCGAGAAAGTCCAGAGATACCCACGTGAGCAGCCTCAAAGGAGAAATGAAACGCATTCCACAATACACACACACATACACCCATACACATACACTAACACAAACGTTCTTTACCTTCGTCATTTTATTACTAAGATGTATTTTGATAGGTTTGTGTGTTGCATAAAAGGGTTAATCCTGTTATTCGAGGATTATAATTTGCTGACTTGTAAATTGGAAATGTTTCTCCTAATGAATGTTCTCAAATAGAGTCATGATCCTGTAACCCTACCCCTGACCAGGTCATAAAACTTTATGACAAAACTCACAGAACATCAAAGCCAGCTCACTGAAATTCTTGTTGAGAAAGACAAGAGTACCTTTTTAAAACGTATATATATTGACGTTATTGAATTTTTGTGCATTAGATGTTTTCCATAATCAAAATTGGAGTATCTGCAATTTTATCGTGTGTTTAATCAAACTTTATATGCATGTAGTTAGGAACAACTCTGTATCTCTGTATGCCTGACTCGCAAAAGTATAGTTTATGGTATCTTTATAATTGTAAAAACCCGACTGTGTCGAATCTCGACGACAAATTACAAAAAGATTCTTTCTTAGGAAAAATGTTAAATTCTGTCGACACTATAACTCACGCGAGTGGGTGTTTCCCCAGAGACAAAGGAACGTTTTTCCTGCTTCACATCGCAGACGTTCATTGGTTGTTCGCGCAAACAGAGGCGTGAACCAGTCAAGCCATAAGAACTGAAACCAGGAAGTTCCTGGCGCTCTTGCTTTTGTCTACTCTCCGCTCTCTTCTCTGCACTTCCGTCGGGTAGTTGATCAGCACAGCGGCTGAGAGAACAGCCTGTTCTCATGGCTCCTTAAGGGAGCGTTCATCTCCGTTTTTTTATTTCCGTTTTTCTTTTCTTTTCCTTACTAAGTTTATTCTAATATTCGCCTCTCAGAATCATTACGTTCGTTGGACATTTCAAACATCGCGCGAGTCCGCAGCAGCCCCGGAAGACACGGGAGAACACGCCCAATCACAAAGAGACCATATGCAAGGATTCACTAGTTCACGCTTACATATAATTAGCTGAGGTATGGTATGCATATTTGGCGTGCTGGGGCCAGGGAAGGGCTCCGAGCTCGGGAATGGCCCGAACCTAGAGTACCCCCCCTTCCCCGTCTATTTATAAAGTGAACTCAAGTGAGGAAATGGGGTGGAAGCGTTGGAAGCGTAGGCCCTACCGGCTGCAGGTAGTGAACTACGTGGTTGTGGGCGCCCGGTCGGTAGGACTCGAGCCGATGCTCAACGGGAGCTTGTGGCATTGGAACGGTGAGCCCTATCGGCCGATGAGGAGGAGCAGCATGGTTGTGGTGCCTGACCGGGAGGACCCGAGTTGCCTTGACCGGAATAGGTCATGGTGTCAGCGTACGGACCCCAGAAGGGCCTAATGCTGACCGAGAGAGCCCATGAAGCCTCCAACAGGAGATTGAGACTCAGGATGATGGACGTCTGGGTCCTCTCGGTTTGGCAGATAAAAAGCTTTGGGCTGGCCGACAAGGAGGACTCTGGCGACATCCGAAGGGAGATCCTGACTCACGGCATCGGATGGATGAGACTCGCTTGCGGCCGGCAAGTATAGACCCAACCGGGAGAACTCTCGCCAGACGTCTGAAGGGAGCGCAAGCATTAGACAGGTAAGCCTTGCCGGACGGGGAGAGTGGACAGGAATACCCTGGGAGGACTCTCGTCGCATCCGATTGAGCATCATACTCAGGACATCGAACGGGTAAGCTTCGCCAGGCGGGGTTAAAAGATGTGAGGATAGCTGAGAGGGTTTTTTTTTTTGCAGGATTTGATGAGAGGTCGAGACTCGTAGCGTTTGACTGTTAAGCCTCGCCTACCGTCAAATGGAAAGGTAAGTTGCGTGGCCGAGAGACTCTTACCGACGTCCGAAGGGAGCACACGCATCGAACTGGTTAAGTCTCGCCGACCGTAGAGTGGAAAGGTAAAGGTTGTCTGTCCAGGAGGCTCTCGCCGGCGTCCTGAAGGGAGCACACGCATCGAACGGGTAAGCCTTGCTGACCATGGAAATGGAAAAGGTAAGGTTGTCTAACCGGGAGGCTCTTGCCGGCGTCCGAAGGGAGCACACGCATCAAACGGGTAAGCCTCTCCGGATGTGAGACAGAAGAGGTAACATTAAGTGGCCAGGAGGCTCTCGCCAGCATCCAACAGGGACTTCCTATTCCCGGAAACAACTGGGTAAGCCTCACAGGCCATAGGATGGAAAAAGTAAGTTTGTGTGGCCGTGAGGCTCTCGTCGACGTCTTATGGGAGTTCGCTACTCACGGCATGAGACGGGTAAGCCTCGACGACCGTAGGATGGAAGGAGTGTTTGTTTGTGTGTTTGGTACTTGCGGCATTGGACGGCTTGCTTATTGGATAGATCGGTTTTGCGACCTAGACCACGTGGAATGGTAGTGGTTGTCTGGCCAGGAGGCTCTCGCCAGCGTCCGATGGGAGCACTCGCATCGAACGGGTATGCCTTGCTGGCCAAAGGATGGAAAAGGTCAGGTTGTCTAGCTGGGAGGCTCTGACCAACGTCTGATAGGAGCTTAGCTCCAGGAATCGAACGGGTAAACCTCTCTGGCTGAAGGACGGAAAAGGTTGTCTAGCCGGGAGGCTCTTACCTTCGCCCGACAGGAGCTTAGCTCGCGACATCGAACGGTTAAGCCTCGCTGGCCAAAAGACGGAAAAGGTAAGGTTGTCTAGCTGGGAGGCTCTCACCTACATCCAATGGGAGCCCCGACTCCATGCATTGGATGGGTAAACCTCTCCGTATGTAAGACAGAATGCCAAGAAAGGTAGCCAGGGTCTATCACCTACGTCCGAAGGGAGTGTGAGCTCCTGGCAACGAAACGGGTAAGCCTTACTGGCCGCAGAATGCAAAAGGTGAGGTTGTCTGGCCGGGAGGCTCTCGTCAGCATCCGATGGGAGCTTGAGCTCCTGGCATCGAAGAGAGAAGCCAGCATCCAAGAAAGGTAGCCGGGGGCTTTCACCTACGTCCGAAGGGAGTGTGAGCTCCTGGCAACTAACTGGTAAGCCTCACCAGCCATAGGATAGAAAAGGTAAGGTTATCTGGCCGGGAGGCTATATAATTTGCGACACCTGATGGGTAGCTTCTCCGGCCATCAGAGGGAAAATTTAAATTGTTTTATCTGCGAAGCACCCGTTGGTGTTCGGCAAAAGCTTAATTTGCGGTATTGGATGGGTACGTCTTGCCATCAGAGGGAAAATTTGTTTTAGCTGCAATGTACTCGTTGGTGTTAAATAGGTAAGTGTCGCTGACTGAAATAATAAAAAAAACGGGCATTAATCGGGTAAGCTTCGCTGGTGGTCGGATGGAAAGTTCAAGATTGCTTAAGCGGGAAAGCTCTTGCAGCATCTGACAGGAGTTTAATACTCGCAGTGTCATACGAGTAAGCTTTGCTGATAGTTGAATGGAGAAGGCAAAGGTTGGATCAACCGGGAGCGCTCTTGCAGCGCCTGACAGGGAGTTCAATACTAAGGATGATTTGGTTGTCTACGAGGGTAGACGCTGTGAGGCTTACTTGAATAATTGTTTAGCAAATCCAATGAGCTGCTTCCGATAACGAGTCATAAAAACTTGGTGCCGTCATTGTAATCGAAATTAATCGTGCAAAATAAATTGGATTTCCTGTGCCAGTGTACCCCGAATAGGTGCCAAGAATCAGCGATGTGGTCATTGTCAAATCGTCATATTGTCAGCACGTGAGATCGATGGTACATATCGACGATGTAATCGTGCATGGGTGGAGTAAGAGAAAGATTCTTTATTCTTGTCTGAGCTTACTATTTGCCATTTAAACCATGCAGGTGCACGAAATAGAGCCTATGGAATCACCAATAATCGAAAAATATACTTTCGGACATACTGTTAAACTGGCATTAAATATAAAATACTATATTTAAAACAGCTAGTTCATGTAGTTGGCACTACTTTCATCTTGCTTGTCCTGTGACAAATGTTTTTTTTTTTTTTTTATCAGAAGTTATCAGTCTAAATGTTCTGCAAAATCAGTCAATGGTGCAAAAACAATAGTAGATTTAATTTAAAGTCCAACGATTTAACCCTAATATGGGCGTAAATGAACGCCTTAAATATAAGGTATTCAAAAACAGGTAAGTTCATATATTTGGAGTGAGTTCTGTTGAACTGATGCCTTGGTCATACGCTCTCCAGACCACGTGCCTCATGATGGGACCGACGCGCCGCCCCGGAAACAAGAATGAGATGCGTTCTAACGTAACTGTGGCAAGGCTCCTGCGGGAGCAGACACTGCTGCGGCAGTGTTGAGACACAGGAAAGGCTCCTGCGGGAGCAGACACTGCTTCGGCAGTGAGGAGATATGGAAAAGGCTCCTGCGGGATCAGACACTGCAGCGTGGAGATGCGGAAAACAGAGAAGTAAAGGGGAGCATGAGAAGAGGAGGAGAGATAGTTGCTTGGGCCACCTGCGGAGCTTGCTTCGGCTGCTGTAGATGTTGGCTGCGGGAAGAGTAAAAAGAGTTAGTAACATTTGATGGGGCAAGCTAAAAATGAATGGGTAGACTACTGTGTTGCCAGCTTAGCAATTGGTTGCCTGATTTGACAATTCCTCAAGCCTTGTCCACATTATTATGTACCTGTTGGAAAAGCATCTTTCCTCTCATTTGGCCTCTGGCCTTTTTAGACGGTCTCCAGAGCGGATACGTTTGGAACGCTGTTTTCACATTGTAGTATGGACTGTGGAAACAGAGGCTTTTGAAAACGATGAAGCATGTTTAGTCTTGTAAGACGTTGTACCGAAAGACATGATTATAGCAGTAACGTTAACCCCTTACCAGCCACCCCCCATTTTTGGCATGGAGACAGAAATTACATACCCAAAATAAAAATGTTTCTGCTCATGATTCTTTCTGACTAGATACATGATCAACATTTGTCCACGAGCTGATACTTTTACGTCAAAGTCAAAGGTCAAAGTCACCTTTATTTATATAGCGCTTTAAACAAAATACATTGCGTCAAAGCAACTGAACAACATTCATTAGGAAAACAGTGTCAATAATGAAAAAATGATAGTTAAAGGCAGTTCATTATTGAATTCAGTTATGTCATCTCTGTTCAATTAAATAGTGTCTGTGCATTTATTTGCAATCAAGTCAACGATATCGCTGTAGATGAAGTGTCCCCAACCAAGCAAGCCAGAGGCGACAGCGGCAAGGAACCGAAACTCCATCGGTGACAGAATGGAGAAAAAAACCTTGGGAGAAACCAGGCTCAGTTGGGGGGCCAGTTCTCCTCTGACCAGACGAAACCAGTAGTTCAATTCCAGGCTGCAGCAAAGTCAGATTGTGCAGAAGAATCATCTGTTTCCTGTGGTCTTGTCCTGGTGCTCCTCTGAGACAAGGTCTTTACAGGGGATCTGTATCTGGGGCTGTAGTTGTCCTGGTCTCCGCTGTCTTTCAGGGATGTAGAGGTCCTTTCTAGGTGCTGATCCAGCATCTGGTCTGGATACATACTGGATCCGGGTGACTGCAGTGACCCTCTGATCTGGACACAGACTGGATCTGGTGGCCACGGTGACCTCGGAACAAGAGAGAAACAGACAAATATTAGCGTAGATGCCATTCTTCTAATGATGTAGCAAGTACATCGGGTGTTATGGGAAGTGTTTCCGGTTCCGGTTTACCTAATTAATGCAGCCTAAAAATCCTTTAACGGATTTGGATAATAAAAGCATATTAGTATGTTATGTGTATGCCAGGTTAAAGAGATGTGTCTTTAATCTAGATTTAAACTGCAAGAGTGTGTCTGCCTCCCGAACAATGTTAGGTAGGTTATTCCAGAGTTTAGGTGCCAAATAGGAAAAGGATCTGCCGCCCGCAGTTGATTTTGATATTCTAGGTATATCAAATTGCCTGAGTTTTGAGAACGTAGCGGACGTAGAGGATTATAATGTAAAAGGAGCTCATTCAAATACTGAGGTGCTAAACCATTCAGGGCTTTATAGGTAATAAGCAATATTTTAAAATCTATACGATGCTTGATAGGGAGCCAGTGCAGTGTTGACAGGACCGGGCTAATATGGTCATACTTCCTGGTTCTAGTAAGAACTCTTGCTGCTGCATTTTGGACTAGCTGTAGTTTGTTTACTAAGCGTGCAGAACAACCACCCAATAAAGCATTACAATAATTTAACCTTGAGGTCATAAAAGCATGGATTAACATTTCTGCATTTGACTTTGAGAGCATAGGCCGTAATTTAGATATATTTGTGAGATGGAAAAATGCAGTTTTACAAATGCTAGAAACGTGGCTTTCTAAGGAAAGATTGCGATCAAATAGCACACCTAGGTTCCTAACTGATGACGAAGAATTGACAGAGCAACCATCAAGTCTTAGACAGTGTTCTAGGTTATTACAAGCTGAGTTTTTAGGTCCTATAATTAACACCTCTGTTTTTTCAGAATTTAGCAGTAAGAAATTACTTGTCATCCAGTTTATTATATCGACTAAGCAATCCATTAGTTTTTCAAATTGGTGTGTTTCACCGGGCTGCGAAGAAATATAGAGTTGAGTATCATCAGCATAACAGTGAAAGCTAACACCATGTTTCCTGATGATATCTCCCAAGGGTAACATATAGAGCTTGAAGAGTAGCGGCCCTAGTACTGAGCCTTGAGGTACTCCATACTGCACTTGTGATCGATAGGATACATCTTCATTCACTGCTACGAACTGATGGCGGTCATATAAGTACGATTTAAACCATGCTAATGCACATTCACTGATGCCAACAAAGTGTTCAAGTCTATGCAAAAGAATTTTGTGGTCAATTGTGTCAAACGCAGCACTAAGATCCAATAAAACTAATAGAGAGATACACCCACGATCAGATGATAAGAGCAGATCATTTGTAACTCTAAGGAGAGCAGTCTCAGTACTATGATACGGTCTAAATCCTGACTGGAAATCCTCACATATACCATTTTTCTCTAAGAAGGAATATAATTGTGAGGATACCACCTTTTCTAGTATCTTGGACAGAAAAGGGAGATTCGAGATTGGTCTATAATTAACTAGTTCTTTGGGGTCAAGCTGTGGTTTTTTGATGAGAGGCTTAATAACAGCCAGTTTGAAGGTTTTGGGGACATATCCTAATGACAATGAGGAATTAATAATAGTCAGAAGAGGATCTATGACTTCTGGAAGCACCTCTATTAGGAGCTTAGATGGTATAGGGTCTAACATACATGTTGTTGGTTTAGATGATTTAACAAGTTTATACAATTCTTCCTCTCCTATAGTAGAGAATGAGTGGAACTGTTCCTCAGGGGGTCTATAGTGCATTGTGTGATATGATACTGTATCTGACAGCTGAATGGTTGCAATTTTATCTCTAATAGTATCGATTTTAGAAGTAAAGTAGTTCATAAAGTCATTACTGCTGTGATGTTGGGAAATGTCAACACTTCTTGAGGCTTTATTTTTCGTTAATTTAGCCACTGTTTTGAATAAATACCTGGGGTTATGTTTGTTTTCTTCTAAAAGAGAAGAAAAGTAATCGGATCTAGCAGTTTTTAATGCTTTTCTGTAGGATATGTTACTTTCCCGCCAAGCAATACGAAATACCTCTAGTTTTGTTTTCCTCCAGCTGCGCTCCATTTTTCGGGCTGCTCTCTTTAGGGTGCGAGTATGCTCATTATACCATGGTGTCAAACTGTTTTCCTTAACCTTCCTTAAGCGTAAAGGAGCAACTTTATTTAAAGTGCTAGAAAAGAGAGAGTCCATAGTTTCTGTTACATCATCAAGTTCTGAGGTTTTGGATATGCTAAGGAATTTGGATACATCAGGAAGATAACTTAAAAAGCAGTCTTTTGTGTTAGAAGTGATGGTTCTTCCATACTTGTAACAAGAAGTAGGATTTACAATTTTGGCTATATGAAGTTTGCACAGAACTAAATAATGATCTGAGATATCATCACTTGGCTGAATAATTTCAACACCATCAACATCAATTCCATGTGACAGTATTAAATCTAGAGTATGATTTCGACAATGAGTAGGTCCTGAAACGTGTTGTCTAACACCAATAGAGTTCAGAATGTCTATAAATGCTGATCCCAATGCATCGTTTTCATTATTAACATGGATATTAAAATCACCAACTATTAAGACTTTATCTGCAGCCAGAACTAACTCGGATGTAAAATCACCAAACTCTTTAATAAAGTCTGTATGGTGCCCTGGTGGCCTGTATACAGTAGCCAGTACAAACATAACAGAGGATTTATCATTAACATTTGTTTCTCTGGATAATGTTATATGAAGCACCATTAAAATAATGTAATCATCAGGTTTTAGCCAGGTTTCTGTCAAACAAAGTACATCTATATTATGATCAGTGATCATATTATTTACAAAAAGTGTTTTCGTAGAAAGGGATCTGATATTCAATAAGCCAAGCTTCATCATTTGTTTATCCATATTGCTTCTGTTTTTTATTTGTTGAACCTCAATTAAATTGTTAATCTTAACTTGGTTTGGACGTTTTTTGTTTTTTCTAGTTCGGGGAACAGACACAGTCTCTATAGTGTGATATCTAGGTGAAAAAGTCTCTATGTGCTGAGAATTAACTGACCTCTGTGACGGGAGGCGGCTAGCAGACGGTCGGTTTAGCCAGTCTGTCTGCTTCCTGACCTGGGCCCGAGTTAGTCAAGTATAAACACGAAGACTATTTGCCAAATTTCTAGAGAGAAGAGTGGCGCCACCCCAGGAGGGATGAAGACCATCTCTTTTAAGCAGGTCAGGTCTGCCCCAAAAGCTTGTCCAATTGTCTATGAAACCTATGTTATTCTGTGGGCACCACTTAGACATCCAGCCATTGAGTGATGACAATCTGCTATGCATCTCATCACCACGGTAAGCAGGGAGGGGACCAGAGCATATTACAGTGTCTGACATCGTGCTTGCAAGTTCACACACCTCTTTAATGTTATTTTTAGTGATCTCCGACTGGCGAAGTCGAACATCATTAGCGCCGGCATGAATAACAATCTTACTGTATTTACGTTTAGCATTAGCCAGCACTTTTAAATTTGCCAAGATGTCAGGCGCTCTGGCTCCCGGTAAACATTTGACTATGGTGGCTGGTGTCTCTATATTCACGTTCCGTACAATAGAATCACCAATAACTAGAGCACTTTCATCAGGTCTCTCAGTGGGTGCATCACTGAGTGGGGAGAACCTGTTTAATGTTTTGATCGGAACAGAAGAGCGGTGTTTTGACCCACGACTACGCTGCCTCACCGTCACCCAGTTGCCCTGCTGCAAGGGCTCTGTTTCCGGAACCGAGCAATGTACAGGAATCCCTGTGCTAGACGCATCCAAAGCCATATCTAGAGCCCTAACATTCTTACTGTCCTCAATTAAAGTTTGGATGCGTGTCTCTAATTCTGAAATCTTCTCTGTCAGCCTAACTATTTCCCTGCATTTATCACATGTGAATCCCTCATCAGCGACAGAGATAGATAAACTGTACATGTGGCAAGAGGTGCAAGAAACAATGACGGGAGAAGCCATTACTCACTGTGCTTGATGAAACTTCTTGATTAATCTAAAATGATTCCGATTCCTGAATGTTTATCGTTCAGGAATCGGAATCGTTTTCCTGACATAAATTACTAAATAACTGTCACTGAAACTATGTTTTATCGAAACATTGGTCAAATATCGAAGCCAGAGTCTTTAGACTTTCAATTGATGCACGGTTTATCCAGATCAAGTAAGAGAGTGATGTTTAACGTGCTGTGAAAGTGAAACGATAATAAACTGGGGCCGTTGGCGATGCTTGCAAGCAAATGGGTTAATAGCAGTTATGTGCTATTCGCTTCCAAGTGGTTTCTAAAGATATTTATTTGCCTGTTTTTCGTATTACGGTCCTAAAAAGGCAACAGAAATTTTACTCACACTTGCTATCCTGCGTCAAAACACGAGGGCAGTTGCATTTTAGATTAATTTTGAGTGATCACGCCAGTGAATGGTGAAATAGGTCCTGCCAGAATACTTGCATGGAAATTAAAATTTTAAATTAAATTTATGCATTTAGCAGACGCTTTTATCCAAAGCGACTTACAGTGCATTGATTTTTTTTATTTTTTATTTTTTTACCCATCATGGAACTTATGTCTGTATCATTTCAGTGAGGTTTAAACGTGCGTGGTAGGGCGAATATAATGTCCTTCATTTCAGTGTGGATGAAGACTCTGGAAATAATGCCTTGGCTTCGTGGTTAAAAGTGGCATCATCATCCGACGGAACTACGTTTGTGTCTGTCTTCCAAATCTATGCGCACTCCACACACCAGATCAGCAGGTGGCGGTAATGCACCTTTTACTCTGTTTTGCCAAAACCTCCATAAAACACTATTAGAAGAAGAAGAAGACGGAACTGCGTCATGACGTCGTTTAACAAACTTTAGACGTGACCCTTTTTTTTTTTAGCGTCTTCGCCTGAAAATGTATTGGTTTACGTCACGCAGTCTGCGCCGCTAGAGGAAGCGGCTTCAAACTGCGCCTCAGCCGGAAAAGAGAGGCTTGCTGCGGTGAGAACTGGGGTGCGACCCAGGCTGGTTTAATGCCTGCTGCTGCAATCCAGCGCTCGAGGAGAGCTCGGTCTCGGGCGGTACAATCGTTGTGTCGAACGAGGCGAGCTCGGAGCTTGCACGGTCTATTGGCCACGACATGTGGCTTGGCGAGGAGAGCAGCTGTCGCGATCACACTTAATGGTGCTCAACGGCCGTGTTTGGCTGGGTAGGAATGATCGCGGGTCCGGCAAAAGCAGCAGATCTGATAAATCCCCGGTAGCTCTCTTTGTTGGTAGGAAAATTGGGTCTGTGATAAGGTGACAGACGAAGCGAACCAGCATGCTGATAAACCGTCAATGGATAGAGGGAAGTCAGCGATATTTATACTATGGGATTGATTACTTGATTATGGTCCACCTGTGTCGATTAGGCTAAGTATCTGATGCGCTCCTCCCGAATCTTGTTAATAAAAACATCATTTATTTTCTAGAGAGATTTAAATGCTGCTTAAAGTTTGTCTATTACCTTTTCAAGGTGATTTGATTCCTTGTTGTCTTTCAAAAGGTTACTGTCTGTGATTTTGCCATAACTGAGTGATTATTCAGTGATCGCGCCTATTCTCTCACCTCTCTCTCTCATCATCTCTCACTCATTCTCTCTCTCTCATCCTCGTTTGGATTCCTTTATGTTTTGTATTTGTTTACTGTCTGTATTGTCGTACGTCAATTTAACCTGTGTGATTTGTATTTTGATGTATTATAAGTTAAATTATTAAAATCCAATATATATTCATGATTGCTTCTGTCTAAAATGCTCACATCACGAGTCAATGAAATGTTTGATCATAGCTACAAAGCTCATTACTTTTCAGTAACCTAAATTTTGTAAACACAGGAGAATAGTTTCATGGCCAGAAACTATTTTTCCTGGAATTATAAGAAGTGATAACTTTATTGAAAGTTGATAAGTTAATCTTACGGCCGTTTGCTGGACAAACCATTTGATTTGCGGTAATTCACAGTAAGAGATATCACTATAATTGATATGAAGAATGGAATATTGACATATTAATGAGTAAATTACAGTGCCTTGTAATGAGTTATTGATATATACAATTTACCTATTTTTCATCTTCAATAATTTTAATGTAACTGTCATAAGAGATATATATATATTAATCATATTCCTGATTAATTATTAAAATTCCCTATATATCATTTGAGTAAATTTTAATGTACAACCCAGTGCGGCTACACATTTATTAATAAGATTTTAATTAATCAAGTATAATCAATGTGAATATAGCCATTTTTGTTGCTAGTTATTATTCCATTATAATCCCATAGGTTAAGTATAGAAAGGAATATGCCGACTTCCGGTTTCGACATGAGAGAGTAGTACACGCTTCAAGACGACTCCGTATATTTTTTTTATATAACTTCGTCAGAACATCTCTTTAATAATTGTTAACACTAATAAATTACAGTCCCGCATCCTGCAAATTACTAGCCGACTTTAGGATTCAGTTTATTCAGTTTTCTAAACATGCCGGGCAAATCTCGAAAAGCTCCAGACCAGGCCTTGACATCCCCCGACGCCATTGTGGAGGAAACGCCTGAGAAAGACACTCCAGAGTCCGATAATTCAGCTATCCTCAATGCGATCTCCTCTCTTCGCGCGGAACTTCTTTTAATCAAATCTGACATTGGGGAAATTATTGACTCAAAAATCGAGCAGCTCGCTGTCACTATCCGAGGGGAATTGTCGACATTCAAAAACAAGGCCAACGCGGCAATTTCGGAGATTAAAGTTACGGTGGACGATCATGCCGCGAAATTAACGAGCCTGGAAAATCATGCTTCCACCTCCTCTGATACGATGGTTAAGATGGAACAAGATTTGGGAAAGCTAAAGCTTACAGTGGAGCAACTCACAGAAAAATGCACTGACCTCGAGAGCCGCAGCAGAAGACAAAACATCCGCATATTGAACGTTAAAGAGGGTGCTGAATCCGGAGTTAAACCTAGAGATTTCGCTGCCCAACTCCTTGCTGAAGCCCTGTCACTAGACAAACCACCGCACGTGGACCGCGCCCACCGAGCTCTACGTGCCCGTCCTGGAAGTGATGAACCACCACGGGCCTTCATCCTGCGTTTGCATTACGTACATGAGATGGAAGAAATAATGCAAAAAGCTGCAAGGTTGCAACAGATTTTCTTTAAAGGCCAAAGAGTTAACATTTTCCCAGACTATCCGCCTGCTGTGGTAAAGCGACGCGCACTCTTCAAACGTGCAAAGGAGTTGTTGAAGGATAAACCCGGAGTTAAGTACGGACTGCAATATCCAGCGAAACTGAGAGTCTCACACAACGGCAAAGAGTATTTCTTCATCGACCCGGACAAAGCGGTCAAGTTTGCTGAACGTAACTTTGAAATTCCAGGACCAGTCTAAGGGATGCTGTTGGACTGATCAAGTAAGATCAACATAACGTAACTGACGAAAACGTATTGACTGTTTAAACTTTACATGATGTTTATAAAACTCATGTCGTGTTATTTACATTGAGATGTTCACCTGAACTTTATTACGGAGTTGTGCTGATACGAGTTTTTTTTTTCTGTGTGTGGAAGTTTAAGGTTTGATTCCATCTTGGAGGTATTTGTTAGGTTTTATTTGACTATCTCGGTTTTATACTTTGTCATTATATCCAAATTGTTTTGTAATTCCGTGTCGCGCCGCGAGTTCTGTAGTCGGTCAGATGACGGGATTAATGTTTGAGTTTTGGGGAATGGGGGGTGGGGGCCTGTTTAAAATGGTGCAAGGTATGAAACAAGCAGTGATGATGACTAGCCTGATTTTCAATCACGTAAAGAACAATGACTACTCAAAGTAACAGAAGGGGTCTCAAATTTACATCATGGAATGTAAAGGGATTAAACCATCCGGTTAAGAGAAGCAAGATATTATCACATCTAAAATCTCTCTCCTCAGATATAATCTTCCTGCAGGAAACTCATCTCAAAGTGGACTCTAAAGACAAATTAAAATCCGGATGGTTAGGACAGATCTATCAATCTAATTTTTTACATAAATCTAGGGGGGTAGCTATCTTATTACAAAAGGGGGTCCCATTTAAACAAAAAGCCCTGCGTACCGATCGGGACGGTCGTTATGTTATTCTATCTGGTGAGGTTTATGGCTTCCCGATTACGTTGATAAATGTATACGGCCCAAATTCTGATGAACCAGACTTTTTTAGAAAGGTATTTTCTCTTATTCCCAATATATCTCAAACAAATCTTGTTATAGGCGGGGACTTTAATTGTGTCCTTGACGCATATCTCGATAGATCATCGTTTAAAATTTCCCCGCAATCTAATTCAAGAAATTTTTTGAATGCATTCATTAATAATTCTAATTTAGTAGACATATGGAGACTTATGCATCCAACCGAAAAAGATTATACATTTCATTCGCATGTACACAATGTATATACTCGTATTGATTATTTCTTGGTGGACAACAATCTTATCTCTAATATCCTAAATTCTAAAATTCATGATATACTGATTTCAGACCATGCCCCAGTTTCATTTGAAGCTGTCCTTGATCAAACATCTTCAATCCGCCCTCTATGGAGGATAGACCCTGAACTTATTGAAGACCCTAAGTTCATTGACTTCATGAGTTCACAACTGAAAATCTTTTTTGATAGCAACGATAAGCAAGAGACATCACCAGGACTGCTCTGGGAAACTTTAAAAGCTTATATAAGAGGTTGTGTTATATCATATCAGGGGTCCCGAAATAAACTATACAAAACGAAACTAATTGATTTAGGGAAACAAATTCATCGGTTAGACAATGAAAACGCACTAAACCCCTCACCAGATACTCATAAGAAAATTTTACAGTTAAGGTTTGAATACAATAAAATAGTCTCTACTAAAATAAATAAAACGTTTCATTTTGTCAAACAGAAATACTTTGAATTTGGGGAGAAGCCCCAGAAATTATTAGCCAGACAATTATGAAAAATAGATAGTGAAAGAACAATTCATAAAATAAAGACAAAATGTGGGACACAGTGTATCTCAAATAAAGAGATAAACCAATGTTTTAAGGAATTTTACTCAAAGTTATACTCTTCAGAAACTGATTTGGACCCACAAACAATGGATGAATTTTTACGTAAATGTACTCTTCCCACTCTATCTCCAGATGATCGGGCATCTCTTAATAAAGATATCTCTTTAGAGGAATTGAAGAGCACAATAAACTCTTTAAAGAGCATGAAAACCCCTGGCCCAGACGGGTTATCAGCCGAACTATATAAAAAATTCAGCGACATCCTTACTCCTTATTTGCTTAAAACGTATCAGCAAGCACTAACAACTGGACTACCGCCGACTTTTTCTGAAGCCATTATCACAGTAATTTCTAAAAAAGGTAAAAATCCTGAAGAAGTTGAGGGATACAGACCTATCTCCCTTATTAATGTTGATCAAAAAATATTATCCAAGACACTTGCTAATAGACTTGGCAAATTAATTAGCAAACTGGTTAACACAGATCAGAATGGATTTATCCCAGGAAGAAGTACTATACATAATACTAGACGCCTGTTTATATTTTTATATAACGCCTGTTTATAATTTATCATCCCAAGGCAATCCGAGACAATTTGGTTGTAATCTCATTAGATGCCGAAAAGGCATTCGACCGAGTGGAGTGGCGTTATTTGTTTGCTATCCTTGAGAAATTTAATATGGGGGATGAGTTTATAAAATGGATTAAAATTTTGTACAGTAATCCATCAGCACGGGTTTTAACAAATAAAACAATATCGGACTCCTTCTATCTTCAAAGAGGAACCAGACAGGGCTGCCCCCTCTCACCCCTTTTGTTCGCTTTAATAGTAGAGTCCCTGGCAGAAACCATTCGATGTAACCCATGCATACATGGCTTTAACACTTCAAACACTGTTAACAAAATATCACTCTACGCGGACGATATTTTGCTTTATATTACCCACCCTCAGGGGAGCCTTCCTGTTGTTCTCGAAACTATTACTAACTTTGGAAAATTTTCTGGCTTTAAAGTAAATTTTGAAAAAAGTGAACTCATGCCCATTGGTTTAAAGGATTTATCTGTAATACACTCCTCCCCATTTAAAGTTTCCACAGAAAAAATTACATATTTAGGAATAGTGGTTACTTCTAAATATAATTTACTCCTCAAAACTAATTTCAACCCCTTACTGTCCAAGTTACAAACCTGTATACACTATTGGAAAACTCTCCCGATCTCCTTAATTGGCAGAATAAATGCGATAAAAATGATATTTCTACCTCAAATATTATATTTATTTCGTAATATTCCAATACTTTTGCCCAAGTCCTTCTTTAAACACCTTGATTCGATTGTTCTTCCTTTTTTATGGAACTACAAGGGTCACAGAATAAAAAAAATACACCTTTGTAAACCTAAACATGAGGGGGGGTTGGCCCTTCCGGATTTTCGCCTTTATTATTGGGCCACTCACTTACAAGTTTTTGCACTATGGTTGGAACAGTCGGCTAATGCCCCAGAATGGCTTCAGATGGAGCGGGATTATTGCCATCCCTATGATCTTGGAGCAGTGCTGCTTTCTCCAGTGATATTAGACCAAACTGTAGTTAATGGTTTAGTCATAAAAAGTCAGTTACGTATTTGGAGACAGATAAGAGATTACCTTAATATAAAATCACTCTCCCTCTTAATCCCGATCGCAAATAACCCATCATTTCCTCCTTCGAGGTTGGATTCAACCTTTAATCAATGGAAGGAACTGGGTATATGCACAGTCAAGGACCTTTATTTGGATGGGGCGTTAGCTTCCTTTACGCAACTACAACAGAAATACAACCTTCCAAAAAATAATTTTTTCAGATTTTTACAGATAAGGAATTACTTGCGTACACATAATGTCGCCCTGGATGAGGTCCGGCCCTCAATCAGTGATGATTGTCTCACTCAGTTTAGAGGAAATAAAAATCAGTTATCTTTAATTTATGGAAAGTTACAAGCAGCTACTTCTCCCTCTACAAGCCTGATTAGAGAGGAATGGGAACGAGAGATGGGGATTGGAATCTCGGAAGAGATTTGGCAGAATGGTTTAGAGGATATTGACAAACAATCGGTCAATACAAGATTATGCCTCGTTCAATTTAAGGTCTTACATAGATTACATTTCTCAAAAAAGAAATTACATAGGATTTTTCCCAATGTCTCGCCTCTTTGTGACAAGTGCAAATCAGAAGATGCTGATTTAGCTCATAGTTTTATTTTCTGCCATAAAATACAGGGATTCTGGTGTGAGGTTTTTAAAATGCTTTCAGATGTACTTAATGTAAACTTGGAACCAGACCCAGTGCTCATTATATTAGGACATTCTAACCATATATATTCGTTGAACAGTGCTCAACAGAAATTTCTCACATATTGTCTGATAACAGCCAAGAAACAGTTACTACTGTTTTGGAAAAAGGTTTACCCTCCTGATGCTAAATTATGGCTTGAGGAACTGACGTCTACTCTACACCTGGAACGAACTAGATACCTTTGGAAAGGCAACATCGGACAATTCCACAAGATTTGGGACCCTTTCATCTGCTACCTTAATAGAAATGTTACTCCTTAATGCAATGTATTGTAGGCTGTCTTAAGTGCTGTGTATTAATGTCACGGGATTAGATATTAACAGGCGGGGGATGGGGTGTTGGTTATAGTTTTATTTGTTTTTATTATTTATATATATTATTTTTTCTTTTTTTTTTTTTTTTTTTGCATATAAGAAAATTAATCCTGGAACCTGTAATTATTTCAAGGTCATTTGTTATTTGAATAAAAAACCCATTTGACAAGAAAGGAATATGCCTATTTGGAATGCCCTGTAAACTGTATATAATGAGATACCACCGAGCATTCGGGAGATCTTCTCGCAGAGAACATCTTGGCTTCATTTCTCACTGAAATAAAGTCTATCTTCTGGAAACAAAACCCTGAGACTGTGTGATTCCTCAGATCCATGGCAGTTGACAATACACTACACTTCCTGTGAGTGGGAATGATGGAGACATGAAGGTAAGCAACTTCTAGACCTGTCATGACACATCAGACCTCATACCTGATCTGAGACATGACCTGTTTGATAGTGAGCATCTTGAACTTCGGTCGCATGACTGAGCGGTTTAACTGACGCAGATCTAAAATAGGACGCAACTCTCCATCCTTCTTTGGAACTATAATGTATCTACTATAGAACCCGGACTCTCTGTTGTGAGGAAGGACCACCTCAATGGCCTCCTTCCTCAAGAAGGTGTTTACTTCTTGTTTCAATATCAGAGCCTGCTCGGGGCCAACCAGTGTGGGAAAGACCCAGTTGAAAGGCTGCGGAGCACCGAATTGAATGCAATAGCCTTTTTCTACAGTCTGCAGGACCCAATGAGACACATTTGGCAGTAGTTTCCACACTGCTAAATAGTCTACTAAGGGAGCAGCCCCCAGAGCTAGAAAACTTGAGGGATAAACTGCTGGAACGCCACCGCCTGTTTACGAGCCTCCTGGTATTTGTCGACAATGGAATTGACGTCGTCGCCGAACAGACCAGAAGGCGCAAACGGGGTGTCCATGTAGAAAACCCTGTCTTTCTCCTTTAAATCAGACAGGGTCAACCATAAATGTCTAAAGAGCTAAATCAGCAGTTTTCCTCAATTCTGACACACTGTCTTCTTTATCTTCCTCGCCTTTAACTAACAATTTAAGCAAGTCATCCTGGTATGCCTGCATCATAGCCATTTTGTGCAGACATGCACCTGACCTGCTGCCACATACCCCTTGCCCACCAGCACTGAAATGGTTCGCAGCGGCTTGGAGGGCAAATCCGGAGTCTTTAAAGATGATGCTGCATCAGGAGACAGATAGCTCGCAAGCATCGGTTCTACCTGGGTGGGGTTGAAAAATTAATTTAACATTGCTTCTGTATGCCCATATATGCATGTGTTTTCTTAGAATTGCTGTGTGAACACTATGAGATGGATTTAGGGCCTAAGAGTGATGGCAAGCAGGTGGTTCACGGATACATGTGGGTTCAGAAGGGCGACACCTGGGGGGAAACAGATGTCTGAGAATGACCTGAGAGGGTCATTGGGCCATATAGTGGGGGGACGATGCCTGAGGATGACCTGAGGGGGTCACCTAAGTCCTAAATGTGTGAGAAACAAACCATAGAGAGTGTGTTTTATGTTATCCATGGAAATTTACAGCTGCTAAGACTTTGTAACTTGGACGCAGCAGAGGGATATAAGGTGGAGGACCGCCCTCCCCTCTCGTCACACTCTGTAGGAACTCAGTGTTACTGTATGACTGTCTGACCTTCTTTGCAAAGAATAAAAGCTTTCTTTTGAATTATAACAGAGAGTGAGTCTGTCTCTTATGCTGATGAGAGTTGATTTAATTTTGCCACAACAATCTGGTGTCAGAAGTGGGATTCCTTGGATGTGTCTTCTGGACCTGTGAGTGGACAGTGACTGGCCAATCCTGAACAATAGAAGTTCAGCCCTAACCCTGATTAGATTTGAGGGAGAAACCACTGGAATCAGAAAATAACCTGGGTGTCAACAGGACTCTCGGATAAGAGACAGATCATAATCTTCTAAAATTTGGGTTTTTAGAAATAAGAATTGGAATTAAATTAGAAAGGGACGAACCATAGCGGTGGGTCCTTCTCTGTGGGAACCACAATCAAGGGGATTCCGGGGAATCAGATTGTGAGAATACTGCGCCACAGTTAATACATTTCTAGGGGGGAATTGAAACTGCTGCAACTGGCGTGATCGGAAATTGAGTTAGAAATTGAGATCGAAACGATCCAGAAATTTCAAAGCGATAAGTTGAGATCACGCGCAAGTGGTTGACACATTTCTAAGAGGGGAAGTGAGACTGTGCGGCTATTGCCTCTCTGACTTGGGCAGGGGGGAGTCAGATCTGTTAGAGACGTCTGACAGATTATAGGCGCACCGAAGGAATAGACACCGAGAAGGAAACCAGCAAATATGGGAAAGTCTCAGAGCAAGCTCGTTGAATATGATACACCGGTATATTGGCAAATGAAAAAAGTGTATGGCCAGAAATACGTGCAAGATAGGGGGAAATTAATTAAATACCATGGTTTTCCAAAAGAGGGAACGTTGAGTGTTAAGAAAAGCTGTGAAGGACTCAGTAGAAGAGGGAAGCGCGAGAAATGTGAACGAACTGTGAATTGTTGAATAGCGGAAGCAGATAGGAGAGAAAGAAGAGCGATGCAGAAAGAATTAGCAAGTAGAAAGGAGGAAAAGAAAGTTGAAGAATGTGAAGAAAATGTAAATGCCTCACATAGACCTACTAACCGCTCTGATGTTTGTGTTTCTAAACATGTTCCTCCGCAATATGCACACTTTCCTGTGGTGACTAATGACTAAAGTGTGTGGAGAGCTGCAGAAAGAAGACTGTCGGAGAGAACACTTTGAATGGAAAAGTGGACGGCTATCTGCTGTTTTAGCACACGCTTTGCATGCAGAGGAGATGCAGACGGCGAAGAAGGAAAGAGTTGTGAACTTGTGAAAGGTTAACAGTGCCTCTGAATTGTGAAACAGAGGGGGGTGAGGTGCTGAGGCATGCTTTTCTCTACACCCCAGCATGTCCAGTGCCTTTAATGGGGTGAGATTTATTGTGCAAACTAAGTTTGACACTGATTGCAGACTCTGGGGGTGTCCGAGTGGCAGAGAAAGAGCAGATTTGCTGTCTGCAAGCAGAACCAAAATGGGCATATGAATGGCACATCATAAATTCTGACTGAGCTGAAATGATGTGTGAGCTGACTAAAAATCGATCAAAACCATTTGACAGAGAGATCATGTTGCCTGACAAATTGCATTGCACGTCATGTTGTAGTGGAACGAGATGACCAGTATGAAAAAGACTGGTTTGAGGGAAAAAAAGGAGAAACTTTACATTTTGAGACAGTGTTTTGGACAGAAAAAATGTGTGTGCAGTTTCAGTTTGTTTGACAGAAAAACAGCTTCAGTTTTACTTAATGGCAGAAGATTCTGTGCCTCACTTATCGCTCTCCGAGGCCAGGAGACAAACAGGGCCCAGATTAGAACTGTTTGTGAAAAGCTGTGTTTGTGACATTGAAGTGGAGAGAGTTGTGGCAACAATTGACAAAGGAGAAAGGGAAAATCATTGCATGACAATTATTTGTGTCTCAGATATACATCCAGCATTAGCAGAAGTGCCATCAGAGTTATGGGCAAAACACAAATATGATGTGGGTTTAATCTGATTACAGACCGTGTCAACGTCAATATCCTCTGAAACCAGAGGCAATTCTTGGTATAAAACCAGTGTTTGAGTCCTTTTTTCCTGTGGAAAAAAAAAAAGATAAGGGATGAGGGTCAGCCCACAGAGTGGCGATATGTGCAAGATTTACAGGCTGTGAATGCTGCTGTCAGACAAAGGGCTCCATCAGTGCCAAATCCATACACAATTTTGTCACAAATACCACAAGATGCAACATTCTTCTCAGTGGTAGATTTGGCAAATGCATTTTTTTTAGCGTACCAGTTGATAAAGACAGCCAATTCTGGTTTGCATTTGAATTTGAGGGCAAAGGTTACACTTGCACTCGAATAACACAAGGGTATTGCAATGCCCTATAGCAATTACAACGAAGCCCTAAGGAGGAGTTTGGAACCTTTGACCCTGATAGCAAGTACAGCTTTATTACAGTATGTGGACGATCTTTTTAAGGCCAAAAAGTCAGCCTGACAAAACTGCAGTTCGTAAAACAACAGATTACATTCCTGGGGCATGTAATAACACCAATGAAAAGTTCATGAAAGTTCAGCTGTCTGTTGTGCCAACTCTGGGCTTGCCGGCACCAACTAAACCCTTTATTCAAATGGTAGATGAGAAAAATGGGTTTATGACTTCTGTATTGTTGCAACATCATGGAGACAAATTGAGACCTGTGGCATATTTTTCCAGTAAATTAGACCCAGTTGCAGCAGGCCTGCCACACTGTCTGAGGGTGGTGGCAGCTGCTGAGCAGGCCGTGATGGCTTCTAGAGAATTCGTAGGTTACTCTTATCTGACATTGATGGTGCCTCACGCAGTGTCCATGATTTTGCAGGTACAGAAAACATCACACTTATCAACAGCTCGATGGTTAAGATATCATACCATTTTGCTTGATATGCCTAATATCACTGTTAAGCGATGCACAACCTTGAATGCTGCTACTCTCCTTCCAACAGAAGAGGATGGGGAAGAGCATCATTGTTGTTTAACAGCACTTGAACAAGTGTGTACAGACGTGTCTGACGTGCCACTTGAAAACTGTGAAAATGTCCTCTTTGTGGATGGCTCAGCTTTTAAAGATCAACAAACAGGCCTGGATTAGGTTGGTTATGCGGTAACAACTGAATTTGGTGTTGTGGCTTCTGGCCCACTGCCATCAAATTATTCAGCACAACCAGCTGAGCTTGTGGCATGAGCAGAAGCATGCAAACTAATGACAGACAAATGCGTCACAATTTACACAGATTCACCGCTATGCATTTGGGGTTACTCATGATTTTGGTGCGCTGTGGAAACACAGAACATTTTTGAAGTCAGATGGACGACCAATATTAAATGCACCCCGTGTGCCAGATTTGCTAGACGCTAGTTTGCTGCCAGAAAAGATAGCCATTTGTAAATGCGCAGCGCATACTAATAACAAAGATTCTGTATCCACAGGAAACACCAGAGCAGACACAGCGGCGAAGGCTGCGCCATCTCAGCAGACAAAATCATCAGAGTGTACTTTATCTGAAAATAACCCTGACATTTCTTCATCTTTACAGGGCATGCAGACATTTGCGACAGGGCAGGAGAGAGATAAATGGACACAGAGTTGTTGTACGATGGTGAATGGAGTATGGATGAGCAGAGATGGCAAGCCTTGTTTACCTAAACACTTCTTACCTCACTATGCTAAGTCGATGCATGGGAAAGACCACGCATCGAAAGGGGGAATGATTATGCAAATTAAAGAATTGTGGTTTACAAAGGGGTTCACAATTTATGCAGAAAATTTTTGCAAAAGATGTGTCATTTGTAATATACATAATGTTGCGAGAGGCATAAAAATGTCTCAGGTATCCCAGCCAGCCCCAATGGATTACACTGAAATGTCCCCATGTGAAGGGAAGAAAAATTGTTTGGTTTTTTGTGGACATGTGGTCCAAATGGGTAGAGGTCTTCCCAATGTCCAAACAGGATGCAGCAGCAGTAGCAAAGGCTCTGCTGACTGAAATAGTACCGAGATGGGGAATCCCACGAAAAATCAGTTCAGACAATGGAACACATTTTGTCAATGAGGTAATAAAACAGGTGGGTCAGTTCTTAGGAATTGTAATGAGATCACACTGTGCCTATAAGGCCTCGGGGGGAGAGGCTGTCGAATGGGAGAATGGGACAATAAAAAACAATATGACTAAGTGTTGTGAGGAAACTGGACTCACATGGGTTAAAGCGCTCCCCATCGTTCTCATGTATATGAGAATGAGAACGCGATCCAAAGTAAACCTGAGCCCTTTCGAAATTCTCTTTGGCAAACCACCATTTATGGATATCGAAGGGGGTAAACAACAGCTGCCATCTACAGAGGTGTGTTAGCATGACAGGTTGAGTTATTGCAAGGAAATGTCTTTTCTGTTGTCTAATTTCTGTGTTCAGGTGAAAGCTGCTCAGGGGAAGGTTGCAGAAATTCCGTTGCATAACCTGAAACCAGGAGATTTCATGGTGGTACGAGATCTGAGGAGAAAGAGCTGGAAGGCAAAAGGGTGGCTGGGACCGTTCCAGGTGCTTCTGACCACTCACACGGCTGTGAAAGTAGCAGAAAGAGCAACGTGGATCCACGCCAGCCACTGCAGAAAGGTCCCAGCTGCATCTCAGGAAGAGGAGCGGAGGGACTGGAGACACACACGTCAACAAGGGCAAGAATACAGCCTAAACATCAAGTGTCCTTATCAGCGGGAAGAGCAAGGTTAAGACTGAAAAATAGCATTGAAGTAGTCTGCACACAAGTGAAAAGATAAATATGAGCATCATAGTTGGGTACATCATGTTGTTTTCACATTCCAGACTACAGTGACAACATTACCAATATCATTACCCACATGAGAATGGCCGTAAAAGAGCCTGAGCGTACACATAATGCTGCTAAATGATTTTTGCTGCTATTATGTCTACCATGTATTTTTCAGTTGATATCTAGCTCAGTACAGAGACTGGTGAAGTCTATAATCAAATAGTTCAAATGACTGTGTACAATGAAGACATCATCATGGATTGGTGTAGGGAGAAATGATAAGTAATGTTCAGGCCCATCTAAATCTATACTGTTTGCTTGCTTGAAATAGGGTCTGTCCCCATACAAAAAGCCTTAGCATATTTTGTAACTTCTTTTACAAACTCAAAGAGTGATCATTTATGAGAAAATCGGAGATGAAGAGTATAAATGTGATGATATGCTTCCAGAGAACATAATGTTAAGTGTGTAGTGTAGTGGTATAACCAGTAGTAATTATTTTTTATGTTTTAGTGCTCAATGAATGATAAAAAGGGGGAAATTGTGGTGGATGACCCTCTCAGGTCATTCTCAGATATCTGTTTCCCCCCAGGTGTCGCCCTTCTGTACCCACATGTATCCGTGAACCACCTGCTTCCACCACAACACTGGGGCATCGATCTATAACCATGTTCGCCCAACCCTGCCACATTGCCATAATAATCAGAGGAGGGGATGAATAAGCAGGCCAAGAATGGTTTTGCCCACGATCTCGACACCTCAGAAAAAAGGCAGGCTTTGGTGTGGAGGTGGTTGCCGAGATAATAAAAACTGCTTATCTAATTTACTTTTCTGCGTTTCGGGTTGTTTCTTGGTGGGCCAATCTATATTTAACTTGGTTACCACACGAGTAACTCTTCAAGCAAAATAGGGATTATTTGTTTGGGTTCATTATTTAATAAAGACACTTATAATAATTCTAAGTGCTTTCATGCAGCTGTAGCAGTATGCATAGCTATTCACATTGCAATCTTTTGCTAATTTAGTAAACTCAGATGCAATGTTAGAAATAATATTAGCAGCAATCTGCATAGCAACCAATTATTATTGCTAATATAGCAATGGCAGCAGAAAGTAGTTTAGTTGCATTCAATTTAAGTGATAATGCATGAATGGGCTACAGCAATTCTAGTACTTTCATGGAGCCTAGCAGCGGTATCAACAAAATAAGATTGCGTTATTAGCAAATAATTTATAGCAGTATGCATAGCACATCAAAAAATTTGGTTAGCGCAGCAATAGGTAGACCATTCACATTTATTAATTTTGCAGACACTTTTATCTAAAGCAGTTTACAACTGCCGACGTTTCAGTGACTAAAAATGGATGGTATGTGAATTCCTCAAGTGAATAAGCATCACTTGCATTTAATTCATTTAAAAGAGCCTTAGCAATTCTAAGTACCTTTGTGCAGCTGTAATAGCAGTATGCATAGTTATTCAGATTGCATGTAGCGAATTTAATAGCAGCAGCATGCAAAGCAAATGTATATGCCATGTTATAAATAATATTGGCAGCAGAAAGTCAAATTATTGCTAATGTAGCAGCGGTAGCAGAAAGTCAAGTCAAGTCACCTTTATTTATATAGCGCTTTAAACAAAATACATTGCGTCTAAGCAACTGAACAACATTCATTAACAAAACAGTGTGTCAATAATGCAAAATGACAGTTAAAGGCAGTTCATCATTGAATTCAGTGACGTCATCTCTGTTCAGTGTACCGAAACTCCATCGGTGATAGAATGGAGAAAAAAACCTTGGAAGAAACCAGGCTCAGTTGGGGGGGCAGTTCTCCTCTGACCAGACGAAACCAGTAGTTCAGTTCCAGGCTGCAGCAAAGTCAGATTGTGCACAAGAATCATCTGTTTGATGTGGTCTTGTCCTGATGTTCATCTGAGACAAGGTCTTTACAGGGGATCTGTATCTGGGGCTCTGGTTGTCCTGGTCTCCGCTGTCTTTGGATATTAAAAGCATATTATTATGTTATGTGTAAGCCAGGTTAAACAGATGGGTCTTTAATCTAGATTTAAACTGCAAGAGTGTGTCTGCCTCCAATAACAATATTAGGTAGGTTATTCCAGAGTTTAGGTGCCAAATAGGAAAAGGATCTGCCGCCCGCAGTTGATTTTGATATTCTAGGTATTATCAAATTGTCTGAGTTTTGAGAACATAGCGGACGTAGAGGATTATAATGTAAAAGGAGCTCATTCAAATACTGAGGTGCTAAACCATTCAGGGCTTTATAAGTAATAAGCAATATTTTAAAATCTATACGATGTTTGATAGGGAGCCAGTGCAGTGTTGACAGGACCGGGCTAATATGGTCATACTTCCTGGTTCTAGTAAGAACTCTTGCTGCTGCATTTTGGACTAGCTGTAGTTTGTTTACTAAGCGTGCAGAACAACCACCCAATAAAGCATTACAATAATCTAACCTTGAGGTCATAAATGCATGAATTAACATTTCTGCATTTGAAATTGAGAGCATAGGCCGTAATTTAGATATATTTTTGAGATGGAAAAATGCAGTTTTACAAATGCTAGAAACGTGGCTTTCTAATGAAAGATTGCGATCAAATAGCACACCTAGGTTCCTACCTGATGACGAAGAATTGACAGAGCAGCCATCAATTCTTAGACAGTGTTCTAGGTTATTACATGCAGAGTTTTTAGGTCCTATAATTAACACCTCTGTTTTTTTTTTTCAGAATTTAGCAGTGAGAAATTACTCGTCGTCCAGTTTTTTATATCGACTATGCATTCCATTAGTTTTTCAAATTGGTGTGTTTCACCGGGCCGCGAAGAAATATAGAGCTGAGTATCATCAGCATAACAGTGAAAGCCAACACCATGTTTCCTGATGATATCTCCCAACGGTAACATATAAAGCGTAAAGAGTAGCGGCCCTAGTACTGAGCCTTGAGGTACTCCATACTGCACTTGTGATCGATATGATACATCTTCATTCACTGCTACGAACTGATGGCGGTCATATAAGTACAATTTAAACCATGCTAATGCACTTCCATTAATGCCAACAAAGTGTTCAAGTCTATGCAAAAGAATGTTGTGGTCAATTGTGTCAAACGCAGCACTAAGATCCAATAAAACTAATAGAGAGATACAACCATGATCAGATGATAAGAGCAGGTTATTTGTAACTCTAAGGAGAGCAGTCTCAGTACTATGATACGGTCTAAATCCTGACTGGAAATACTCACATATACCATTTTTCTCTAAGAAGGAATATAATTGTGAGGATACCACCTTTTCTAGTATCTTGGACAGAAAAGGGAGATTCGAGATTGGTCTAAAATTAACTAGTTATTTGGGGTCAAGTTGTGGTTTTTTGATGAGAGGCTTAATAACAGCCAGTTTGAAGATTTTGGGGGCATATCCTAATGACAATGAGGAATTAATAATAGTCAGGGTCTATAATGCACTGTCTGATGCGATACTGTAGCTGACGGCTGAATGGTTACAATTTTATCTCTAATAGTATCGATTTTAGAAGTAGAAGATTTTAAAGTAGTTCATAAAGTCATTACTGCTGTGATGTTGGGAAATAAAAGTACTTTAGTTGCTTGAAATTTCAGTGATAATGCATGGGGTAAGTAACTCTTTTAAGTGAAATTTTATTTCATTTTATTTCTTAGCTATTTAACAGGGCTTACAGTAGATTTTGTGAACTCTCCAAAGCGATATAGTCATTATTTGATTGCATTTGCTTGTTAATAAAGATTCTTATAGCAATTCTAAGTACATTTGTGCAGCTGTAGCAGGAGTATGCATAGGTATTCCGACCCTCTCACGGTGTGGTAAGGGAGCACCGTAGAGAAAACAGGGTCTGGGTCCAAATTCACGTGAAAGGCTTCTCTTTAATAAATAAAAAAGCCAACAAAGCAAAACAAAACAGATTCAGGAATGATTAAAAATACTTTAGAATTCGAAATACAATTAATTCAGCCAAGCAGACTGGTGAGTGAGAGGAGAATATATAGTCTGTGACAATTGGGAACAACTGAGAGTATAATGAGTGAACAGGATTGTAGTTTGGGTAATGGAGTCCAAGAGGATGGGAAATGGTGGAGGGAGAGGAATGGGAGGCCAGGTCCTTGTGCTGTAAAGGGACCTGGGGGACTGAGTCAGGATGGCGACCCAGGGCAGAACCAGCAGCCACCACAGTGGTGTGTGTGGAGCTGCCATCTTGGAATGGGCAACGGCGGGCTCTGCTGCTTTCGGAAGGCCAGAAGCAAGCCCCGATGTCTTGGAGGAAACATCAGCGGGCTTCGCCACTTCAGGAAGGCAAGAAGTGAGCCCTGCCAACTCGGAGGGATCATCAGTGTGCTTCTCTACTTCAGGAAGGCCAGAAGTGAGCCCCACTGCCTCGGAGGGATCATCAGTGGGCTCTGCCACCATGGGAGAATTGTGAGCAGACACCGCCGCCTCGGGGGAGCTGTGAGTGGACTCCGCTGCTTTTGGAGCTTTGTGAGCAGACAACGCCACCTTGGGGAAACTGTTAGCTGACACCGCTACCTTGGGGAAACTGTTAGTATACACCGCTGCCTTGGGAAAACTGTGAGCGGACACCATTGCCTTGGGGGAACTGTGAGTGGGCACCGCTGCCTCAGGAGTTTTGTGAGTGGTCACCGCCACCCTCAGGGGAGCTGTGAGAGGATACTCCTTATCGGGAGAACTGTGCGCAAACACTGCGGCTTTTGGAGCTTTCTGAGTGTGAACCGTCACCTCGGTAACTTTGTAAATGAGCACCGCTACCTCGGAGAGAGTAGTAGCGGGCTCCGCTGCTTCGGGAAGGCCTGAAACCAGCTCTGCTGCCTCAAAGGGAACATCAAGATCAAGTTGAGCTTTATTGTTTCAAAGAGAACTGTCTCAAAGGGAACATCAGTGGACACCGCCGCTTTGGTATCCTTGTGAGTAGACACCGCCACCTTGGGAGGACCATGAGCAGACCATTCCACTCGTACAGACATCAGTGGGAGTTCCTGCATGATGCATATCAGCCCGGGAACGAGCGTGAGGTACTGGGTGGGTATGGCAGACGAGGCCTCTGAAGCCCTTTGGATTGCTGCTTTGGGAGAACTGTGAAATGCTGTCAAATGCATAGCCAGTAGGGGTGTAACGATACGCGTATTCGTATTGAACCGTTCGGTACGAGGCTTTCGGTTCGGTACGCGGTACGCATTATGGACCGAACGGTTCGTTGGACTAATTAATTATATTTGGAAAATAAAAACAATTTTGAAATATAATGATATGCGTTCAACAAGGTAGCCCAATAACCCAAACGACGTAACAGGCAACGCCCCTGACACCCCCGAAGAAGAAAAAAACCAACTTATATGTTTATGTTAGGCTACTCAGTCAGGCGGCAGGCGCTCGCTCACTCAGTAATACAATTGGGTGCACTTTGGATTCCCTGTAAGCTATAATGGTGATGGCAAGAGAGTGGTGGATAAAAAAAAACAACGATATGTCGCATCTAGGGTAGCCTACACCAGCGGGAATACAAAAAAAAAAAAAAAAAAAAACACCAGCGGGAATACTTGAAACATGTCAACTCATTTACGCCGACATCACCTTAGCGTGTCAGTATCTGGGAAAAGACGGAAAAAAGGAGAAACACACACGCATGAAAACTATCCCCGCAGACATTTCCAACGGATTCAAACAGGGCAAAAGACATCACCACGGCGTTTGGTAGGCTACATTTACGTTATAGCCGCGGATATGAGACCTTACTATTTACCATTCATTCTATCATCACCATTATAGCTTACAGGGAATACAAAGTGCACCCAAACACCAGACCTGTTGGTTTTTGGAGGATCTTCTATTTCTGGTCTGTTAAACGCATTAGCCATTTTGCAACGAGCCTTCAGCACGTACTGAGTGAGCAAGCGCCTTACTCTGTAGTGGAAAACGTAGGTTTTAAGAACATGCTTAATGTAATTGAGCCCCGTTACAATATTCCTTCACGAGCCCATTTCAGACAGACCGTAATTCCTGCTTTGTTCCAAAAAACATAAGCCCTATAGAGAACCAATTGAGTAAAAACAAACTCAATATAAAGAGTTATAGAGTTCCATATAAAAAGTTACATCTTTGTATTTGTTCATAACTAATATAACATTTTCATTTTTTTTTATAAGGAGCTGTTTTTGTTTTATACAGTATGCTGCTAAGAAAACACCATAGAAGATGGGTAAAGAATAGCTCCATCATTGTTCAATGTAAAAAAAAAAAACATACTTTGTTAGTTTTAATTAATAAAACATTTTTTAAAAATCAAGGAAATTTATCTGCCAATTTTTTCTTTTTGCTGTATCTAAAACGTACCGAACCGAACCGTGACACCAGTGTATTGTATCGAACCGAACCGTGAATTTTGTGAACCGTTACACCCCTAATAGCCAGGTTAATATATTCCTCCAGTGACTCCTGGAGGAGGGGACTCTGGTCCCCTCCCTGCTTACCGTGGTGATGAGATGCATAGCAGATTGTCATCACTCAATGGCTGGATGTCTAAGTGGTGCCCACAGAATAACATAGGTTTCATAGACAATTGGACAAGCTTTTGGGGCAGACCTGACCTGCTTAAAAGAGATGGTCTTCACCCCTCCTGGGGTGGCGCCACTCTTCTCTCTAGAAATTTGGCAAATAGTCTTCGTGTTTATACTTGACTAACTGGGGCCCAGGTCAGGAAGCAGACAGACTGGCTAAACCAACCGTCTGCTAGCCGCCTCCCGTCACAGAGGTCAGTTAATTCTCAGCACATAGAGACTTTTTCACCTAGATATCACACTATAGAGACTGTGTCTGTTCCCCGAACTAGAAAAAACAAAAAACGTCCAAACCAAGTTAAGATTAATAATTTAATTGAGGTTCAACAAATAAAAAACAGAAGCAATATGGATAAACAAATGATGAAGCTTGGCTTATTGAATATCAGATCCCTTTCTACGAAAACACTTTTTGTAAATAATATGATCACTGATCATAATATAGATGTACTCTGTTTGACAGAAACCTGGCTAAAACCTGATGATTACATTATTTTAAATGAGTCCACCCCCCAAGATTACTGTTATAAACATGAGCCGCGTCTAAAAGGCAAAGGTGGAGGTGTTGCTTCAATTTATAACAACGTTTTCAGGATCTCTCAGAGAGCAGGCTTCAAGTATAACTCGTTTGAAGTATCGGTGCTTCATATAACATTATCCAGAGAAACAAATGTTAATGATAAATCCTCTGTTATGTTTGTACTGGCTACTGTATACAGGCCACCAGGGCACCATACAGACTTTATTAAAGAGTTTGGTGATTTTACATCCGAGTTAGTTCTGGCTGCAGATAAAGTCTTAATAGTTGGTGATTTTAATATCCATGTTGATAATGAAAACGATGCATTGGGATCAGCATTTATAGACATTCTGAACTCCATTGGTGTTAGACAACACGTTTCAGGACCTATTCATTGTCGAAATCATACTCTAGATTTAATACTGTCACATGGAATTGATGTTGATGGTGTTGAAATTATTCAGCCAAGTGATGATATCTCAGATCATTATTTAGTTCTGTGCAAACTTCATATAGCCAAAATTGTAAATCCTACTTCTTGTTACAAGTATGGAAGAACCATCACTTCTAACACAAAAGACTGCTTTTTAAGTTATCTTCCTGATGTATCCAAATTCCTTAGCATATCCAAAACCTCAGAACTTGATGATGTAACAGAAACTATGGAATCTCTCTTTTCTAGCACTTTAAATACAGTTGCTCCTTTACGCTTAAGGAAGGTTAAGGAAAACAGTTTGACACCATGGTATAATGAGCATACTCGCACCCTAAAGAGAGCAGCCCGAAAAATGGAGCGCAGCTGGAGGAAAACAAAACTAGAGGTATTTCGTATTGCTTGGCGGGAAAGTAACATAGCCTACAGAAAAGCATTAAAAACTGCTAGATCCGATTACATTTCTTCTCTTTTAGAAGAAAACAAACATAACCCCAGGTATTTATTCAATACAGTGGCTAAATTAACGAAAAATAAAGGCTCAACAAGTGTTGACATTTCCCAACATCACAGCAGTAATGACTTTATGAACTACTTTACTTCTAAAATCGATACTATTAGAGATAAAATTGCAACCATTCAGCTGTCAGATACAGTATCATATCACACAGTGCACTATAGACCCCCTGAGGAACAGTTCCACTCATTCTCTACTATAAGAGAGGAAGAATTGTATAAACTTGTTAAATCATCTAAACCAACAACATGTATGTTAGACCCTATACCATCTAAGCTCCTAATAGAGGTGCTTCCAGAAGTCATAGATCCTCTTCTGACTATTATTAATTCCTCATTGTCATTAGGATATGTCCCCAAAACCTTCAAACTGGCTGTTATTAAGCCTCTCATCAAAAAACCACAGCTTGACCCCAAAGAACTAGTTAATTATAGACCAATCTCGAATCTCCCTTTTCTGTCCAAGATACTAGAAAAGGTGGTATCCTCACAATTATATTCCTTCTTAGAGAAAAATGGTATATGTGAGGATTTCCAGTCAGGATTTAGACCGTATCATAGTACTGAGACTGCTCTCCTTAGAGTTACAAATGATCTGCTCTTATCATCTGATCGTGGGTGTATCTCTCTATTAGTTTTATTGGATCTTAGTGCTGCGTTTGACACAATTGACCACAAAATTCTTTTGCATAGACTTGAACACTTTGTTGGCATCAGTGGAAGTGCATTAGCATGGTTTAAATCGTACTTATATGACCGCCATCAGTTCGTAGCAGTGAATGAAGATGTATCCTATCGATCACAAGTGCAGTATGGAGTACCTCAAGGCTCAGTACTAGGGCCGCTACTCTTCAAGCTCTATATGTTACCCTTGGGAGATATCATCAGGAAACATGGTGTTAGCTTTCACTGTTATGCTGATGATACTCAACTCTATATTTCTTCGCAGCCCGGTGAAACACACCAATTTGAAAAACGAATGGATTGCTTAGTCGATATAAAAAACTGGATGACAAGTAATTTCGTACTGCTAAATTCTGAAAAAACAGAGGTGTTAATTATAGGACCTAAAAACTCTGCTTGTAATAACCTAGAACACTGTCTAAGACTTGATGGTTGCTCTGTCAATTCTTCGTCATCAGTTAGGAACCTAGGTGTGCTATTTGATCGCAATCTTTCCTTAGAAAGCCACGTTTCTAGCATTTGTAAAACTGCATTTTTCCATCTCAAAAATATATCTAAATTATGGCCTATGCTCTCAATGTCAAATGCAGAAATGTTAATCCATGCTTTTATGACCTCAAGGTTAGATTATTGTAATGCTTTATTGGGTGGTTGTTCTGCACGCTTAATAAACAAACTACAGCTAGTCCAAAATGCAGCAGCAAGAGTTCTTACTAGAACCCGGAAGTATGACCATATTAGCCCGGTCCTGTAAACACTGCACTGGCTCCCTATCAAGCATCGTATAGATTTTAAAATATTGCTTATTACCTATAAAGCCCTGAATGGTTTAGCACCTCAGTATTTGAATGAGCTCCTTTTACATTATAATCCTCTAAGTCCGCTACGTTCTCAAAACTCAGACAATTTGATAATACCTAGAATATCAAAATCAACTGCAGGCGGCAGATCCTTTTCCTATTTGGCGCCCAAACTCTGGAATAACCTACCTAACATTGTTCGGGAGGCAGACACACTCTTGCAGTTTAAATCTGTCACTGCAGTCACCCGGATCTAGTACGTATCCAGACCAGATGGTGGATCAGCACCTAGAAAGGACCTCTACATCCCTGAAAGACAGCGGAGACCAGGACAACTAGAGCCCCAGATACAGATCCCCTGTAAAGACCTTGTCTCAGAGGAGCACCAGGACAAGACTACAGGAAACAGATGATTCTTCTGCACAATCTGACTTTGCTGCAGCCTGGAATTGAACTACTGGTTTCGTCTGGTCAGAGGAGAACTGGCCCCCCAACTGAGCCTGGTTTCTCCCAAGGTTTTTTCTCCATTCTGTCACCGATGGAGTTTCGGTTCCTTGCCGCTGTCGCCTCTTGCTTGCTTAGTTGGGGACACTTCATCTACAGCGATATCGTTGACTTGATTGCAAATAAATGCACAGATACTATTTAACTGAACAGAGATGACATAACTGAATCCAATGATGAACTGCCTTTAACTATCATTTTTGCATTATTGACACTGTTTTCCTAATGAATGTTGTTCAGTTGCTTTGACGCAATGTATTTTGTTTAAAGCGCTATATAAATAAAGGTGACATTGACATTGACATTAATAATTTCTGCACGTGAGCTATGAAATTGTGAAATAAGTCACAAAACGCGAACTCACTCCTAACTGACTGAGGCAAAAAAGCTGATCAGTCAGCACGTTAACAGTTTCTAGAAATACCTAACAGTACCTAACTTTCATTAAAATAACAGTCACTGTTATTTTAATGAAAGTACAATGCAATGAAATGTTAAGTCTCCTGTTACGAGAAGACCAAGATCTCTCTGCAGTGAGAACATGTTAATATTAATAACCTGCCTATTAAAAGATGAAGAAATCTCTTTTTTTTAGTGCAATATGTAAATCTGAACATGAGCGATGTTCCTCTGATTCAGTAGTTAAAAGGCCTTTTAATTACATATCGTTATTGAATTCGTGGTGAACCACAGTGATATTCAAAAATAAACGATAAAGCTCCTGGTCTAAAAAATTGGCTTAGCTACCCAATTTAAACCTAAAACATTTAAATCATAAGTGCTAATTTGATAAATGTGTATGGGAGTGCAACAGATGGAGAAATTCCTGTTGTTCACTTTTGTGAGTTTGGCAGCGAAAGGAATCCTGCCTCACGCGCTGCAGAATCAGCGCTGACAAAACGCTCAGATTCTAAATCACATTGAAGTCGGCTTTAATTCCACTGACTAGACACCAGAGGGCGTCCTTTAAGTGTTAGAAGTCTCAAATTACGCCTTGCCTTCTAACTTCAGCCTGCATGAGTGCAATTACGCCATCTCGTGGCCATTTCAGATAATGCTCTATTACTGCTAATTTATATGTCCCTGTGAGTATTGAATTAGCTTGTCTAAATTCCAATAATTATTTGCATTTACAGCTTTGCTCGTGTGGATATCATTTTGTGTTAGACAATTTTCCTGCCTTTGACTGTTTGGTTCAAACATGATTTGAATTAAAATGTAATTGTTTAATAGTGTAAATTAAATGTCTCAGGTCAACCACTGTTTGACCCATTTAGAAGGAAGTAAGCCATCTAGTGGCAGTCTCCTGTTAAGTCGGTTCACAGCTCTCAGCTCTCTTTTCTCTGTTTTTCCCTTTTTGATTAATTTCATAATTATTAATGATACCTTACTGTTATCATTGGTTATTATAGGATATTATTCAGATTTTCCTTTTAATTCTTCTTACATGCTTATTTTAAAATTTCAATTTAAACCAGGTTTGAATTTTTAATTTGAATTAAGTTTTCTGCTCACCAGGTTAAGCACAGAGAGGGAGTACGCCCCTAGCTGCTACTTCTCCCGTGTTTGATCCTGTCTCTTCCTATTTTGATTTTTATTATTTTCCTTCTCTCTTTTGGATTAGGTTATTTTGATAATTACCATCATTATCATAATTGCCTTTTTGTTTTATCATTATTAGCTAAAGCTGTTACCTCTCATTTCTACATGTATATTTAAGCAATTGATTTTAAACAACCAAGCCTTAATTCACTTTAAGTTTCCCTCGTTCATCCTTTGTGTATTTGATTGTAGAACTCCCTTGGTGATTGGACAGTCATCTCAGGTTTACAGGGAGGCGGACCGCGTCGCTGGTTTCCACTTGAGCGAAATTAATTCACCCAGGTGAACCAAATTTGATAAAACCCATCCACTTATTATAAGCCACAGAATATTAGATATTCCCCCGGATATATTTTAAGTGTTTGACCCATTGCTTCTTCAAGCCACACCATCTTTCTAGGTTTCCTACCCCGATAGCCCCACTCACCTGTTGGCCCTATATTAAAACCTAGCAGTAGGCTTAGGCCTCCTTATTCTCACTAACACATTGTGTTACTATTGTTTTATCTCATTTCAAGTGTTGTGTTTCACTTTGATCTTTTTCTATCCTCTGTTCTGTTGTGATTTGTTTCTTTCATTTCACATAGAGACAGTAACCTGTGAGAGCCACCAAAGTAGCTAAATAGTAGAGTGACAACCAGCAGCCAGTGTCATCATGTGACCCGCTAGGCTACTGCCTGTCAAATCTCCATTTCAGGTCATTCGTTGATCCAACTAAATTGGCTACTGAACTGTCTGACTGTTTGCATCAGTTAGCCCCAAAATTCTAATAAACGGCACAGCCCGTATGAGTATAGCTCGTTGACCGTAGAACGAACTTGCATTGGTCTTTTTGTGTGTGTGTGCTGTGTTTCTCTCACCTACAGTGAACCAGGATGTTCTAGTCAGCCTGTCCAGTAGTCCACGGGGGCCACCTCTGGACATGGTTGAAAGCAGTGATGACCCCCTTCCTGCCCAAGGATGCCAGAAAACCCGCAACACCTAAACCAAGAGCAACTAAACACCGAGCTAGATGAACTAATGGCACACGATCAAACCCAAAGCGACCACTACAAAGAACTCGCCAGGATCCTCTGAAGTCTAGTTCACATTCTCGTCGCCCAGGCACGGCTCAGCGAACAGCGCAACATTGACCTTGAACAGCAAGCATCAACGCTTAAGCTTCAAGTGGAGGAGGCCTGGAAGGACCAGGCCCGAACCCAGAGTCGCCTCGATAAGCTCCTCCTCGAGACCCAGAACCAGTGCGAGAAAGAGGATGACACAGATCCAGAGCTACAGAAAGAAGTAGAAAGACTTCACAATGTCCTGCAAGATCTTCGCCTCGACACAGACCAAAGAGAACAGCTGGAGAGAGAAGCCCGGCTGCAATGGAGAAACACACACCACAGAGTTTCTCCCGGCCCGCCACTCCAACCCTTTCAGCCAAGAACTCAGAGCTGAAAAAGGGGGTGTAAGCCCAAGGCTCAAGACATCACCAGCCAGCTTACAAGAACACCTATCAACAACGGAGGGCTTCCAGAGAACGCATGCCACTAAACCCTGCACGTCTCCCCGAGAACTTGACAGGCTAGCCATAAACATCCCTACGTTCCATCCAGATCCTGTAAGAGGTCATGACATTCACGCTTATGTACAAGACATTGACTTACACTTGCAAATTGTCAATAACGTGACAGCTTTGGACAAATTGTAACTATTAAAAATCACGTCCAGCCGTGATGTTCATAGTTTTTTGGATCATCAACCAGAATCTGTCAAAGTGGACTACCAGCAAATGCGAAAAGCTTTGATTCTTGAATTCTCTGATCCAGACTCATACCAAGGGCTCCTTAACTCTATGGACCTCAAACAGGGCTGACTTGAGAACCCACAGACTTTCTACAGTCAGCTACGAAAAGCCTACTTCGGAGCATGCAACGAACCAGGTATGGAACAGGATGTCAACTTAAAAACTCTGTTCCTCCGAAACCTAAATGCCATTTGGAGTTTTCATCTCGGAGTCCCAGCGTGTCCGCGTAACATGACTACACAAGAGTTACGGAATTTAGCCCACAAAGCTTACACCAAGCAAAAGACTATTTCTGAGAAGACTGTGAAAAACCCCACAATCTCTGTCTCTGAGCACTACTCTGAGTTGACACTAGAGGGCGCCCCACAACACCACAGTCACAGACCTTTTTACAGAGAGTCAAGGCTGTTCCAAGCCAGCAGAGGGCATCACAATCATGATTGTGCTCGTCCAAAGCACCAGAGCGAGCGCTCTAAAAGATTCTGGGACGGGCGACCCAAAAAGAGTGGATCACCACCATCCAGGACACAAAGCCCCGACAGCCGGCAGTGGAACCACTCTCGACATGACACTGGTGAGCTCAATCCTGAGCCCACATCAGAAAAACACAGGGTAGCCATGTCTGAGACAACAGAGATCCCGAGGGTGCTAAAATAGATTCTTTACATGAAAACTCGCAAGGAAGACAAGAAAGATGAACCAGACAGCTTATGTCTAAGCATAAGAACTGAAACCAACCCCGTCTAACTGCCATCTGTATGAGCCAAGCACCCCGAACACTGCTCATCATCCACAGACCACAGAGCTAACTGTCACATCACAAGGTGACAGCATCACCCAAGCTCCACAGCTGACAGCTGCACACCCTGAACGAGACAGCACAGTTCCTCACACCAGGTACCACAAACCCAAGGTACCAGAAAATGCTGTTTTGGCTACCTGCCTCCGCAATGAGCTACACGCGACCGGTCCTAACCACCCATCGATCATCACACCTGCCCCGATGCCAACATTCCTGGGCAACCTTGTCGAAAAGGGGGTTGGCCGAAAACACCTGAACATCACGTTAGGAAAAGGAGTGAGCATGGAAGACCTGATCAACACAGGATCAGCCCTTACGGTGATCTCATCTCACATTTTCAAAAGACTCCAATTTGAAGCTAAGAGACAAAATCGAACTCTTGCACCTCAAACTTGTGAACTGAATATACAGTCATACAGTCAGAATGACATCCGGTTTGACCAGGTTGCTCCCATTCACCTGACAATCGGTCCAATGAGTCTAATCCATCCTGTGTACATTTCACCAATGGACACTTACCCATTTCTCATCGGCAAAGACCTGCTAGATCGCTTTGAACCTTTACTAGACTTCAAAAAGCTAAAAGTCTGGGCTCGAGTGCAAGAAACTCTTCCCCTCCAGCCACACAGGTCGCCAGAGCCAGACTGTCAGGTCACAGAGGTCACGGGAACTCCCACAGAGCCAGACTGCCAGGTCACAAAGTTCATGGGAACCCCATCAGCCACCCATGGGTACACAGCCTCAACGACAAACCAAGGCTCAAGTTCACTCCTCTGCAACTTAGTCAACGAACAGGGAACAGTGGTACCAGCTTACACCAAAGGGGTCGCTGTTCGGCTCAACGTCCGATGTGGTCAAACCCTAAACCACACGCTGGGTTTCTTCCAACCCTCACCTGAATGTGTGGAACTCGGACTCACAATTGAAGCCACACCCCTCACTGAATTGTCATCTTGTGTAGTCTACATCCTTTTCCACAACTGCACGGCAACTGACATCAATATTCCCAAGGCCTACCGGCTGGGATGGCTAGTGAGCCATGACTTTAATGACTTTGAACTTGTACTACCTGTCATTGGGCCCATTCCACCTGCACTGATACCCGAAGGGAGTACAGACAACACATTGTTCACTGCACCCTTCAAGTTCATCGCCATCACATCTGTCATGTCGGTGACCAAAGATCAGGTGTGCAGAACGGAGCTGACCGAGGACCAACACCTCACAGTATACACAGTCTACCACCAGAGAGTTGGTGAGACTGATGAAGCTGCTACACCTCTCAATACCAAACTGACTGATGACACACCGACGGAGGAGCCTCACACAGGTCTTCAATCTCAAGTGCAGCAAATTTTACAAGACGCTAATGCACTTCAGAGCGATACAGATTGGCAAGGACTCAGACAAGTTCTTTATAAGTTCAAAGAATCTTGTGCCAAAGACTCTTGAGACGGTGGTCTTACCAACCTACACACGGTGGGCATCCCTACGCATCCTGATGCTCCAACCACTTTTGTCAAACAGTACAAGATTCCCATCACCTCACAAGAACCAGTGCAGGAGATTATCGAATCTGTGCTTGAGAAAGGTGTCATCCGTCCATGCAACAGCACCTACTCAGCCCCCATCTGGCCCATCCTCAAAGCTAACTGCGAGTGGCGACCCACCATTGACTACAGGAAACTGAATCAACAGGTGCCGCTGTCATGATGGCCCAGGACCCAGCTAGAACAAGAAATACCCCGAATTAGAGGAGCCACAATCTTCTCTCCACTTGATGTGGCCTCTGGAGTCTGGACCATTCCAGTGCACCCGGAAAACCAACACAAGCTGGCATTCACATTGGGCAACCAACAGTTCACCTTCAACAGGTGTCCATTCGACTACGCCAACTCACCAGCTGAATTCAACATCTGTCTGAACAAAGCCTGTACAGGCTCTAACTATGCTAGACTCAGTGCTATCTTCCAAACTGGAAACAGGATGGTTTCAAAACTGCACACAACAAGCCCGTCAAACACCAACACCTGTTCCAGCAATGTGACAACATCACAAAAACACACAATGTGATTGTGTGCTGGAAGAAGGTAAAAGGACACTCGAAGCTACCAGGTCTAGACAAGGACATAAATTATCAAACTGACACCCTCGCCATAACTGGCGCACTACACAACAGGATGTGGTCACTCCCAACCTACCCACCCACTTTCAAGGTAGATGCCAATATATTTCCATGACGCATCATGTGAGCCAGAGCCACTGACGAGACACTGAAGCAAGCGTCATGCCAGCAGCAAGATGTGGCAAAACATGGGCCAAGGCGAGCTAAACCCAGTTGCTGCCCACGAAGCAAAGAGACTGCCCTGTCCAACCAAAGACAACCCTTGCTTGTTTCTTCCTCCCTTTTCTCTCTCTCTCTCCCTGTTATTCGTACCAGGATGCTGCTGTGGTTCGCCATGCTGTGCTGTCAGCCAACCAGAGGACAGCTGCCACCGAGAGAACCACTGAGACTCCTGATCACCGACGACAGAGCACACTACCCCAGCACCGTAACCCAATACAGCTGGACAGGTGTCCAATGGAGAGAGGACTCCCTCACTGACACTGAGGCCGATGTCAAACATGTGTTCAGCCAAAGTGAGAAAGTGACTGTTAGACAAGTGGAGTTAGGTGGACAACCACAACCACCGCTCCAAACAGTTCCCGGGAGCTTTGCTCAGAGCCGCCGCTGCCGCCAGAACTCTGTTTAACATTGGTATGTCCAGTGTCAATGCAGCGAACCAGGCCGTGAACTCCATGAAATCGCTGTTTACTGTCTTCCAGAATGACTTTGCCCAGACTCAGCTGTTTACAGCGTTAACGACAGACATGCTGTGGGAGGTTAGCTCCTCCAATGACAGCCTAACCACGGGTAGAACCCCATCGTACATGATACCCTTAAGCCTTGTGCTAACTGTGCTGGCTTACGCCATCACCACACCAGCTGACCTGCTACAAATACACCTGGCCTACTCTCTGGATAGCGCCACCCTACTGCACGTCAATCCCAAACAGAGAGGAAGTGAATGTGCTCCTGAACCAACCCATCAGCGAGTCAAGCCAAGTCTACAGACTTAAAGACATTGTCAATGTCAGGTTGTGGAAAAGCAAAACCCACACCAAGACACAGATTCCAGATGTGATGGCCTACCACGACAGCGACACACAGCTGTACCTGGCCCCAAACCTGCACATGTGTACTTTGACCAAAGACATTCATTATGTCTACCTTAGCAAACACTTCCTCAGAGACAATGCTGAAGGAATCTGTGGGTTTCAATCCCTGGTCAGCGACTCACGCTGCCCTGCCAAAGCCAAGCCTCATACACAAGTCACAGAAACACAAGCAGAGATTGTAGGTGACAAATGGCTCATCAACACTCCTGTGCGTCCAGCTACACTGACCTTACGACCAGCATGACACCGCCACCCGTGTCAACCTGCTTGACCAGAGCATGTGGATTCAAGTACCAAAAGGTGCCACCCGACACATTGACATTGCTCCCGTCGACACAGCCCTCCAAGCACTGTCTCGACAGCCCATTCTGAACCCATCAACTGCGGTCCGAGCCTGGACCGCTGCCGACATTGCACTGTGCATCTCTACTGTCATCGGTCACACCCTGACCCTTGGCGTGGCCTTCTTCCTATACAGGAGACTCAACGATATGCGAACCTCTACAGCCAAACTCATGACAGCCATGACTGGAGGTCTCCGATGGATTCCCCGGAAAGGGGGTGCCAAGTCAAAGACCACACCGAACCTCATCAAGCTGAATCCTCAGCTCCAGGAACCACCTGCCATCATGATCCACCTGCTACACGACCATCATGATTCACCTGTCATCTGCCCATAGTGATGATTGCCGTCCGATGATGTCCAAACAGCGACTTCCTTCGACGAAAAGGGGGAACGTAACACTAATGAGCGGATGGGTTTTCATCCATCTGTTCCATATTAATGAATCCTGACTCTCTAACACATTCTGCACTCAAGGATCAGAACGTGAGTAAACAAGGACCTTCGTTTTACAACATCTTCCAACATAATTCATAATTTGGGCGCCGCTATAATTTAAAAAATTAAACATAATTTTTTTTACAATTTGTTAATTTTTTAAATGTAGGATAGTCTTAGGCTACAGTCTACTAAACAAAAATTAAAAGAAGACCTTAACACAAAGGATCATATGCATGCTATTTTTATTAAACAGTAAATAAATATAAGGCCTATATATATATATATATATATATATATATATATATATATATATATATATATATATTTATATATTTATATATTTATATATATATATATATATATATATATATATATAAGCTAAATGTTTTAATTTCATTTTCATTTCGGTTCATTCTTGGTTTAAAAAAATCTTCAGGTTCCATATGCAGAGCGAAATGGGAATGGTCCAGCATTTAGCAATAATTAGTATTAACTCTGTTATTGTTCTTGATTTTTCAAACTACCAGTATTTTTGAATTATGCCTTATGTGTGACCAAAAATTAAGTATTATTTGTTTCAGCTGTTTGAACGTGCTGGTGCCTCGCGCACATATTCACTGGAAACAGCAGTCGTTCACCAGACATTCGGTGTGAGCACTTTGACATATTGTTAATTATGATTTTTTTCATCTATACTGAAACGCACACAGCCTATTTACCTCATGAATAATAGTTAAGCTTCAAATGGGCAACATCACAAATATGGAAACGTTTGATTTCTCCCGATTGAGAAAGCCTTACCTTATGCTTAGCTTAAATTATTATTATTTTATTTTTTTGTTTGTTTTATTACTAAGCCTAAGTTTTATTACTATTATTATTATATACTGCAATTATATTTATCCATTAGAATTATATATTTTTAATTATTGTTTTGTTCTGATAAATTTGTTAAATTTAAAGGATTTGTTGTAAAATATTTTCTTATAGCCTATTTTTTTCCTCTCACAAACTCTGATTTATTTTTTAGCGTGTTTAAAAAAAAAAAATGCAGCAAACGAAAATAGGTGATTGATCCGTTAAAATGAAACCTATACACGACTCATATATTTCTTTCCTCTGACAAACTTAATTTATTTTTTAGCGTGTTTAAAAAATAAAAAATAAAGAAAACATTCAGCAAATGAAAATAGGCGATTAATCCATTAAAATGTGTTAAAAATGTGTTACTCTTGGTTAACAGTAATTATAATTGTTTTACTTCAGAACAGAGCCTGGGACTAATCTAGGTTATCCATGTTTTTTTTTTTTTTCATTGCATCTGAAAATGACTTTGTTCATTACATTCACTTCACGTGATCTGGCGCAGATCAGCCTTCCGCAAAGCTCAGCTGTGGACGATTTAAAAATGTTTGAAATAAAGCAGTGGTTCTCAACCTCTTAGCCCGTCACGAATTCAAATGCGGCCCGCACCACATGCTGAATAATAAAAAAAAAAAAAACTTTATCATTTTCTAAAATTTTATTATTTACATCAATTAAAAAAAAAAAAATGCTACTAATGAAATATAAGCTATATCCTAATGTTTTTATGTGATATGCGCGCACTTTGGCAGAATTCAATTCAAATAGTCATCAACAGCCATTAGGTAAATTGCCTTTAAGGTAAAATTGCGCATCAGAATGGACACATTTGTTTTTTAAGGGAGAAAAAAAGAAATTCAAAAAATGCCAGCGAATGAACATGTACAAACTGTGAATAGTCGCAGTATCAGTATTGAAGGAGAAGTGCTGGATTTTCATTTGTTTTTTTTTGCCCCGCAACTCACTTGAAGAAGTTCAGATAAATGGAAAGACCATACACTATGTTACAATACTTATCGTCATTGGAGAGTGTGTGCCGAGGCTCTGAGCAGACGACCGCACGGACAGGTGCGCGTGGTCAGTAGGCTTCAAAAGCAAAATTGCACATGTGCAGGCAGAGTGAAGAAGCTCATTGCTACTTGAACCTGTGCAATCTGTCAGTAAAAGAATACAAAGACAGTCAGATGTGCAATAATTCTGGGCAATTGCAGAGCGGACCATCAGCCTGCGCATTCAGAATATAAATTGAAGAAGTCTGCGTCCGCGCTGGCCGTGTACGCGTCCGGATTGCTCATGCGGAAAGTATAACACAGGCGTTACAATCGCAACTTCTTTGTGTTACTCCTTTCAAGCTGAATCTCACAAAATTGGTCAGCTCCCGACAACATCAGGTGTTTTATTTATGGGGAGTAGAATTGTTTATTTCAATGAATGTGATAGATTATATATCATAATAGTTAGGCTATAATATTATAAATCAGGTTGGTTTGTATTGCTGACGTAATATGTAAATTATATGCGTAGACTTGCACTTAGACCATAGTGCGGAAAGCTGGAAAAAAGGTTGAGAACCACTGATATAAAGGTTGCTGTCCCATTTTATACAGGAATTGTTCATTTTAAAAAATCAAATTATATTGTTAGTTCTAATCATATTTTTAACACAAGTTCATTTAGAACTTTTTTTTTACTTATAAACTCCTTGAGAATTTAAAGTTAGTTTAATAGTATTTAAATTCAAGTTTTAAAAAAAGGTTTTAATTGCTTAAATTATTTTTATTAATTAATAATATGTTATCATGTTTATTCTTGTAAAAAAATACGTGTTTATTCTTTAGGAAAACAAGGGAAAAAATAAGGGACAATCCGAATATTTGTTTTGCTTTACCTATTTATGTAAGCTACAATTATTCAAATAATAATAATAATAAAATAATGTCATTAAAAAATACCATTGGCCTGAGTAATTTTGACCATTATAGAATTGTGACTTTAAAGATTAGTCATTTAGGTGGCAAAAATACTGTGAAATTAATAATGGCATGGATTTTAGAGCATAACAACTGAAGGTTTATGAAACATTAGCCAATAAAGCATTTTTTTAAACAACGGAACTTAAAGTTGTGAACTAAAATATTATTTCAACCATAGAGTGTGAATAAATAAAATGCATAATTTTCATAACATTTCATTATTCATAAAATGCATAACGTTTCTGGTGTTTGGATTTGTACTTCAATATAATGAGCTCCAAGTTTAAGAATAGCCCTAGACTAGTTTCTCTCTCTCTCTCTCTGTTTAACAGCATTAGCTCAATGATATACGTCTCCCTTCCGTTAGAATTTTCCTGCCTTGCTAAATGTTGGGCTCATGCAGGGCCGGCGCGTGCCTATAGGCAAACTAGGCAGCCGCCTAGGGCGGCAGCTCAGCCAGGGCGGCAAGAGAGAAGGCGAGAGAGAGAGAAGGCGAGAGAGAGAAAGAGAGAGAGAATTATTAATTTATTTGTTTGTTTCACATTAGGTATAAATAAAATAAAAGCTATAAATAAATAAAAAAAACTTTACATTTCGAATAAAAATTCCCAGCACCCTATTAGTAGGTCTATATGCATGCAAAATAAAAAACTAATGTATATTCAAAAATGTCAAAACGAATAAATTTATCTGGTCATGAATAATCGCCTCCGTGGAAGAGTGCTTTTCGCTGCTTAGAGACCATGGGCGCGTATTTGGATTTTTATATGACATTGCATCTCTCAAAGAAAAGGAGAATACAATAGTTCTTCAGGATTGCTTAGGACTGGAAAAGGCCCTGACTCATGGAGACTCGCGGGATGTTGATGGGCATGAATTGTTTGAAGAGCTGACTGCTTTGGGCAGACGCCTGGTTGCTGGATCTGAACCAGTGGATGCGCTTAAATTCATCTGTGAAAAAGGGATGGAAAACAATTTTCCAAATGTTTTTGTAGCATTGAGAGTGCTTCTCACTCTCCCTGTCACTGTGAGCTATGGAGAACGCAGTTTCTCAAAGCTTAAACTGATAAAAATGATCTCCGAAGTACAAGTTAAACTCGAGGACGCAATCAAAGCGTTTGCCGCTGCGAAAGCCCGATGCGCACGCTTCTGAAATGTAAGTGTGTGAATGTGTGTATCAGTCAAGAAAACAATCGAAAACTCCAGTTTTGTGAGCTAAAAAAATGTGTGCATATGTTTAGTTTTATTCTGTACACTATGTATTAGCCTATAAAACAGAATTTATACTTAGCTGTTGCATTGTATAGGCTACCCTTTTCACCTTTTTGCAGAATGAAAAAAATAAAAACTCTGAAAACATGCTTGCATGTTTTTATTTTAGTGTAATTTCATAGATTAAAAAAAAATTTTTTACATGCATCTTAAGGATCCCTAATTGTGAATGTGAGGGGGGCGGCACGATCGTGCTCTGCCTAGAGCGGCATTTGAGCTTGCGCTGGCCCTGGGCTCATGATCAATAAGTTGTATTGGCCTCAATCTGATTCAGTAAAGTCAAACCGCAGACAGTGAAGCTTGCATCACTGAGCGCGCGGGACTCGCTGTGAGGCGGGAACAGAGGATTTCGCTTGGTCTTAAAGACTCCCGCAAACATCCACGAATAACAATGATTTTCTCAAAATAATGATTAATTATTAATTGATGATTTGGTATTATCATTATGGTCTTGTGAAAATAATAATATGGGCTGCCAGAAAATTATGAATACAAAGAGTAGTGCTGCTGAGTGCAAGCATGTTTCAGCCCAGTAACACACCGTTCCTCAGAGCCAAAACACAGGCCGAATTCTGTTCAGCTGGAGGGGGTTGGGTTTTGGATAGTTATTCATGGCTTGTGGGGGTCGAGATAAAGGTGTGAATTGCTCTTTCATATGGACAGTGTCTTATGAGGCTTTCACTTGCTGAACTGGTTTATATAGGAATGTTGTTTTGGTTATATTCACAGTGCTGGCTCTCTCCGACGAGAGAAATGCAACATTCACACATTACACTATTCCTTTTCGTCTAAAAACATTTCAAGCTTTCTGTAGATATATTTTTAATGTACCTATGTGAGACACCACGATATTATGTTAATTAAAAAATTATACATTCATTATCATGAAAAATTAAAGTGATGAGACGGCGCCTCCCTGTCATTAATGCACATTAATAATTTTTGCACAAACACTTGAATATGAGCCTCTTATCACAAGTAAAATTCATGCCGACAGCCAACATATTTAGCTTGATATGAAGGTTGATTGCAAGAGTCGAGCGGGATGTTAAGAGTTTGTCTGTTTCTTTTACTGATTATTTTCGGGTTAAAGCATGATTTAAACAGATTCACACTCAATCGCTTTTGCAATAATGCGTTCAAACAAATGTAATCTTACAGTGCTACATTATCAGCATGCTATCTGATTTTGAAATCTTGAAGTTAATCGATCTGTTTAGATAAAATAACTGACAAAAATATACTGTTATTTTCATCACAAACAAAATTTTCACAGCAGAAAGCAGCAATTAAAGATGTAATGCTTACAATGTTATTAGTTTGGCATTTGATAGGCTATATGGAAAAAAGTTTACACAAAATAGCTTAAGCCACTTTGAAACTCTCCTGTTATTTTTATTATTATTATTATTTTATATGCTATGTTATGTTTCTGGTATCAGAGCGCGTGGAGGGGAAGTTGTTGCTTCTCACAGACTCTGCTGCGAGTGAGAGAGATGTTTCACCCGACGAAATGAAGACGACCGTGGCTGCACAAGCACGGCACATCCGCCAAAAATCAACCTGCAGCAATGCTCGTTCATCGACTCGCCAAGCTTTACTTTTGTAGGTCGCATGGCAGTAAATAATTCAATAATATGACCATGCAGTCAATACAGATATTTAATAAAAACATTAAAACAAACAGGGCTGTAAAATAAAACAATAAAAAACGCATGCCAGGTCTACACTGGACACGAGTGGAACGATCCAACAAAAGACAACAGAACACAGTGATGGATACATTGGACTCGATCCCCATCAGTGAACTGATGCTCGTTCTGTTTATGATGAAATGTTCTGACACTGCGTTCAGATGATTTGACACTATAGTGTGATGTCATTAAGTTTAGACACACTTTTCGCTGTGGGGCACAGATGACAACTTTCGCATCCGGTGTAGACACAGACAGTGACTGCTCTATTTACAAATAAGTTCTATAAGAAAAATAAATAAATAAAAAAATCTAAACCAGTAGAAAAAAATATTAACAGGTCCTCCGTCCATGACACTGACTCACTGCGGAACTGGCAGTTTTAATCTGAACAGCTCTTAAAGCTGAGTGGATGGTTAAATGCATGATGGGCTAGTATAAAAAAAAAATAGCATCTTTCCAGCATTAAGGTAATAACAGTACTGTTTTTTTTATCATCTTGTTGCAGTTATAAATTTGACTGCTAAATGAACGATAAAGAACTATATTAAAACTTGTTTTGTAAAATTTCTTCGTCATTTGAATATTGATTTAAAAATCGGTTTAAATCATAAATCAGATTTTTTTTTCTAAAAAAAACAAAAAAAAAACAGGGATTTTTTTTAGGCCATATGATATTACCCTACTTTAAAATCAAGTAAAGAAGGTTCCCTTTAAAATTACTTTAGTTGTCAATTACTAAAGCTTTTTTTTTTTACATCATGTGAATGTTGTTGATTATAATGAGAGAACTTGAGTTTAATCGTGAGGACGTTTTATTAATTCTTTAGAGTTTCAAAGATTTAATCGTGCTGGTTTAATTTTATTCGTTTCTTGTTTTAGGCAAATTAGGCCTAAATAATGGGAATGAAATTATACAGTGCTTCACATTTAAACATGCAACAATTTCTTAATCAGTTTACAGACAAATGTCTTTTTCCCAATAAGTTATGTCAAAATAAAGGACAGGTAACGAATAACAAAAATGCATTTTGTTTTATTAAAGGAAAAAATATATTTATATTTAAAATATAAATTAAAATATAGGCATAATATATTAAAATATTGACATTTTACATATTAATCCATGTAGCCTACCCCTCTAAAATAGGCTACCACTTTTAATGCTCGGATGCAAAGTAAACCACAATTTCTTTTGAATAATATAACGCATAATTAATATAATATAAATAATACTGCACACCTTTTAAATGTTTCCAATCTAAAATATGGTTTAATACCATGTAGCTTAGAAAATATAAGCACAGACTCAGGCACAGGCTTGACATATCCTGCTTGAATTCGTTGTAAGAAATGCACATAACTTCATAAATACCAAACTTTCATCTGTGAATGTTAAATATTAAATATATTAAATATTTAAACTATAGTGTTTTTCTTTCATTTTCCGTGACTGAAGCAGTCAAATGTAACTCATCAGCAAGGCAAAACTGACGTCTATTTGCGAAAATGTGCTTTGATGCGCTTGTTTGATAACTTGTGGTTAAAGCGCCACTCAGCGGTTAAAGACTGCAAATGCACTTTATACCGCGGCGGTAAAAGAGGCGTTTTCGATCTCTACTTAGTGTACACATACACACCCACACGCAAACGTTTCTTTACCCTCATTATTTTATTACTAAGATGTATTTTGATAGGTTTGTGTGTTGCATAACTGGTTAATCCTGTTATGCGAGGATTATAATTTGTTGACTTGTAAATTAGAAATGTTTTTGGAGTTAATGTTCTCAAATAGAGTCATGAGTTTGTGACCCTACCCCTGACCAGGTCATAAAACTTTATGAACCAACTCGGAGCAACAGGAAAGCCCAGCTCACTGGAATTCTTGTAAGAAAGAGAAAAATACCTTTTCTCAATGTATTCTAAAATGTATTGAGTATTGCCTTTTGTGCATTAGATGTTTTCCCATTTCAAATTGGAGTATCTGCAATTTTATCGTGTGTTAATCAAACTTTAAATGTGTGTAATTCTGCATATGAATGAAAGTTTGGTTTTTCTACATTTACAGGTCAAACTTGGTATCTGTGTAATCGCCGTGTTTTGGCTGAACTATTCACATTAATAGGAAATTAATGTAAAATGTATTAATCTGGAATTACCAACTTGCTAGAATATAACTGCTGAATTTTGATAAACGCGATAACTCAAGCGAATGGTTGTTTCCCCAGAGAAAAAGGAACATTTTCCCGCTTCAGATCGCAGACGTTCATTGGCGTGAACCAGTCAAGCCATAAAAGAACTGACCCAGGAAGTTCTCACCCCTCTCTTTCATCTCCATTTTTCTTTTCTGTACTAAGTTTATTCTCATATTCGTCTCTCCCCACGAGGGAGATGAACTCTCAACAATTTCGTTCGGTGAACCTTTGAAACTTCGCGCGAGTCCGCAGCAGCCCCGGAAGACACGAGAGAACATGCCCAGCTCCAAAAGAACGACACACGCACGCTCGTCATGCGAGTCACAAAGAGACCACATGCAAGTATTATTTTCTAGAGAGATTTAAATGCTGCTTAAAGTGTGTCTATTACCTTTTCAAGGTGATCTGATTCCTTGTTGTCTTTCAAAAGGTTACTGTCTGTGATTTTGCCATACTGAGCAATTATTCTGTGATCGTGCCTATTCTCTCACCTTTCTCTATCATTCTCTCTCGCTCATCTTCTCTTTCTCTCTCATCTGTATCCGTTATGTCTTGTATTTGTTTTTACTGTTTGTATTGTTATATGCATATTTACTCTGTGTGAATCGTAGTTTGATGTATTATTAGTTCAATTATTCAAATCCAATATATATTCATGATTGCTTCTGTCTAAAATGCTCACATCACGAGTCAATGAAATGCTTGAACTTAGCTACAAAGCTCATTTGTTACTTTTCAGTAACCAAAATTTTATAAGGACAGGAGAATAGTTTCATGGCCAGAAACAATGTTTCCTGAAATTATAAAAAGTGATAACTTTATTGAAAGTCGATAAGTTACTCTTACGGATGTTTGCTAAAAAGGTATCACAATAATTGATGTGTGGAATGGAATATTGACATATTAATGAGTAAATTACAGCACCTTGTAATGAGTTATTGATATATACAATTGACCTATTTTTCATCTTCAATAATTTTAATGTAACCGTCATATGAGATATATATTAATCATATTCCTGATTAATTATTAAAATTCCATATATACCATTTGAGTTAATTCTAATGTACTACCCAGTGCGGCTACACAATTCTGTCCCTGAAGAACTGAAATGTAAACAACTGCATTTTTATTTATATGTTTCGATGTGTACTGCTTACACAAATTTAGCAAATACATTCTTTATAAGCTTTCAATTAAAAAACACTGATGTGTCGTCGATGCTTGAGGCTTAGATCTTTATAATGGTATATAGTTTGTCAAGATTAATATTGTCCCATTTCATTTAATCTATTTGTAAAAATTGACACTTGCAAACAGTACAGTACAGTTCAGTACACCGGCATCCAGGTGCAGGTTAAGAGGTTAACCTACCTAGATACTGCCCATGGTATTAACCCAACTGTAGATAAACTGCAACATAATCTGCAAGAGAAGTGGGTTTTTATTGGATCAACGTACAAAGATGAACACTACATGTCCTTCCCTACTTTTTCCTTCTTTGCACAGTTTGTATGTTGCAAAGCCAGTATACGAAATGACCCCAGCTTCAAGCTGTCTATCAGCAACATCACTCTCAGGCATAGGCGGAAATCGCGGAGGGGGGTGGTGGATTCGGGGGTATCCGGACCCCCCTATGTGAGGGTTGCCCCCCCCTAAAATATAATTGAAATATGTGTATTGTAAATAATATAATGATATATAGTTAAACTAATTGTGTAAGTAGTAAAACAATACAAATGCAAACTGAGCAACAACAAAAAAAAGATCTCGAGTTCCCCCTGCTTTGCCTCACAGTGCTTTGGTCCACTGCCTGCTTCCCTTTTACCTCACCACCACTGACACACACACAGTCCGGTGCGAGAAAGCAACGTGTTTCAGTTGTTGTGGAACTCCATAAGTCTGGCTTACTTTATTCACATTTAACATCGGATGACGTGATTATTTTCTCTTTAATATAGATGATGCTGAGTCATTAATAAGTCGTGTCCAAAAAATATTATTGTGTACAAATTTACTTTTGTCACCGATGTAGTCTGCGCTGTTAGCGATTATAACAGGCGTTTTATACAGGCATTTACCTAGCTTGTTTAATAACGTCTTACACACACCCATAGTGTACGCATATACAAGTCTTGTACGTTAGATTAGACTAGTACGGGTGCGCATTTAGATTTTCCCGCGTTCACTATGATTTAGTTGGTTTCAGTGGCGGCTTGTCGGGTGAGGCAGGGGAGGCACAGTTTCCCCCAAATTTTGAGGTGAAAATGAGGAAGATTTAATGTTAATGAAATTCACTATTCATTTCAGTTCATGTCTCAGAATGTATATATTTTTGTTTGTAATTTCACAGTTATAATACCATTAGATGAAAGCTCCGCTTTTCTATCGCGAATGTGCCGAATCTGCTGATTTAATTACAACTGCTAAGTGAAAGAGAAGGGGAGTGGGAGGCCAGGGGAACCAATCAGCATCGAGTGTTCACTTTCAGCGCTGAGGAGTGCTGAGAAAAGTAACATCATAGATGATGCTAACCTCCCTTCTGGAATATCAACCAACCATCATAGAGACATAAATTAGATGCTCTTAGTTTGAACCTGTTTTTATACAGTCTATGGTTTGAACGTCTCCTGGAGCGGCGGGGCTGATAATTTACCAAGTATTTATAATGAGTAGCGATATTGAATATATTTTCTTTACGGTTTCTGACTAAAAGCTGCCAAAAAGCCATTTTAAAGTGGTTAAGCAAATAATAATAATAATAACAATTGGCAGGGATCCCCAGACCAATAAAATTTGTTTCCCTCCTCTATTTTAAAATTCACGAGCCGCCACTGCTCGGTTTATTTAATTTAATATAGTTAATCTAATATAACATCATACTAAGAGTGCATTTGTTCTCCAGATATTAGCATAACAAATGTGATTTTGATTTTTATAAAAATTAAATAAACAAAAATTAAATAAACAAGAAGTTAATATTAAGTGCATTTTAGGCACCATATTGCCTGTTTTAGCTCTATTTCACCAACGAAAAAAGTTGAAAACTAAGCTACAGCAGTAACAGCACTAATTGCGTCTTTGAGAAACACACTGAGGAGGTGTTTCCTAACTGAATGAATCCACTTTTTGAACAAATCAGTCATTGACTTAATAAATTATTATTTTTTGTTTTTTCCCCTCTCTTTCACGTCTATACTGATCTCACTATACAGTTGTTTGAGGGTGTATGTCTAAGAGTGTGTATGCCTTCATTTTGCTAGGCATGGCAAATGTTTTTATATATGCATGTTTTAATTATAACTGTGAAGCAACAACATTGCTATTAAATGTGCTATATAAATAAATAAAAGTTGAAGTCAAGTTCAAATTCCATTGTATTTTGGTGGCTTGATTGTGTAAACAACTTCAAAAACATTGCAACAAAAAAAATGTTTTGAAGAATGTTTTCGTCAATTTAGTCAGCTTTTTCATTGAACCAAAAAGAAACTTTGAGAAGAAGGATAATGGAACGGTCTCCATGCAATAGTAAGGCTTTCCTCTCTGTACACATATCCTTAAGTACAATTTTGCCTGTTTTATTGGTGTCCCCTTCAAAACTTGCTCTTGAGAAATATCATGTTTATTGTCCCCCCCAACATTTAGATGAGATTTTCGCCCCTGCTCCCAGGTATGAGAGGCCCCCACTTAGGAACACTGCATTGAAAGGTTTCATATCAGCACACAAGACAGACATAACCACTTCCTTGGAAACTCAAACTGACAAAAAAAAGGAAAAGAAAAGAGATGATCTAACCAAAATATGTCCTATCCATAACAAACCCCACCCCCTTGCAAAGTGCAGATGATTCAGATCAAAGCCCATTGAAGAGTGCAGAACGTACCTCCAAAAAACAAGGTATGTTTTAGATGTTGTGCATCATTGTCTCATTTAGCAAGAGACTGCAGAACACCACTGAAATTCAGATAATGTGAAAGTGAATGCCATTCCACAGGTATGCATCCAGGTGCTGGTCTCTTGGACATCAAACCATGTAGGACAAGAGCGTACAGAACAAGAAAGTAAAAAATAAAAGGATCTCAGTGACTCAGCTGTTATAAATTCACAGTGCACAGAGGTATGTGGCACAAACCAGTCAGCTAGTTCTTGTTCAAAAATCTGCTTGGTGAAAGTGTTCAAGAAAATCAACCACAACACGCAGTCAGCATGTATGCAATCCTTGATGACCAAAGTAATCGCTCCTTGGCTCGTTCAGAATTCTTTGACTTGTTCTACATTCAATCCAACCCACATCCCACATCCAGAACCTGTGTAGGCGTCACAGAGATGATGGTAAGGAAAGTGCATGGATTACAGATAGAAGCATCTAGAGGAGGTGTGAGCATCGGTCTTCCTACACTCATCGAATGCAATGAGATCCTCAACTACAGGTCAGAATTACTGCACTTTGTCATCCCCATTTACAACAAATCACAAGATTTATTCCAAAATTGAATTAAAATGCCCAAATCCTCCTCCTTCTGGGGAGAGATTTCATCAGAGTACACAAAGTCAGGCAGCAAATTAATGGCACTCATAATTCCCCATTTGCACAAAGACTGGATCTGAGCTGGGTCCTGAATGGAGATGCCTGCCTTGGCAATGCACACAACCAAACATTAGCAGCTTTAAGACAAATGTGCTAGAAAACGGCAGACCTTCTTTCCTCACTCCTTGTGCAAGTCACATTTCTTTGAAAGAGAAGTGTTTGACAGAACTAAAGATGACAACAAGTGAGCTATCTCCTTTGAAGACCAAACCTTCTTAAAGACCATGGAGAAGGAATTCCACAAAGATGAGGCAAACTTCTGGGTCGCTCCTCTACCTTTTAAAATAACCCCAACCACTTCTCCCTAACAATCGTAATCAAGCACTCTCATGGCTTCTCTCTTTGAAGTGCACTCTATACAAATGATCAGAGGTGAAAGAAGACTTTCTAGAGTTCATGGGGAAGATGTTAGAGAACAAGCATGTCAAACTAGCTCCTCCACTCAAAGAGAATGAGGAAAACTGGTATCTGGAAACCTTAGAAGTCTATTATCCATGAATACCAGACCAAATAAGTGTGGCCTTCGATTCTAGTGCACAGCATCTTTGTATCTTTTTGAACTGCATACTTCTCACAGGACCAGATATGAAAACTTCCCTCTTTGGAGTGTTGATTACAGAGTATCAGATACGTGTTCATGTCTTTGGAAATAGTCCGTCCCCAGCCATTGCAAATTATGGTATGAGACGTGCAGCACGGGAAGGTGAACAGGAACATGGGTCAGACACTTTCTACGTGGATGATGGTCTGATTTCTCTGCCAAACTAACAGGATGCCATCAGTCTACTCAAGTGCACCCAGAAAGCTCTCACAGAGTCAAACATAAAACTTCACAAGATTGCTTCAGATTCAACCACAGTGATGAAGGCCTTTCCCCCAGAGGATCTAATCACCCACATAGGAAATTTCTTCTGGCCCAGATCCGGGCCACACAATGACTTTTCCCTCAGCCCAAGTACCGCAAAGAATGACGGCCCGGAAGTGGCCCAGAACTGGATTAAAGAATCGGGCCACACATGGGCCACAACCGGCCCAAATCTCAGCCAGTTAATCAGCCTTAGCTGGCCCTGATCTGGGCCAAAACTGGTTTTATTATTGGTGCCAATTCTCAGCCTTAAGTAACCCAGAATCCCCAAATTTAGCCCAAATATAGCCCAAACCAAACCCAGACAACAAGCAGTGTCGGCCCAGATCCGGCCTGAATGGATTTCATGCAGGCCAGATGTGGGCCGGATCTGGGCCAACACTATATTGCTGTCTGGGAATTTTTATATTTCATATTATTACCTTGTATATTACTATAATCGTAATTATTCATTTTGTGACATGCTTTAATTTAGACACAAACTATGCCAATAAAGTACATTAAACTGAATAGAAAATCAGACTTAAAACCCACACATCATGTAACTGTGCAATAAAAAAAAAAGTATGGCATTGTTTTTTCTATTTATTTTTATGAAGAACAAATCAACCAATAAAGAGTGAGTGTATAAAGTATACAGTCTATAAGAAAAATGTAACAGATAGACACATGTAACTTAATCATAATTATTTATTACAGATGTGAGAAAGAGCAGTACCACAGTAGTACAAATGACGATGCATTGTAGTTGCAGTCCCCTCTGGCAGAATATAATAGTAGTGTGAGGAGCAGGGCATAATTTAATTGTTAAACGCTGAATTTACTATCCCGATCCACTCCCTTAAGGCGTGCGTTTCTCATTCAAAACACGCATTACCGGAAACACGGCATGTCGCAATCTCTGACGAAACCGACGAGAGCCAATGAGCGTTTGATATCACTGCCGTAAAACTTGTTGTAAAACTTCTTAACGGCACATTTTTAAATAGTTACAATAGCTACAGAGGAAGGAGATACATATCGCCAATGAATGCAGTTTGAATTTGGATCTGTTCCTCACACCAACCATCAAATGGATACAGGATTTAAATAAAAAATTAAATGCTTTCATGATCATTTTATTTAATGCTTGTGCATGACAGCATACTAATAAAAATGATGTGCCCCCATTCTCTATTATAGATCAGTGTGTGTCCCATAGTAAACCAAATAAATATTACATGATAACGGTTAAATACTCTCTCTCTTTCTCTTTCTTTTCATGTAAGGATTCTAAGATTATATGTACCAAGAATAATAATATAAAATTTAATAAAATTATAATTAAGTGCAGTTTAATGCACTTGACTGATTTGCTTAATTTTTACTCTAGTTTACTCTTTACTTTTATATTAACTTATTCATTCGGGTGCTCATGTTGCTAACAAGGATACAACGTAATCTACTAGAGTCAATAATTACAGAGTAAAACAGAATAAAATCAAATGTAACAATTTATTATCAGTCAGGTTAATATGTGTTAGGCAAATTACATATCCAATTGAAACATATAAAATCATAGCATTATAAAACATCACATTCTCAAAGATTAATCTAAAAGTAAAATATGCATACCTGACCTTAGAAAAGACATAGTATGAAGTGAAGAGACACACCACATTACGGGCTTTCTGGCAACAGAATCGCTCTGATCCTTTTGCTGCAATCCTTTAAATACATCAGACCAAGACATCCCCCGAGATGAAGACAGAAACTAACAATTAGAATTCGATTAGGTCAGGTCCCAGACCAGGATAGTTTACACCTCAATGGAAACAGAAGGTAATTTACATGGAAGACCCTGGAACAGGGCTCTCCCATTACAGTAATCAAAATATCTCTGAACTCTTAGGATCTGTATTATCTTTTAATCTACTTCTCTAAGGTTGAGACCATTGTACCAGTCGCCCTGAGACAATTCAAATGACACCAAACATGACTGTAAATATCACTTGCATTAATGCAGAATATTATACTATTGCCAATTCTGAGTGAAACTAAGTGGAGGGAGTGTGATGGTGAGGTGTGAACTACTAGGTGTGGTGCGTCTTTGATGGTACCGTTACTTATGATGGAGGGTATTCAAGTGAGTGTTCAAATGTTAATTATCAGGAAAGTCCTTTGTTTTCTTAGGGAGAAGTCATCCCTCAGTCTAGACAGTCCGGCTCTAGTCTTACATCTGATTGATCTGGGATACACTCCTCCCATCAACAATCGGCCCTCATGTTGTTTGCCGGTTCCCCACCGTGCTGTCATTGTCACACATGGCCCAGCTCTGGCTGAAAGGGTACATGCCATTGCCGACAGGAGGCCAGCAGTGCCACTTTGAGGCCACATTTGGGCCAAGTCCGTTTGCTATGTGGGCAAAGGCACGATTGGGACACACCGCTCCCTGAAGCCAAAGAAAAAGAATGGGGAACATGGAAACATTCCTTACAGGATCTAGAGAACATTCAAACACCACATACGTGTAAGATTAATAATGGAATTAAGATCAATATAACTCAAAAGGGATTGAATTACAGTGAATAAGAACCAAATTAGTATTCAAATAATTCAGAATTAATATTTAACATTTTATCAACTATTCGTCCACCGATAAATTGAGATAAGGGTATTTTATCAATTCTGGACAAAATATTATCCCGTGGCCTACGGTAATAATATCATAAAATTATGATAACTGATTATGAGCAAGGTAACAGAATCTACAGGTTAAGGCAGTAACTTGTAAGCACACAGCACAAGACACTGGTATGTAAAATCAACCAACGCTTTATTGAACTACTCTAATACACACAAACTAAACTAACGAAAACACACAAACATTCATTCAAACAGTGACAGAGAAAAGTGATGTTATTAACGGAGGGTGAATGGAGTCCCAAGTGTCTAGCGTTAGACACTATTTCTTGACCGCAACCTGAGAGAATCAATCTACTAGCACTTTAATCTTAGTTCGTTTTCTTAATAAGATTTGCACAAGTTCAGCCAGAATTAGGAGATATTGTGTACTTGCGTTTCGATGCTCCTTGTGGGCGCATGCATTCCCTTCTGTAACGAAGTTGCTGAGAGGGAATCTCTGCTGCTGATTGGCTGGCAGTCGGTCGATGATGCGTTCTGAGGGACAGCACTCGATGGTGATGGTTGGTTGGCTTTGCCGGGTGGCGTTCGTTCGCGAGACTTCCTGGATTGCGGGTTGCCATGCAACAGAGTTTCCTCTAAGTCTGGAGCGACTCTGAGAGGGTTTTCTTTTACGTTCAGCGAAGGATCTTTCGGAAGAGTTGATGAGTTTTGAGTGAGCTCTTGGTGGTTTGAAGAGTACACGCTGGACGATGGAAAGGTCAGCACAAAACTTTGGCAAGAGCCAAAGTCACTGCAAGCAGAGCAAAAAGCAAGGCAAAAGCTTGTCATTGGGTTATAAGCGTGTCCATCTGACCGTTCCTTCTTAGTGCGACAGCCAATCAGATATTGTCTTGGGCGGGACCTACGCCCCGTTCTCCGGTTTTTGCATGTAATTAGCGTAATGTCCACGTGATCGAATGTGTCCAAACTCCTGAGAGTTTAGTTTAATTCCTTTAAAAAGCAAAGCATCATACACACATGTAATTTATATCAAAATTCTAAAAATAATTTACCCATCAAGTAGGTACCAAAATACATATACTTCTCATAGTTGAGGTGGAAGTAAATAAGGATTTAGCCGTGATAAGTGTTTAACACACAAAAATTAACTTTGATCCTGGGCAATAGGAATGCCTTAGCATCCTTCATTTCCTGATAAGGCTGGGGATTTATGCATTGGGGTCACCACATGGTTTCTTGGCCATTTGGTCTTAAGCTTAGGGAACAAAGAGAAATCTTTTCCTGCTGTCCTGGCATCGCTGGTATGAGATTAGACAGGCAAAAAAGGGAAAGGGGGGGGGGTGACATCTCCTTTAGCCATCTTGGCACCATGACTGTGTTTTATGACACACTAATGGTTCGATGGGGAATCGTTCCGAACTGTGGAATGCGGTGTTGGTTTCTTTACTGAAATGGACTGTTCAAGGATAATCCTACATACGTATGTTACACTCTCACTGTCCACATCAAAATACACAGAGTTATGTCTATTCTCAGATGCATCCAACATGGCTATTGCTGCAGTAGCCTATCTTTGAGTTATCACTGATGAGGGACTAAGTTATGTAGGATTTGTTTTAGGCAAAGCTAAACTAGCCCCTCATCTACAACCTACAATTCCATGTCTTGAATTGTGCACAGCAGTATTAGCTGTAGAAATGGCAGAAACAATACTCGAAGAAATAGATCTCAAAACAGATGCAGTCAAGTTCTACTGTGAGAGTAAGGTAGTTTGGGGCTACATATTCAATGAGACCAGACGTTTCTTTGTGTACGTACATAACAGAGTGCACCATATTCGTCATACAGTCCCGGAACAGTGGCACTTCGTACCAACAAACCAAAACCCAGCTATGATATTGCCACTAGGTCAATGTCTACCTCTCAGCTTACTGACACGCAATGATTTACTTGTCTAGACTTTCTGCACAAACCCCTTTCAGCTCATCAAGAGACATAAGAGACATTTGAGTTAGTAAAACCAGAAATGGATGAAGATATCCGGCCTCATATCACAAACTTTGCAACTCTCATAGAAGGGCATCTTACTGCAGAATGCTTCAAACATTTCTCTTCTTTGAAAGCACTCCCGAGATCTATTTTACTGCTTATCCACATAGCTCGTTCATTCAAGGCAAGCTCAAATGCTCACTCGCATGAATGCAAGGGCTGGCATCTGTGTAAAATGGCCAGAGCTCCAGAAGAGCTTTCGTCAGCCAAGCGTGTCATTCTCCATTAGCTCCATTTTGTACCACTGTGTCACCTGTCAAAACTAAGGAGTAGATTTGCACAACAGAGGATGGCAGTTCTGCCACCAGAGCGTCTCGACAAGTCCCATGGCCCATGTACTGTTGTAACTCAAGAGGATGTGCCGCCAACAGTAAACGTTGGTCCATTCTTTTTACGTGCATGAGTACTAGAGCAGTACATATAAAAGTGATAGAATCCATGGATACATCCAGCTTTATCAATGCACTATGTCGCTTCTTTGCTATAAAAGGACAAGCCAAGCAACTGAGATCTGACTGTGGAACAAATTTCGTTGGAGCAAGCAAAGAACTCAGGTTTCTCGACAGACCACAGTCAAGTCAAGTCAAGTCACCTTTATTTATATAACACTTTAAACAAAAAGATTGTGTCAAAGCAACTAAACAACATTAGGAAAACAATGTGTCAATAATGCAAAATGACAGTTAAAGGCAGTTCATCATTGAATTCAATGATGTCATCATCTCAGTTCAATTTAAATAGTATCTGTGTAATCATTTGCAATCAAGTCAACGATATCACTGTAAATGAAGTGTCCCCAACTAAGCAAGCCAAAGGCAACGGTGGCAAGGAAACAAAACTCAATCAGAAACCAGGCTCAGTCCGGGGGACAATGCAGCAGCAAAGTCAGATTGTGCAGAAGAATCGTCTGTTTAAGTGAGTGAAGTGACATTCAGCCAAGTATGGTGATCCATACTCAGAATTCTTGCTCTGCATTTAACCCATACAAAGTGCACACACACGGAGCAGTAGGCAGCCATTTATGCTGCGGCGTTCGATGCTTTGCTCAAGGGCACCTATACGATGTTTGATAGGGAGCCAGTGCAGTGTTGACAGGACCGGGCTAATATGGTCATACTTCCTGGTTCTAGTAAGAACTCTTGCTGCTGCATTTTGGACTAGCTGTAGTTTGTTTACTAAGCATGCAGAACAACCACCTTGAGGTCATAAATGCATGGATTAACATTTCTGCATTTGACATTGAGAGCATAGGTACCCTAGTACTGAGCCTTGAGGTACTCCATACTGCACTTGTGATCGATATGATACATCTTCATTCACTGCTACGAACTGATGGCGGTCATATAAGTACGATTTAAACCATGCTAATGCAATTCCATTAATGCCAACAAAGCATTCAAGTCTATGCAAAAGAATGTTGTGGTCAATTGTGTCAAACACTGCACTAAGATCCAATAAAACTAAAAGAGAGATACAACCACGATCAGATGATAAGAGCAGGTCATTTGTAACTCTAAGGAGAGCAGTCTCAGTACTATGATACGGTCTAAATCCTGACTGGAAATCCTCACATATACCATTTTTCTCTAAGAAAGAATATAATTGTGAGGATACCACCTTTTCTAGTATCTTGGACAGAAAAGGGAGATTCAAGATTGGTCTATAATTAACTAGTTCTTTGGGGTCCAGTTGTGGTTTTTTGATGAGAGGCTTAATAACAGCCAGTTTGAAGGTTTTGGGGACATATCCTAATGACAATGAGGAATTAATAATAGTCAGAAGAGGATCTATGACTTCTGGGAGCACCTCTTTTAGGAGCTTAGATGGTATAGTAGGGTCTAATGTTGTTGGTGTAGATCAGGGATAGGCAACTCCGGTCCTGGAGGGCCACTATCCTGCAGAGTTTAGCTTCAGCCCCCATAAAAACTCACCTGCCTGTATCTACCTAGTAATCCCGAAAACACTGATTGCCTTGTTCAGGTGTGTTTAATTATGGTTGGAGCTAAACTCTGCAGGACAGTGGCCCTCCAGGACCGGAGTTGCCTATCCCTGGTGTAGATGATTTAACAAATTTATACAATTCTTCCTCTCCTATAGTAGAGAATGAGTGGAACTGTTCCTCAGGGGGTCTATAGTGCACTGTCTGATGCGATACTGTAGCTGACGGCTGAATGGTTACAATTTTATCTCTAATAGTATCGATTTTAGAAGTAAAGTAGTTCATAAAGTCATTACTGCTGTGATGTTGGGAAATGTCAACACTTGTTGAGGCTTTATTTTTCGTTAATTTAGCCACTGTATTGAATAAATACATGGGGTTATGTTTGTTTTCTTCTAAAAGAGAAGAAAAGTAATCGGATCTAGCAGTTTTTAATGCTTTTCTGTAGGATAGGTTACTTTCCCGCCAAGCAATACGAAATACCTCTAGTTTTGTTTTCTTCCAGCTGCGCTCCATTTTTCGGGCTGCTCTCTTTAGGGTGCGAGTATGCTCATTATACCATGGTGTCATACTGGTTTCCTTAACCTTCCTTAAGCGTAAAGGAGCAACTGTATTTAAAATACTAGAAAAGAGAGAGTCCATAGTTTCTGTTACATCATCAAGTTGTTCTGAGGTTTTGGATATGCTAAGGAATTTGGGTACATCAGGAAGATAACTTAAAAAGCAGTCTTTTGTGGTAGAAGTGATGGTTCTTCCATACTTGTAACAAGAAGTAGAATTTACAATTTTGGCTATATGAAGTTTGCACAAAACTAAATAATGATCTAAGATATCATCACTTGGCTGCGTAATTTCAAGACTATCAACATCAATTCCATGTTACAGTATTAAATATAGAGTATGATTTCGACTATGAGTAGGTCCTGAAACATGTTGTCTAACCCCAATAGAGTTCAGAATGTCTATAAATGCTGATCCCAATGCCTCTTTTTCATTATCAACATGGATATTAAAATCACCAACTATTAAAACTTTATCTGCAGCCACATCTAACTCGGATGTAAAGTCACCAAATTCTTTAATAAAGTCTGTATGGTGCCCTGGTGGCCTGTATACAGTAGCCAGTACAAACATAACAGGGGATTTTTCATTAACATTTGTTTCTCTGGATAATGTTATATGAAGCACCATTACTTCAAACGAGTTATACTTGAAGGCTGCCCTCTGAGAAATCCTGAAAACGTTGTTATAAATTGAAGCAACACCTCCCCCTTTGCCTTTTAGATGTGGCTCATGTTTATAACAGTAATCTTGGGGGATGGACTCATTTAAAATAATGTAATCATCAGGTTTTAGCCAGGTCAGTTTAGCCAGTCTGTCGGGTTCCTGACCTGGGCCCCATTTAGTCAAGTATAAACTCTTAGACTATGTGCCATATTTCTAGAGAGAAAAGCGGCCCCACCTCAGCAGGGATGAAGACCATCTCTTTTCAATAGGTCAGGTCTGCCCCAAAAGCTCGTCCAATTGTCTATGAAACCTATGTTATTCTGCGGGCACCACTTAGACATATAGCCATTGAGTGATGACAATCTGCTATGCATCTCATCACCACGGTAAGCAGGGAGAGGACCAGAGCATATTACAGAAACATTTTAGCTGGGTAAAATCTGCTTAACAATTTGAATGAGATTTCTCTAACCTTGTTAGTTATTATGTATTCCGAAGACAGAGTCCATACTTTTTTCTAATCAATATGATCAACCACATTCATCCAATAAGACGCCACATGTGGAGTTGTTACAAGCTCCTTTTGAAAAATTCCTTGAAGTTCAAGGATTCATCAGAGTTTCTCTTCAACAGTTCAAGACATGAAAACAGAAATGAAAACGGTTAAAAATGCAAGTGATGACCATCAGAAGAGCATTTCAGGCCTGGACGACAGATTGAATGAAATGGAACGCTATCACAGAAGATGGAACTTAAGGCTGTATGGCTTGCCAGAGCGGGAAGGAGAAGACATTAAACAGCGTGTGATTGACATCTGTAAGGCAGTGATTCAAGACCCTGAAGAGGATTTTCGCTCCCAAATTGATGTAAGACATAGGATCGGGAGGAGAGAGGATCGTTAAACTTGACCGGTGATAACAAGATTTACATTAAGATTGACCAAAGAAAAGGTATGGAAATGCGTGAAAAATGCGGAATTCCTCAAAATAAAGAAGTTAAAATTAGGTGTAGACTTGACCAAGAAAGACAAAGAGATTCATGCTAAACTATGGCCACAGACTGAAGAGGCATGGAAGGAAGGGAGGAGAGCCTTCTTCGTCGGAGCCAAAGCCATCATTGAGGGGTAAAGAACTAAAGATTTAATGATAGCTCTGATGCAATCTAAAAGTGAAGTTTTAATTTTTTTCTTAGACACCACTGCATCACATACAGGAATGCTACTGTAATTGAAATCACAACATTGGCTCAGGAATACTTCCAGAAAACATTGTCGGTGAACACAATCCACCGTGCCATTCGCTGTTGCCGGCGAAAACTCTATAGGTCAAAAAGAAACCATATCTAAACATGATCCAGAAGAGCAGGTGTTTTCTCTGGGCCAAGGGTCATTTAAAATGGACTGTGGCAAAGTGGAAAACTGTTCTGTGGTCAGACGAATCAAAATTTGAAGTTCATTTTGGAAAAATGGGACGCCATGTCATCCGGACAAAAGAGGACAAGGACAACCCAAGTTGTTATCAGCACTCAGTTCAGAAGCCTGCATCTCTGATGGTATGGGGTTGCATGAGTGCGTGTGGCATGGGCAGCTTACACATCTGGAAAGGCAACATCAATGCTAAAAGGTATATCCAAGTTCTAGAAAAACATATGCTCTCTTCGTCTCTTTCAGGGAAGACCTTGGATTTTCCAACATGACAATGCCAGACCACATACTGCATCAATTACAACATCATGGCTGCGTAGAAGAAGGATCTGGGTACTGAAATGGCCAGCCAGCAGTCCAGATCTTTCACACTTAGAAAACATGTGGCGCATCATAAAGAGGAAGATGGGACAAAGAAGACCTAAGACAGTTGAGCAACTAGAAGCCTGTATTAGACAAGAATGGAACAACATTCCTATCCCTATACTTGAGCAACTTTTCTCCTCAGTCCCCAGATATTTGCAGACTGTTATAAAAAGAAGAGGGGATGCCACACAGTGGTAAACGTGGCCTTGTCCCATTTTTTTAGATGTGTTGATGCAATGAAATTTTAAATCAACTTAATTTTTCCTTAAAATTATACATTTTCTCAGTTTAAACATTTGATATGTCATCTATATTTTATTGTGAATAAAATATTGAAATTTAAAACTTCCACATCATTGCATTCTGTTTTCATTCACAATTTGTACAGTGTCCCAACTTTTTTGGAATCAGGTTTCTACTTTTCAATTTGTCTTTGCCTTATCTTCAGATTTAAATTTCTCGAAAACAATCAGTGGGGAGACAATATCTGGATGGATCTGGATTTTGGGTATTTTTGTATGGTCATAATAATAGTCATAGAAACACACACCTTTTTGCAGAATTTGATGAACAAATAAATGCCTTATTGAATTAATTTTATATTAAATTAATTTTGGGAGGTGACTGGAACTGCATAAGAGACCCCATCAAAGACTGTCAACCTTAAAGATCCTTAAGAGGCAATTATGGAGAGTTTAACAATCTATGCATTCATTTAAGCTGTTGTGAAATATGGAGATTAAAAAGTCCACAGCAAATCCACTTCACTTGGAGTAACAAAGATATATCTAAGAGATCCTGGATTGACTTCTGGCTTATTTCAAATGAGTTGTTAGACAATGTAGGCTCAGTACTAGGGCCGTTACTCTTCACGCTTTACATGTTAACCTTGGGAGACATCATTAGGAAACACGGTGTTAGCTTTCACTGTTATGCTGATGATACTCAGCTCTATATTTCTTTGCAGCCCGGCGAAACATACCAAGTTGAAAACTAATGAAATGCATAGTCAATATAAAAAACTGGATGACAAGTAATTTCTTACTGCTAAATTCTGAAAAAAAACAGAGGTGTTAATTATAGGACCTAAAAACTCTGCATGTAAAAACCTAGAATGCTCTGTAAATTTTTCGTCATCAGTTAGGAACCTAGGTGTGCTATTTGATAGCACTCTTTCCGTGGTAAGCCACATTTCTAGAATTTGTAAAGCTGCATATTTCCATCTCAAAAAATATCTAAATTACGGCCTATGCTATCAGTGCCAAATGCAGAAATGTTAATGCATGCATTTATGACCTCAATGTTAGATTATTGTAATGCTTTATTGGGTGGCTGTTCTGCACACTTGGTAAACAAACTCTAGTTTGTCCAATATGCAGCAGCTAGAGTTCTGACTAGAACCAGGAAGTATGTCCATATTAGCGCTGTTCTGTCCATACTGCACTGGCTCCCTATTAAACATTGTATAGATTTTAAACAGAGGTGTCAAGTAACGAAGTACAAATACTTCGTTACATTACTTAAGTAGAAATTTGGGGTATCTATACTTTACTTGAGTAATTATTTTTTAGCCGACTTTTTACTTCTACTCCTTACATTTTCACGCAAGTATCTGTACTTTCTACTCCTTACATTTTAAAAATAGCTTCGTTACTGCTATTTAATTTCGGCTTGTTTTCATTCCGGCTTGTCATCATTCAAAAAAAAAAACAAACAAAAAAAAACTATCCAGACAAATCGCGCCATCCGGATGGAGTGAATTTGATTGTGGTTGGATGAGAAGTATAAACAGATACCATTCTGACACCCTATTGGTTTGTACGCGATCCATCGCACCTGCACATGACACAAATCACGTCACACTCCAGCCAGGACATAGCCAGTTTTGGGTTCGTTTATCAAAAAATATATTTCTTAAAAGTAAGGTTGGAAATGGAACCGGTATGCACCTTACTGAATAAGAGGAAGCAGATTTCGTGTGTCTTTTAAATGCCTGAGCGATCGATTGAAATGTTTGTCCTGGTTCTCCGAAATGTACACAAGAAGCACGGGCATCGCTAGGCTTTTTTAGTGGGGCTGTAGCATTTAGCTCCATAAACTGTATACAAATTTGTGATCGCCTCAGAGTCAGTCCCCTTAAGTTTCATATGAAACCGGTGTCAGACCGGTCTCCTCTCCGTCTTTCAGCGCGCTCTTCAATCCGCAGACCGCGGCGGAGCAGTGCGAGCGGAAACAAACACAGAGGACAAAAGGTATGTGTTTATCAAAAGATTGTTAGAATATCCGTATCTGTGCAGTTCGTTGTCATATATACAGTTTACAAAAGGTCACGAGGGAGCAGTCGGTTTCTCATCTTCTGTAAAGTTTTCGCTGCGTTCACCGCTCATCACTAAACAGCTGTTTCCTCCAGCAAAAATCTAGCCCTTAACACATATGAACGAACACTTACACTTATTTAAATATACTTAATTTAATCGTACGTACTTTATACATACACCAGCTACTGTGCAAAAGTCTTGGGCACGTTAGTATTTTCACTTAAGAATGGTGTTCGGCCAGTTATTTATATACTTTGCTGTTTCAGTATAAAATATCTGTTTAAATTTCCAAACATTCATTTCGCCGTTGTCAGACTGCTTGTGCATTCAAAATCGCACTAGATTATTAATAAAATTAATGGCAAACTGATATTTCCTACTGACACACTACAGCATATATATAAATAACTGGCTTAAAACCCTTTTTTGGGGTGAAAATACTAATGTGCCTTAGACTTTTGCACAGTACTCTACTTTACAAATGACTGTTGCTACTTTATAAAGAATGAGCATACAGTCATTCACAGAATGGATTAAAGACAGTGACAGACAACACTCATCTTAACTAAATATCAGAGTGAGTGACAGAGATACAGTCGAAACATTATGTGTGGTTTTTGTATTAAGTAATGACCCAGATTATGAAATACATTTATTAGCCTTGCATAACTTGGGAAATAAGAGCATCCAAAGTGAAAGCTATGTATTTATTTTAAATATTTGTAATGTTCTTTAATGTTATCCATAGTTTTTTTGTGGGTCTTTTTTTTAAAGTATCGGTTCAGGCACCGTTTAGGCGCCGGTACCGTTTTAAAAGTATCGAAATGGCACTGGATTATTTCTCACTGGCTCATTTACCAAATGGGTGCTTTCTCTTCGTCCTCCACAAATTAAGCTACTGTAGGTAGTTCGGTAGCGAGACGTTTTAATAAATTATCGTTTGCGATTGACGACGCGATTGACAATGTTGTGATAAGTAGGCTATACCAACTTTGTAACTCGTTACCCCCCCCCCCCCCCCCCACACACACACACACAGACTGGACATAGCAAATACAGGAAGCTATCAATCAAGAAGGTATCAGGATTATGAGTTATTTTTTCATTTTTAGTTTTTGATTAATCACTTGGATTAATCATTCACTTTGACAGCACTATAATCTTTCTTGTATATAGACAACCATACAAGGCTAATTGTTTTTTAGCCTCCACCAATGTTCTTGTCCATTGCCCTCGCAGATTCCTGCAGCTAAACTTGGATGTACACTTACATTCCATTAAAGGTTATTGATGCCATGCCTCTGAAGTTTGAATTTTTGCACCATAACAATACTTATAGGCAACTATAGGGTGACCATATGAGCCATTTTCCCAGGACACGTCCTTACCAGGATTTTTATATTGCCTAAAATATCCAGATTTTGGCTGTTTGTGCTTTGCAGATCGATCATTGTATGGCATTCATAAGTGTCATACAATGATTGGTGCGCAGCGACGCTTCAAGTTGAATGAACGAACAAACACCTAACATGTACGTGTATTTGCATTACTCTGATCGTTCTCTGTAGATCTCACCTTATCACACGCCACGACTGGTTGATTATGTAACATACCTGCATGTTATTGGTCAAACTACTTTGGATGTTTTAGGCAATATAGAAATTCTGGCAAGGACGCGTCCTGGGAAAATGGCTCATATGGTCACCTTAGGCAACTAGTCATCATATCTCTAGTTCTTTAATGTATTTGCATTGTACTAAAGTACGTTCATTTTCAATGGGCATATATGCGGCTGAAACAGGTAGCCTAGTGCATCCCAAATTTTTCAACATGAACATTTTAATATAACATTATAGTCATTATGGCCTATGGCTTTTAGAATAATGTTTTTTTGAGGAGGTGGGGTAGTGCACAATAGGCCCCTGTGGCGTGGCCTAAGCTTTTGTTCTAAATGGCATTTTTTCCCCTTACATTCCTTTTCTTTTATACTTTAAGTAGTTTTTTAAACCAGTACTTTTACACTTTTACTTGAGTAAAAAGCTTGAGTTGATACTTCAACTTCTACAAAAGTCTTTTTAAACCCTAGTATCTATACTTCTACTTAAGTAATGAATGTCAATACTTTTGACACCACTGATTTTAAAATCTTGCTTATTACTTAGTAAGCCCTGAATGGTTTAGCACCTCAGTATTTGAATGAGCTGTTGTTACATTATAATCCTCCACGTCCACTGCGTTCTCCTAAACTCTGGAATAACCTACCTAACATTGTTCGGGAGGCAGACACACTCTTGCAGTTTAAATCTAGATTAAAGAGCCATCTCTTTAACCTGGTTTACACATAACACACTAATATACTTCTAATATCCAAATCCCTTAAAGGATTTTTAGGCTGCATTAATTAGGTAAACTGGAACCAGGAACACTTCCCATAACACCTAATGTACTTGCTACATCATTAGAAGAATAGCATCTACGCTAATATTAGTCTGTTTCTCTCTTATTCCGAGGTCACCGTAGCCACCAGATCCAGTACGTACCCAGACCAGATGGTGGATCAGCACCTAGAAAGGACCTCTACAGTAGAGCCCTGCGTGGGACTGTTTTCTTAAACCCACACCCGCCAGCTCCCGCTGAATGTATGACCAGGCCCGCCCGCTCCTGCAACCTGTGTGTTCGCTCCCGCCAGCACCTGCAATGTTTGTGTCCATTCCCACCTGCTCCCGCGGACTTTAAATCTACACAAATAGGTACTCTGACTAAATATTCCAGAATAACCGATTTTAAACATGATTATATTTAAATAATATGAAGTAACCGATGCTAAACCAAAGCATCACACATGACAATTTTTTATATTTTTTATTAGCATTATAAAACATTAACCATTAAACCAAAACCATAAGCGGCACCTCAGTTTTTAAACGCAGGCTAGGCCTACTGCATACATGCACCAAACGATTAACTAGGAAATAACTTTAACATTAAATAAACACAGAGAACTAAGCTAGATATAATTTTAACAAAATAAATACAAAACGAAATAAATAAAACAAAATAAAATGCATTGAAATAAATCTCAGACTTCACATTCACAATAGCTTACTATTGCAAAAAAGAAAAATAATACTATTGATTTTCGTTCACTTTATTTCCGTGAATATAGCTGCCGTTGATGTGATATAGAATTTTTTTTGTCAAGTAAACAGCAGCTTTAATTTTCTTCTCAACTTCTTGTGTTGACTCCATTTCTACTACACACCACCGTTATCCATAGAATACCAGGACAACTAGAGCCCCAGATACAGATCCCCTGTAAAGACCTTGTCTCAGACGACCACCAGGACAAGACCACAGGAAACAGATGATTCTTCTCTCTCTCTCTCTCTCTCTCTCTCTATATATATATATTGGGAATATATTGAGAATATACAAAATTTCCGATCCTTAATATGGCCATTGAAAGGGCAAAATAATTATCTAAGGAAAAAAGAATGAGACAAGATAGAATACTCAAGGGAATAATTTGTATCTTTGAAAAAAAAAAAAAATCAAAATCGGACATCAGTATTTTATTTGAATTACAAACTGAATTGGACAATATCTATCACTTTTTTATCACAGGGAGTCTTTATTCATTCTAGGCGAAAATGGATAAAGCCTGGTGAAAGGAATACAAAGTATTTTCATAATTTAGAAAACAATGTTAGTGTTACCAGTATATACAAACTTAAAACTAATGATTAGATCTCTGAAGACTCCTCAAAAATGTCTAATTTTGTGGAAGAATTTTATATAAAACTATATTTTGAACACAACAGTTGTCAGAGCTCATATTTCTTCTCATGTATAAAAAAGTGTGGCTCAAGGTTTTGATGACACTCAGAAGGACATTTGTGATCAAGACATATCCCTAGAAGAACTTAAAAAAAGAACATTAGTAAATAAAAAGATAATAAATCCCCAGGGAATGATGGCCTAACAGGTGAATTTTATAAAGCATTTCAAGATTACATTACTGAATTCTAATTATTAGATTTTAAGGAGGCTATACTGTAGAAACCTGTAGGCTTTCCCCAACTATGTGTAAAGGCTTAATCACATTGTTACCTAAACCCTAATAAGGATTGTTTGCTTCTTGACAATTGGAGGCTTATAATTTTAATTAATAATGATACAAAATTTTTGGCTCATATTTTTGCGCAAAGAATAAAGTTATGCTTAGATACAATAATAGATGACAGTCGGTCTGGTTTTAAGCAAGGACAGCATATTAGTAACAATATTTGATTAATCTTAGATTTAATGATTATAAGGATTTACAACCCGAATTCCGGAAAAGTTGGGACGTTTTTTAAATTTTAATAAAATGAAAACTAAAGGAATTTCAAATCACATGAGCCAATATTTTATTCACAATAGAACATAGATAACGTAGCAAATGTTTAAACTGAGAAATTTTACACTTTTATCCACTTAATTAGCTCATTTAAAATTTAATGCCTGCTACAGGTCTCAAAAAAGTTGGCACGGGGGCAACAAATGGCTAAAAAAGCAAGCAGTTTTGAAAAGATTCAGCTGGGAGAACATCTAGTGATTAATTAAGTTAATTGATATCAGGTCTGTAACATGATTAGCTATAAAAGCTTTGTCTTAGAGAAGCAGAGTCTCTCAGAAGTAAAGATGGGCAGAGGCTTTCCAATCTGTGAAAGACTGCGTAAAAAAAGTTGTGGAAAACTTTAAAAACAATGTTCCTCAACGTCAAATTGCAAAGGCTTTGCAAATCTCATCATCTACAGTGCATAACATCATCAAAAGATTCAGAGAAACTGGAGAAATCTCTGTGCGTAAGGGACAAGGCCGGAGACCTTTATTGGATGCCCGTGGTCTTCGGGCTCTCAGACGACACTGCATCACTCATCGGAATGATTGTGTCAATGACATTACTAAATGGGCCCAGGAATACTTTCAGAAACCACTGTCGGTAAACACAATCCGCCGTGCCATCAGCAGATGCCAACTAAAGCTCTATCATGCAAAAAGGAAGCCATATGTGAACATGGTCCAGAAGCGCCGTCGTGTACTGTGGGCCAAGGCTCATTTAAAATGGACTATTTCAAAGTGGAATAGTGTTTTATGGTCAGACGAGTCCAAATTTGACATTCTTGTTGGAAATCACGGACGCCGTGTCCTCCGGGCTAAAGAGGAGGGAGACCTTCCAGCATGTTATCAGCGTTCAGTTCAAAAGCCAGCATCTCTGATGGTATGGGGGTGCATAAGTGCATACGGTATGGGCAGCTTGCATGTTTTGGAAGGCTCTGTGAATGCTGAAAGGTATATAAAGGTTTTAGAGCAACATATGCTTCCCTCCAAACAACGTCTATTTCAGGGAAGGCCTTGTTTATTTCAGCAGTACAATGCAAAACCACATACTGCAGCTATAACAACAGCATGGCTTCGTCGTAGAAGAGTCCGGGTGCTAACCTGGCCTGCCTGCAGTCCAGATCTTTCACCTATAGAGAACATTTGGCGCATCATTAAACGAAAAATACGTCAAAGACGACCACGAACTCTTCAGCAGCTGGAAATCTATATAAGGCAAGAATGGGACCAAATTCCAACAGCAAAACTCCAGCAACTCATAGCCTCAATGCCCAGACGTCTTCAAACTGTTTTGAAAAGAAAAGGAGATGCTACACCATGGTAAACATGCCCCGACCCAACTATTTTGAGACCTGTAGCAGAAATCAAAATTGAAATGAGCTCATTTTGTGCATAAAATTGTAAACTTTCTCAGTTTAAACATTTGTTATGTTATCTATGTTCTATTGTGAATAAAATATTGGCTCATGTGATTTGAAAGTCTTTTAGTTTTCATTTTATTAAAATTTAAAAAACGTCCCAACTTTTCCGGAATTCGGGTTGTAATAACCGATAATAGTTCTATATATAAATAATTATATATATATAGATATATACAAAAGCCTTTGATACTGTGACACATGATTTTTTATTTGACGTATTAGATTTTTTGGTTTTGGTCAGTACAAACTCTATATAGTGACTGCAATAGTTCAGTTAAACTTCCATGGGGAACTACTCGTAGATTTAGCATCTCCTGGGGCATAAAACAAGGAGATCCGGCGACTCCATTCTTATTTCTTCTGGTCATGAAAACTATGGCTTTATATATACAAAACGACTCATTTCAAGGCATCAAAATTATGGAAAAAGAAATGTTATCAGCTAGCTGATGATACAGCAATTTTTAAAAAAAAGACACATCACAGGTTAAAAAAGTTACAGAGTGTCTCAATATATTTTCTAAAGCTTCAGGTTTATCTTTAAATGTTAAAAATTTACTCTGTTTCCACTTAAAGACAATGATACTCCTTTAACTGAATTTGAAGGTATTCCAATCAGGGAGGTAGTTGCGTACCTTGGAATCAATATCTGTAAAATTCAAACAGACAGAGTGCAATCTAATTTCCAACCCCTTATGGTGAAAACTATTTGAAAAAATCTGATAAGTGGCTCATGAGGGATTTATCACTTAAAGGTAGAGTTTTTTTGTCCAAAACTGAGGGGCTGTCTATCCTGCAAAAGTGTTAGATGTACCAAAATCTTTTATTAAAAAAAATGATTCAACCTTATTCAACTTTATTTGGAAAAACAATTCACACTATTTAAATAATTTTTTTTAATGAAATTCTTATAATCATTGAGGTTTAAATGTCTTTGATTTTGGTACTTCTAATACAATTTTCAAGTTGAACTGCATTAAACATTATATTAAGCATACTAATAAACGGTGGAATATTATTACAAATCTTATTTTTGAAAAAGTTGGTGGTATAGAGTTCCTTTTAAAATGTGACTTTGAGGTTTACAAGCTCCCCTATCCCTTTTTTTTATAGACAGGCTCTATGTTGGCTTCTTATATACAAACATAACTTCTCCCCTCACAAACAGTTAATCTGGAATAATAAAAATGTTAAATATAAGAATAATTCCCCTCTGCGGGGAAGTCGTGGCTTAGTAGTTAGAGAGTTTGACTCCTAACCTTAAGGTTGTGGGTTTGAGTCCCGGGCCGGCAATACCACGACTGAGGTGCCCTTGAGCAAGGCACCAAACCCCAACTACTCCCCGGGTGCTGCAGCATAAATGGCTGCCCACTGCTCCGGGTGTGTGTGTGTTCAGTGCTGTGTGTGTGCACTTTGGATGGATTAAATGCAGAGCATGAATTCTGAGTATGAGTCACCATACTTGGCTGTTGTTACGGATCACTCGGAGACAGAGGAGTAACAGATGAAAGATGGTATTTATTGAATAGACACAAGCAGAGGAGCGGGAAGTGAGGAGTGGATGGGTGTTGGGATCCGTGCCGGGAAGGTAGTGACCACACACATGCACCGTAGGGGTTTGGAGGATCTTGGAGGCAATCCTTGGAGAGAAGATGGAAGAAGAGTCTTCGGAGGTTATCCTTGGAGAGAAGGTAAAGAGGAGTTAGTCCTAATAGTTAGCGCACAGGAATGATCTTGTCGCGAACGTGACCGGACAATGACTGGGTACGTGTGTATGGTTTTTATGGTGCTGTGGTGGATGACTGGTGATGAGGATCAGGTGGTGATGGTTACAATTCAGGTGAGGGTGTGTGCCGTGATTGTGTGGAGGTGGAACCTGGCATGTTTGTGACAGTACCCCCCTCCCCAGGGCCCGCTCCTGAGGGCCGGGGACCCCGACGTCATGGTGGGCATCCTCTTCCCCTGGGAGCTGGTCGGTTGGGGTGTCTGGAGTGGAAGGTTTCCAGTAAGGCGGGATCCAAGATGTCGTTGCGTGGGACCCAGGAGCGTTCCTCTGGACCATATCCTTCTCAGTCCACTAAGTACTCCAGCTGCCCACCACGCCGCCGGGAGTCCAGGATGTCCTTGACAGAGTAGGCTGCGCCATCATCTAGGAGGAGAGGAGGGGGGCTTCCGTCTCGCCAGGTTCTGTGGAGGGAAGAACAGAAGGATGGTGAGGTTTCAAGAGTGAGACGTGGTACTCAGGGGGAAGTTGAAGTTTGTAGGTGACCGGATTGATCTGCTGGGTGATTGTGAACGGGCCAATGAACCTGGGACTGAGCTTGCGGCAGGGTAGATGCAGGCGGATGTCCCGGGTAGACAGCCAGACCTTCTGACCGGGTTGATATTGGGGGGCCTCGGAACGGCGAATCGGCTGCCGTCCTGCATCTACGGAGCGCCCGTTGCAGTTGGTGATGGGCCGCGTCCCAGACCCTCTCGCTCTCCCGGAACCAATAGTCGACCGCGGGAACATCAGAGGGCTCTCCTGACCAGGGGAATAGAGGTGGGTGGTAGCCGAGTATGCACTGGAAGGGTGTGAGTCCGGTGGTGGGTTGACGGAGGGAGTTCTGTGCGTACTCGGCCCACCCCAGGAATTGGTTCCAGGAGTTCTGGTGGCCGTGACAGAAGGTACGGAGGAAGCGTCCGATCTCCTGGACATTTCTTTCAGTCTGCCCGTTGGACTGTGGGTGGTAGCCGGAGGACAGGCTGATGGCCACACCTAGGAGGGAGTGAAATGCTTTCCATACCCGGGAGATGAACTGGGGGCCCCGATCCGACACTATGTCCTCTGGAATGCCGAAGTACCTGAATACATGGTTAAACATCAGTTCTGCTGTTTCCATGGCAGTGGGGAGACCCTTCAGAGGAAGAAGACGACAAGCTTTAGAAAATCTATCCACAATAATCAGAATACATGTGTTATTGTCAGAGGGTGGGAGGTCTGTCATGAAATCCACTCCTAGGTGTGACCACGGGCGATTGGGAATGGGCAGAGGATGGAGTTTGCCAGATGGTAGATGGCGAGGACTCTTGGACATGGCGCAGCTGTTACATCCACTCACGTACCTTCTGACATCCCAGGTCATGTTGGGCCACCAGAAGCGTTCCCGTAGCAAAGAGAGGGTTTCATTGACCCCCGGGTGACCAGTGCCAAGTGATGTATGGGTGGAGTGGATGAGTGGAGTGCGACATGTCCTAGGGATGTACTGGTGTCCTGGTGGGCAACCCGGCAGAGTGTTGTTAGGAGCTTCGGCTGGAGGTAGGGTCTCTGCAGACCAGGTGATAGGAGCGACTTTGACCTTATCCGGGAGGATGGGTTCGGGGTTCTCAGATCTCTCTTCGGGTGAGTAACATCTGGACAGAGCATCGGCCTTAACATTCTTTGCCCCTGGGCGGTAGGTGATGGAGAACTGGAAGCGGGTGAAGAATAGCGCCCAGCGGGCCTGTCTGGGGTTGAGTCTTTTGGCTGCTCTAAGGTATTCCAGATTTTTATGGTCAGTGAGAACTTGAAAAGGGTGTTTGGCTCCCTCCAGCCAATGTCTCCACTCCTCCAGGGCAAGCTTGATGGCAAGTAGTTCCCTGTTACCAATGTCGTAGTTTACCTCCGCCGGGTTGAGCTTCCTGGAGAAGAAGGCACATGGATGGAGGCGGCTGGGCGTCCCCTGCTGCTGAGACAGGACCGCACCCACTCCGGTGGTAGAGGCGTCCACCTCCACGACGAAGGCAGATCGGGGTTTGGATGTACGAGGAGTGGGGTGGTCGTAAAGGCGAGCTTCAAGGCCTGGAAGGCTTCGGTGGCGGCAGGAGTCCATGACAGGGACTTGGGCTTCTGACGAAGGAGGTTGGTTAGAGGACTGGTGATAGTACTAAAATTCTGAATGAATCGTCTATAAAAGTTAACGAAGCCAAAGAATCGTTGCAGTTCCTTTATGGTGGTAGGAATGGGCCAATCCCGGACGGCGCTTACCTTCCCCTCGTCCATCCAGATGCCACTGCGGTCGATGGTATAACCAAGGAACTGCACTGAGGGTTGGTGGAATGAACACTTCTCTGCTTTTAGGTAGAGCTGGAAATCCCTCAGGCGTTGCAAGACCTCCGCAACGTGGCGTTGATGTTCAGCCTGGCTCCGGGAGTATATCAAGATGTCATCGATGTAGACTAGGACGAACTGATGGAGGAACTCCCGGAGCACCTCATGCATGAAGTCCTGGAATACGGAGGGGGCGTTTACTAGCCCATACGGCATAACACAGTACTCGTAGTGACCAGTAGGGGTGATGAAGGCGGTCTTCCACTCGTCCCCCTCGCTTATCCGGATGAGGTTATACGCGCTGCGGAGGTCCAACTTGGAGAACACAGTGGCACCACGGAGATGTTCTAGGGCCGCTGGGACGAGGGGAAGAGGATAACGAAACTTCTGTGTTATCTTGTTAAGGGCTCTATAATCAATACAAGGCCGTAAACCTCCATCATTCTTGGCCACGAAGAAGAAACTCGAAGCAGCAGGGGAGGTAGATGGGCGAATGTATCCTTGAGCCAGCGCCTCCCTGATGTACTCCTCCATGGCCTTCTCCTCGGGAACGAATAGGGGATAGATCCGTCCCCTAGGCACTGGTTCACCCGGCAGCAGATCTATAGCACAGTTCCATGGCCGGTGTGGAGGCAGCTTGGAGGCCCACTTCGGGCAGAAGACATCACTGAAGGGGGCGTAGCACTGGGGTATGGAGATGGACTGGTTCTCGACTGGGCTTTCAATCGAGGTGGAGTAGACTGGTAGTGGTTCGGGGGGATGTTCCAGCTATGGTGCTCTTCTAAGCATGACTGCATACGAGTGGCGAAGCGGATGGACAGCTGGATGAATCGCTCGAGGCCGATGGTATCCTCATATGCAGCGAGATGCAACCGCACTCTGGGCTCCAGTCCTTGGCAATAGGTAGTGAGAAGGGCCTGTTCGTTCCACCCACTAGAGGCCGCCAGAGTTCTGAACTGCAAGGCATAATCATTAACAGACATATTCCCTTGTTTTAAGTTGTATGGTCTCTCACCTAGGTGGTGGTAGTGACCACACACACGCACCGTAGGGGTTTGGAGGATCTTGGAGGCAATCCTTGGAGAGAAGATGGAAGAAGAGTCTTCGGAGGTTATCCTTGGAGAGAAGGTAAAGAGGAGTTAGTCCTAATAGTTAGCGCACAGGAATTGTCTTGTCGCGAACATGACCGGACAATGACTGGGTGCGTGTGTGTGGTTTTTATGGTGCTGTGGTGTATGACTGGTGATGAGGATCAGGTGGTGATGGTTAGAATTCAGGTGAGGGTGTGCGCCGTGATTGTGTGGAGGTGGAACCTGGCGTGTTTGTGACAGCTGTATGTCATGTCACTGTTACTGTAAATCGATCTTCTACGACAACTGGATTAAAAATTATACAACCCGAATTCCGGAAAAGTTGGGACGTTTTTTAAATTTGAATAAAATGAAAACTAAAAGACTTTCAAATCACATGAGCCAATATTTTATTCACAATAGAACATAGATAACATAGCAAATGTTTAAACTGAGAAAGTTTACAATTTTATGGACAAAATGAGCGCATTTCAATTTTGATTTCTGCTACAGGTCTCAAAATAATTGGGACTGGGCATGTTTACCATGGTGTAGCATCTCCTTTTCTTTTCAAAACAGTTTGAAGACGTCTGGGCATTGAGGCTATGAGTTGGTGGAGTTTTGCTGTTGGAATTTGGTCCCATTCTTGCCTTATATAGATTTCCAGCTGCTGAAGAGTTCGTGGTCGTCTTTGACGTATTTTTAGTTTAATGATGTGCCAAATGTTCTCTATAGGTGAAAGATCTGGACTGCAGGCAGGCCAGGTTAGCACCCGGACTCTTCTACGACGAAGCCATGCTGTTGTTATAGCTGCAGTATGTGGTTTTGCATTGTCCTGCTGAAATAAACAAGGCCTTCCCTGAAATAGACGTTGTTTGGAGGGAAGCATATGTTGCTCTAAAACCTTTATATACCTTTCAGCATTCACAGAGCCTTCCAAAACATGCAAGCTGCCCATACCGTATGCACTTATGCACCCCCATACCATCAGAGATGCTGGCTTTTGAACTGAACGCTGATAACATGCTGGAAGGTCTCCCTCCTCTTTAGCCCGGAGGACACGGCGTCCGTGATTTCCAACAAGAATGTCAAATTTGGACTCGTCTGACCATAAAACACTATTCCACTTTGAAATAGTCCATTTTAAATGAGCCTTGGCCCACAGTACACGACGGCGCTTCTGGACCATGTTCACATATGGCTTCCTTTTTGCATGATAGAGCTTTAGTTGGCATCTGCTGATGGCACGGCGGATTGTGTTTACCGACAGTGGTTTCTGAAAGTATTCCTGGGCCCATTTAGTAATGTCATTGACACAATCATGCCGATGAGTGATGCAGTGTCGTCTGAGAGCCCGAAGACCACGGGCATCCAATAAAGGTCTCCGGCCTTGTCCCTTACGCACAGAGATTTCTCCAGTTTCTCTGAATCTTTTGATGATGTTATGCACTGTAGATGATGAGATTTGCAAAGCCTTTGCAATTTGACGTTGAGGAACATTGTTTTTAAAGTTTTCCACAATTTTTTTACGCAGTCTTTCACAGATTGGAGAGCCTCTGCCCATCTTTACTTCTGAGAGACTCTGCTTCTCTAAGACAAAGTTTTTATAGCTAATCATGTTACAGACCTGATATCAATTAATCACTAGATGTTCTCCCAGCTGAATCTTTTCAAAACTGCTTGCTTTTTTAGCCATTTGTTGCCCCCGTGCCAACTTTTTTGAGACCTGTAGCAGGCATTAAATTTTAAATGAGCTAATTAAGTGGATAAAAGTGTAAAATTTCTCAGTTTAAACATTTGCTACGTTATCTATGTTCTATTGTGAACAAAATATTGGCTCATGTGATTTGAAATTCCTTTAGTTTTCATTTTATTAAAATTTAAAAAACGTCCCAACTTTTCCGGAATTCGGGTTGTATTCTAATGGTCTCACAACTGATGAATAACGAGGGTTACTTACTTACATATATATATTACATATATAGTGCTGTAAAAAAAATGATTTAAAGGTCAGAAGCTACATAGCTTACATTTAATAAAAATCACAAACATGAAACTTGTAAATTAAATAATTCAATACAGATTTATTCATGTAAAATTTTATTTCAAATGGATAATGAAAACGTTACACTTTCCCTGCCATTGACGAGTTATCTTGTCTTTTAGAAGTCAACACTTCCCTGCCAAAGACAAGTTTAAACAGCTTTTTGTGTTTTCACTGTTATAAAAACGGGGGCGCTATTACACATCTTCTGAATGAGTACAAAACCTCCTGAACAATAATACACGTGAACAGATGCATATTAAAAATAATGCTATCATCAGTAATAGACAAAATATTTAATGAAAACTGCATAAAGTTATGGATTAAATTGTTTATCCAGGATGTGGTATATGTCTGTGCAAGTTTTGGAGATGTTGATGGAAGTGATTTACTGGATTTATGCTTTAATTCTCATACTGAATATTATCCAGATGTAGTTTTTGATAAAAAGGAGATTTTCTGACCTTTTTGCTCAAAACTATACATTTTTATGAAGCCTACCTATATTCAATTGTTGGAGCCTTTTTTTTTTAATTTTAAGAAGAGTCTCTGATCTTTATTTTGGTGCATTGCATTTTCAAATATTCATACAGTAAATTATACTAAAGGCCACCAAATTTGAGTGAAAATCATCAAGATTGCTGGTGGTGGCAGGCAACTTTTTTCAAATATTCTGGAAGGGAAAGTTACACTGAACAAAATTATCAGAATCAGAATCAGAAAGAGCTTTATTGCCAAGTATGCTTGCGCATACAAGGAATTTGTTTTAGTGACATAAGCTTCAAGTACACAGAGACAACAACACACAAACCTAAATAAATAAATAAATAAAAAAAAAATGATGTATGGGATGTATTATGATGGAGGGATAACAAATAAATATAAGGATATTGCACATTTTTATTGCATAAGTGGGGAACATTTAACTATTCATGAGGTAGATTGCCTGGGGGAAGAAACTGTTCTTGTGCCTGACTGTTCTGTTATTTGCAGCTCTGAGGCGTCGGCCAGATGGCAAAAGTTCAAAGATGGGGTAACTTGGATGTGAGGGATCCAGAGTGATTTTCTGAGCCCTTTTCCGCACTCTGGATCTATACAGTTCTTGAAGGGTGGGCAGGGGAGCACCAATAATCCTTTCAGAAGTCAGAACAGTTCTCTTTAGTCTTCTGATGTCTGATTTTGTAGCTGAACCAAACCAGACAGTTATTTAAGTATACAGGACAGACTCAATGACGGCTGAGTAGAACTGTTTTAGCAGCACCTGTGGCAGGTTAAACTTCCTCAGCTGGCGAAGGAAGTACAACATTTGTTGGGCCTTTTTCACAATGGAGTCAATGCGATTGTCCCACTTCAGGTCCTGAGAGATAGTGGTTCCCAGGAATCTGAATGACTCCACTGCAGCCACAGTGCTGTTCATGATGGTGAGTGGGGGGAGTGCAGGGGGGTTTATCCTAAAGTCCACAATCATCTCCACTGTTTTGAGCATGTTCAGCTCCAGGTTGTTAAGACTGCACCAGACAGCAAGCAGCTCAACCTCTTGTCTGTAAGCAGACTGTCACGATCGGGATACAGGAAAACACAGGGAGAGATCCAAATGCAGATATGTCTTTTATTAGGGGTAATCCAAATCGTAAACAGTCCAGGCAGGGGTCAAAACCAAAGTAGTAATCCAACAACATAAACAGACATAAACACAAGGGCAAGAACAAGACTTCGAAAATGTCGTGATAACTATAAGGACTAAAATAGATAAAACTAATAACTAAAAAGGATAAAATAAAACAACACAACAAGAGATCAGGGTGGGTCAGGGCGTTCAGGGACCCAGGACCGTGCCGACCAGTCAGGATTCCAGGGTGGAGCGGAAGACCACCATATCCGTGTGGTCGAGACAGAGGCCCACCCGGGAGGCGCAGAGGACCACCACGTCCGTGTGGTCGAGACCGAAGCCCCCCAGGGCGGAGCAGAAGACCACCACAACCGTGTGATCGGGACGGAAGCCCCCCAGGGCGGAGCAGAAGACCACCACGTCCATGTGGTTGAGACCGAAGCCCCCCAGGGCGGAGTAGAAGACCACCACAACCGTGTGTTCGGGACGGAAGCCCCCCAGGGTGGGGCAGAAGACCACCACATCCATGTGGTCGATACCGAAGCCCCCCAGGTCAGAGCAGAAGACCACCACAACCGTGTGGTCAGGACGGAAGCCCCACAGGGCGGAGCAGAAGACCACCACATCCATGTGGTCGAGACCGAAGCCCACCAGGGCAGCGTCGAAGACCACCACAGTGGGATCGGACTGACAGGAGAGTAAGTCTGGTTGGGCTAGTCTGAAACAGAGAACATGAACAAGTTAAGGGTAGCCTCCGTGGCCACGACAGGATCAGTCGGGCGCTCAGAGAGTTCGACTGAGATGTGACGAGGCTCTGAAAGTTCCGCAGAGGCGAGGAAAGATTCTGGTAGATCAGCCGAGACGTGGGGAGGCTCTGGTAGTTCCACAGAGATGTGGAGAGACTCTGGTAATCCCATGGTATTTAGACTGGATTCCAGAAGATCAATGCTGACTTGACTCTGCTCAAGAAGATCATTGGTGGCCTGACTCTGCTCATTAAGAACATTGGTGACTTGCATTTGTTCATGAAGATCATTGGTGACTTGCATTTGTTCATGAAGATCAATGGTGACTTGCCCTTGTTCATGAAGATCATTGGTGATTTGCATTTGTTCATGAATTTCATTGGTGACTTGCATTTGTTCATGAAGATCAATGGTGACTTGCCTTTGCCCATGAAGATAGTTGGTGACTTGACCTTGCCCATGAAGAACACTGGTGACTTGACCTTGCCCATGGAGATCAATGGTTACTTGACCTTGTTCATGAATTTCACCGGTGACTTGGCTTGACTCTGGAGTGTCAACGGTGACTAGCCCTGACTCTGGAAGGTCAACGGTAACTAGCCCTGACTCTGGAAGGTCATCGGGTGACTAGCCCTGACTCTGGAAGGTCATTGGTGACTAGCCCTGACTCTGGAGGGTCATCGGTGTCTCGCCCTGACTCTGGGAGGTCAACGGTGACTAGCCCTGACTCTGGAAGGTCAACGGTGACTAGCCCTGACTCTGGAAGGTCAATGGTGACTAGCCCTGACTCTGGAAGGTCATCGGTGACTAGCCCTGACTCTGGAAGGTCAATGGTGACTAGCCCTGACTCTGGAAGGTCATCGGTGACTAACCCTGACTCTGGAAGGTCATCGGTGACTAACCCTGACTCTGGTAGGTCAACGGTGACTAGTCCTGACTCTGGAAGGTCAGCGGTGACTAGCCCTGACTCTGGAAGGTCAGCGATGACTAACCCTGACTCTAGAGGGTCCCTGAGCACCTGACTTGACTCTGGAGAGTCCAATGGGAACCTGACTCGACTCTGGAGGGTCCACGGGAACCTGACTCGACTCTGGAAAGTCAACGGGGACCTGACTTGACTCTGGAAAGTCAACAGGAACCTGACTCGACTCTGGAGGGTTAACTGTGGCTGTCATTCTGTGCAGAGGCACTGGACAAGCAGCCATCCTGTGCCATGATTCTGGACCTGCGGCCATCTTGGGCAGTGGCTCTGGGTTGGCGGCCACCTTGTGCAGTGGCAATGGGCTGGCGGCCCTCTTGTACTGTGGCGCTGGCTCAGCAGACGTGACGTGAACAGTCTCTGGATCAGCAGACGTGACGTGAACACTCCTGGGAATCTATAGGATCTTGTTCAGCATGGAAAAATAATCCAAGAATGTCTCAGCGGCCATCTTGGGCAGTGGTGCTGGGCTGGCGGCCGTCTTGCATCGTGCCACGGGGCTTGCGACCACTTTGTGCTGTGGCGCTGGGCTGGCATCCATCCTGCCTCGTGACACTGGGCTGGCGGCCGTCTTGCATCGTGGCGCGGGGCTGGCGACCACTTTGTGCTGTGGCGCTGGGCTGGCGTCCATCCTGCCTCGTGGCGCTGGGCTGGCGGCCATCTTGGGCAGTGTCGCTGGACCGGCAGCCATTCTGTGCAGTGGCTCTGGGCTGGCGGCCATCTTGTGCTGTGGCGCTGGGCTGGCTTCCATCTTGCCTCGTGGCGCTGGGCTGGCGGCCATCTTGTGCAGTGGCGCTGGACTTGCGGCCATCATGGGCAGTGGCGCTGGCTCAGCGGACGTGCGCTTCCTCTCCCTTCTCCGTCTGCCATGGTGAGACGGCGGCTCTGATCCGTCCCACACGAGCCCCGGGTCGAAGGGGGGCCATGGTGGAGAGCGATGCTGAGCCTCCTCTCGGCCACTCACTCCTCGGCCACCTCCCCTGGTCCCGCGAAACACGACCAGGCGGGTTCCCTCGAACTGGTTCCTTCTCTCCCGCTCGGTGGCTGGGGAAGAAACATCAGAAGACATACTGCTGGATCTCATGTGTGACGGAGTCCTTCTGTCACGATCGGGATACAGGAAAGCACAGGGAGAGATCCAAATGCAGATATGTCTTTTATTAGGGATAATCCAAATCGTAAACAGTCCAGGCAGGGATCAAAACCAAAGTAGCAATCCAACAACATAAACAGACATAAACACAGGGGCAAGAACAAGACTTCGAAAATGTCGTGATAACTATAAGGACTCCGTGACACATACTAAGACAGACAGGGTATAAATACACAGGGAAATGACAAACGCTAATGGGGAACGGGCTGAGTGCAATGATTAATGATTAGTGACAGCTGAGTGCAATGAGAGGACAGAGATCGTGGGGAATGTGGACATCTAGTGGTTACCCAGGGAACACAAACCAGACACTGTGACACAGACTCGTCACCGTCCTGAATGAGGCCGATGACTGTAGTGTCATCTGCAAACTTCAGTAGCTTGATAGAGGGATCTTTAGAGGTGCAGTCGTTGGTGTACAGGGAGAAGACCAGTGGGGAGAGAACACATCCCTGAGGGGCACCAGTGTTGGTGGTGCAGCTGTTGGACATGAATTTCCCCAGTCTCACTAGCTGTTGCCTATCTGTCAGAAAGCTGGTGATCCACTGACAGATATAGCTAAGAACAGAAAGCTGGGTCAATTTGGTCTGGAGGGCTGTTTGGATGATGCTGTAGAAAGCCGAACTAAAGTCCACAAACAGGATCCTCACATAAGTCCCTGTTTTGTCCAGATGTTGCAGGATGAAGTGCAATCCCATGTTAATTTGCATCATCCACGGACCTGTTTGCTCGTTAAGCAAACTGCAGGGGGTCCAGTAAGGTCCAGTGATGTCCTTCAGACAAGCCAGAACCAGTTTTTCAAATGACTTCATGACAACAGACGTTAGAGCCACAGGTCTGTAGTCGCTAAATCCTGTTATCTTGGGTTTCTTTGGAATGGGGATTATGGTGGAGCGTTTGAAGCAGGAAGGCACTTCACACAACTCCAGAGATCTGTTGAAGATCTGTGAAAAGATGGGGGCCAGTTGGTCAGCACAGATGTTCAGACAGGCTGGTGTAACGCCATCTGGGCCTGGTGCTTTTCTTCTTTTGTTCTTCTTGAAGACCTGGCGCACATCATCTTAACAGATTTGAAGAGCAGGAGGTGTGGAGAGGGGAATTGCAGGAGGTGTTAACGGATGTGTAGGGAGATGGTCAGAATGGGTGTTGGGGGTTTCAAATCTACAATAAAACTCATTCAGGTTGTTAGCAAGTCGTTGATTAGCCTCAGTGCAGGGGGATGGTGTCTTGTAGTTTGTGATGGCTCTCAGTCCTCTCCACACTGAAGTTGAGTGGAAGTAAACTGGTCTTCCGACTTTTTAGCGTAGGTCTTTTTAGTCACTCTAATCTCTTTGTTCAGTGTGTTCCTGGCCTGATTGTACAAGACTCTGTCCCCATTTCTATAAGGCATCCTCTTTGGCCTGACAATGATTACATTTACATTTACATTTAATCATTTAGCAGACGCTTTTATCCAAAGCGACTTACAAATGAGAACAATAGAAGCAGTCAGGTCAACAAGAGATCAACAACAGTATACAAGTGCCATGACAAATCTCAGTTAGTCTAGTACAGAACGCATAGCCAGGTTGTTTTTTTTTAATAAATGAAAAGACAAGAAAAGAAGGAAAAGTGCTAGTATTAGTTGGTTAAGTGCTGGTGAAAAAGATGAGTCTTTAGATGTTTCTTAAAAATGAGTAAAGACTCAGCTGTAAGAATTGAGATTGGGAGGTCATTCCACCAGCTGGGCACAGTCCAGGAAAAGGTCAGTGATTTTGAACTTCTTTGGGATGGCACCACAAGGCGTCATTCACTTGCAGAGCGCAAACTTCTGGAGGGCACATAAGATTTAACCAGTGAGTTTAGGTATGTTGGTGCCGTGCCAGTGGTCGTCTTGTAAGCAAGCATCAGTACCTTGAATTTGATGCGAGCGGCTACTGGTAGCCAGTGTAACCTGATGAGGAGAGGAGTAACGCGAGCTTTTTTTGGCTCATTGAAACCAACCCTCGCTGCTGCATTCTGGATCAATTGCAGAGGCTTGACAGTACATGCAGGAAGATGTCTGAGTTTTGCTGTAAACCATGACTTATCGTTGTTGAATGTTAAATAAGTCCTGGTAGGAATGCATATATCTTCACAAAAACTAATATAGGATGTTACAGTCTCTGTGAGTTCATCCAGATCGGTGGTAGCAGCTTCAAAAACACTCCAATCAGTGAGTTCAAAACAAGATTGTAAATCCTGCTCTGTTTCGCTGGTCCATCTCATCACAGTCTTTACTACAGGTTTAGCAGATTTAAGTTTCTGCTTGTAAGTCGGTATAAGATGAACCAGACAGTGCCCAGACAGCCCCAACGCTGCTCGTGGAACAGAGTTATATGCATCCTTTATTGTGGTGTAACAGTGATCCAATATATTACTGTCTCTTGAGGGACATGTAACGTGCTGTCTGTATTTTGGCAGTTCACGGGAGAGATTGGCTTTATTAAAGTCCCCAAGAATGATTAAAACGGAGTCCGGGTGTTCTTGTTCTGTCTCTGTGATCTGGTCAGCGAGTTTCTGTAAAGCTGAGCTCACTTGCGCTTGCTGCGGAATGTAAACAGTCACCAGAATGAACGAGTGAAACTTTCGTGGTGAATAGAATGGCTTGCAGTTGACAAACTGCATTTCTAGATCAGGACAGCACATCTTCAACACAGTTATAAACACAACACTTTGTTTTTGCCCCCATTTTTCATGAGCTGATCTCAGAGATCTAAACTTTTTCTTTGTACACAAAAGGCCTATTTCTCTCAAATATTGTTCATAAATCTGTTTAAATCTGTGTTAGTGAGGACTTCTCCTTTGCCGAGATAATCCATCCACCTCACAGGTGTGGCATATCAAGATGCTGATTAGACAGCATGATTATTATACAGGTGTGCCTTAGGCTGGCCACAATAAAAGGCCAATCTAAAATGTGCAGTTTTATGACACAGCACAATGCCACAAATGTTGCAAGTTTTGAGAGAGCGTGCAATTGGCATGCTGACTGCAGGAATGTCCACCAGAGTTGTTGCCCGTGAATTGAATGTTCATTTTCTCTACCATAAGCTGTGTCCAAAGGAATTTCAGAGAATTTGGCAGTACATCCAACCAGCCTCACAACCACAGACCACGTGCAATCACACCAGCCCAGGAACTCCACATTCAGCATCTTCACCTCCAAGATCATCAGAGACCACCCACCCGGACAGCTGCTGCAACAATCGGTTTGCATAACCAAAGAATATCTGCACAAACTGTCAGAAACAATCTCAGGGAAGATCATCTGCATGCTCATTGTCCTCATTGGAGTCTCAACCTAACTGCAGTTCAGTGTCATAACCAACTTGAGTGGGCAGATGCTCACATTCTATGGCGTCTGGCAATTTGGACAGGTGTTCACTTCATGGATGAATCCTGGTTTTCACTGTACAGGGCAGATGGCAGACAGCTTGTATGGCATCTTGTGGGTGAGTGGTTTGCTGATGTCAGCATTGTGGATTGAGTGGCCCATGGTGGCGTTGGGGTTATGTTATGGGCAGGCGTAAAGTATGTTATGGACATGAACACAGGTGCATTTTATTGATGGCATTTTGAATCCACAGAGTAACCATGATGAGATCCTGAGCCCCATTGTTGTGCCATTCATCCACGACCATCACCACATGTTGCAGTGTGATTAATGCATGGCCCCTCAACTCTATGCGAAGAAGGTGTTGCACTGCGTGAGGCAAAAGGTGGTCACACCTTGATACGGACTAGATTTCGGACACCCCCAGACCCCCCAATACAGTAAAACTGCACATTTTAGAGTGGCCTTTTATTGTGGCCAACCTCACCCTGTGTGGTGGATGGATTATCTCAGCAAAGGAAAATTGCTCACTAACACAGATTTAGACTATAGAATATTTGAGAGAAATAGGCCTTTTGTGTACATAGAAAAAGTCATCGATCTTTGAGATCAGTTCATGAAAAATTGGGGCAAAAAACAAAGTGTTTATCGGATATGGTGATATCTTTCAAATCATTTTGGCCAATAGCTGATAACTATGACTATAACTATATAACTATAGCTATAGCCTTTGTTTTCAAGTCAAGCTGAGCTTTATTGTCAATTTGCTACATGTGTGGACATAGAGTGGAACGATATAGAAAACAATATACTTCTAACAATCAGCTTTTTAAAGTGTTACACCATCACAAAATAATGATCTGCAATTGTAGATATTGTTGAAGGCAAACAATACATACCCACAATGCTACAACAGGAGCAAGATATATGCAAATATCACAGTATAAGCAGATACAATAAACATGCTGCTCTTGTGCCATGCTTACTTACTTACTGATTAATGGTCAAATGGCATAAATCCTTGCTTAAAATTAAGAATCTTAAAGGGACCAAAAAATGAAAAATGTAGAGATTAACTCAGGTTACATTTACTTTGATTTAAGTTATTATAATGATATTGTTTGAATTATTCAGATCCCTTAACTGGTATGATTTAATTTTGTTGTAAATGTATTGTCTTGGAAAAGCAAATTAAAAATGTCACACCCCCACCCCCAAATAATACTTTGACATGCCCAGCATGCATTGTCTTCTTTATGCTGGGTAGACACCAAAAGATAATCGGGCTGATTTCAGGCTGATTTCCCCCCTTCCGGCAATCCTAGCTATGTCCCGATTATCTTGATGGTTCTACAGATAATTTAATCCGATTTTCCCTTGGTGTGAGGTGTGTTAAGAGTGTCCGAACCTGTTTGGAAGGATGTCGGAGCCACCCCGATCGAGAATCATAAATATCCAACATGTTTAATATTTATGATCAGAAATCCTGATGTGTGGGGGGAACCCCAAGGACAAACGCACACATGCACCGGAGATTATCAAGTGAAACGAAACAATATCCAATCAGAAAGCGAGATGATGGAAGACGGAAGCAGGCATGGCACAGCACAACGTGAAATTGATGTGGACAGCAGACACGGAGGATCAGCTTGTTGATTTGTGGCAAAAGCATTTATGTTTATACAACTTGTCGCGTATAAAATCATACCAAACACTATCATTGCAATTTCTTCCTGCATATCATCCGCCATGCTGATTTTGAAGTCTCACGAGATTTTGCGAGATTTCCTGTGTTCACAGTCGAAACTCTGGTTAAAAATCTGTTTGTGTGTAGTGTGTTGTCTTTGTCTGTCACATTATGGCACACCACACACAATAGGAGCAAGGAGGTTAAATCTAGGATTTTTTTATCCTCATGTTTGTGATCTATCACATTTTGAAAATCTTATAAGATGTAAAAAATATTTTGGTGTGTACCCAGCATTATAATGCCCTGTTATAGACACAGCAGTTTCTGTTAGTTTCTTTTTTCTTCTCACCATTTCAGAATTCAAACTTTTTACTTAATTTTTTTTCCACCATAGATGTTTCTACTAAATCAAATGCAGAACACCAGTCATCTTGAGTGAATAAAATTCATTATTAGGCCTACTGTCTATTGTTTGCTGAACAGGCTAACACATTTGAACATCAGTGGGCATACGTTTGATGCAATTTGTAATCTGTAATCTGAACCTACAAATTGTGAAACGTTTAATTCATATACATAATCTCAAATGTTGTTAAGGTGGTCTCACAGCTGATTTCCCCTCAGACATAAAGATGTTTGCCTTTCTAAGGGCCATGTTGTAAACAATGTTTGCTGATGCAAAGTAATTGGTGCACCTTCAGGACTACTGTTACATCAACTGTTATTGAACCAATTGTTATTGTCCAAATTACAAAGTAAATAGTTCAAGCGGATGATAATTACATCTTAATTTGACACTTGTGTTATTTTATCCACAGAGGAATACAGATGGAAACTGTTGCATTTTCATTAATGACGTCTAAAATAGTTTGCTTTTAGGGGACCGATTCAAATGTCAAATAATAATTAATCCTCTGGGAACTAACTGACAAGCTAGTAAATGTTTATCAGACACATCTGCTAATGAAGCAAGCTGATAATGAAGTCCCAGGATGTTGCAGACACCTCATGGCTCAACTTCATAATAGACCAGTTTATTACTCTTTCTTGTCCAAAACGGCTCAATCAGGTTCCAAACAACCTACACTATGAGGTGAAGAGAAAAAAACAATTCTTAAATACACAAACCCAGAATTATGATTGATCCCTAGAGAGTAAATGTAGTCAAACTTAACTGTCCCCTTCAATTAAATAATTTAATTTATGGTTCAGTGGCGTGTGTGAAACAAAGAGTTATTACAAATGTCTCAGAGCATCTCTAATTAACTGCTCATTTACTGTAGGTATGACCACAACATGGACACATGCACTGTGATCAGATCTGTATCACTCTTGTATCTGCTCCATCTATTCTTCTTCTTCTTCTTCTTCTCCCAAATGAATCGCATTTTTGAGGGCTTAAACATGCTCAAAAAGTCATGAAACTTTGCACACGCGTCAAACCTCGTGAAAATTTACGTCGTATATAAGATTCAGAAGAGGGTGTGGCAAAATGGCTCGACAGCGCCACCTATTAAACAAAAACAACAGCCTTCCAGCTATGTTTCACATACATTCACGAAAATTGGCACACACATGTAACACACCAATACCTACAAAAAAAGACTCTTGAAGCAAAATTCTAAACCCAACAGGAAGTCGGTTATTTTTAATATTATGAGCAAATTTTGTGTAATCTTTGTCATTTCCATGCGTTGTATTTTAACGAACTCCTCCTAGAGATTTATTCAGATCAACACAAAATTTGGTATGCCTAATCTTAAGGCCTTTGCAATGTTAAATTGCGAAGATCTTGAGTTTTCGTTGAAGGGCGTGTCCGTGGCGGCCTGACGAATTTCGATGATTCGCCATGAAAAATGAAGTTGCTATAACTCAGACATACAATGTCCAATCTGCCCCAAATTTAACATGTTTGATAAGACTCCGAGCCTGAACAGATTAACATGCCCATATTCAGTTATAGTCATAGCGCCACCTATTGGCATTTAGAAGTGACAGATTTTACGCTGCGATTAACTGCTCCTAGAAATTTTATGACATCAATGTCTTTTTTGTGGTCAGTCTAATCTAAAGGCCTGTGCGATGTTCAGTTGTGAAGATCTTAAGTTTTCGTTAAAAGGCATGTCCATGGCGCCGTGACGAAGTTCGATGTCTCGCCATGGGAATAAAAGATGTTATCTTGAGTTTTCGTTAAAAGGCGTGTCCGTGGCGCCGTGACGAAGTTCGATGTCTCGCCATGGAAATAAAACATGTTATAACTCAAGCATAAAATGGGTAGCACTTTATTTTACAGTACGTATACTTCCATGGTACATACATGGTAAATATCCTGTACCTACAGGGAAATGTGTGGTAACACAAGGTACTTACCTGAACTGTATGTACATGGTAACTAATAAGAAACAAGGTTGTACTTAACAGTTGTACATGCATGGTAATTAGTTTGTATGTACATACAAGTGTGGGTACTTACAGGTAGTGTCTGTACATGGTAAGTAATTAGATACTTCACTGTAACTACTAATGTAAATACATGGCAAATTTGTAGTACTGACGAACAAGTGTGAATGTACAAAAATGCACTTACATTATCTGTCTATGGCAACTGATAAGAAACATTACTGTACATCCTAATGGTATGTAAATGGTAAATATGTAGTACTTACGGACAAGTGTGGGTACAAACAGGCACATCACAGTATCCATTTATGGTAAGTAATTAGACACATTACTGTACATCCTAATGGTATGTACATGGTAAATATGTAGTACTTATGGACTAGTGTGGGTACAAACAGGCACGTCCTTACAGTATCCATTTATGGTAAGTAATAAGACACATTACTGTACATCCTAATGGTATGTACATGGTAAATATGTAGTACTTATGGACTAGTGTGGGTACAAACAGGCACGTCCTTAAAGTATCCATTTATGGTAAGTAATAAGACACATTACTGTACATCCTAATGGTATGTACATGGTGAATATGTAGTACTTAAGTATGGTTGATAACAGCCACAAACAAACAGGGTACATTCATGATAACTAATGTGAAACTATATGTGCTTTGGAAGTTGGTTAGGAACACTGCAGTAACTGTGCAGGTTAATACTCAGCAGGCACAGTCCTTTTAATTCTAGTCTAGAGTCTAGTAGCTACTGTATAAGTCCAAAGTAAAATCTGTCTACACGTATAATTATTAGCAATGCACACCATCAAATATCTCTGTTGAATCAATTAGTTAAGAGAATCAGTGACATTAAAGAAGGAGGTAAGAAGATTTCATTTCAGTGATTTTACTCATGACTTCTGGTTTTGTATCCAGATATTTCTTGCACTTTTTTGCATATTTCTGCAGAGTTCCACCCTGAAATTCTGGAATGTGCAGTTCAGGAGTAGCAATTATCTGCAGCTCTGCAATGATAACTGTAAGAGCTATGGTATTGCGATCAACATTGTGTTGTTTGCAGCTTCTGGAGACACTCCTAGTCTGTAGGAAGCTCTTCAGAATGGTCTTGTAGCGGTGCAAAACAACATCAGGAGTTTTAACTGAAAAAAAGTATTACACAGCTTAGAAATTATGAAAGCATTTACAGAATTCAACAACAAAAAAATGACTTCTCTCGCTAATTTATTATGGTGGAAACTCTTATTAATACATGTACATTATACAGATGTGAAGTAGTTAAAGGTAAACTATGTAATTTAAATTTAATAAATCAATAAGACATAATTGTCTCAGCACATTAAATTGGGAATGGAGAAAACACACACACATATATGTGTGTGTGTGTGTGTGTGTGTGTGTGTGTGTGTATGTTTGTGTATAGCATACTGCAGGTCCTATAATATACTAACTTGCCTCTTCGAATGTAGGTATCTTTGTCTTCTCTGACTTTGTGCTTTCTCTTGTGTTTTCTCTTTGGAGGCTTGTCTGAGGAATCTGATGTGTCTGAGAATGTTGAGTTGTCTGCATATTCTGACTCAGAAGATGAATCATTTTACATTCTTTTGTTTGTCCCTAAAACCGTATGCAAGTAAAAAAAGACAATTTTGTAATTAATCACATCCAAAATAAAAGTTTGTATACATTGTTTACATTTTCATATTTATATTTAAATACCATATAAGTGTCAATTATATGTCAGTAAATATGTTAATAAATTTGAACAATATTTAAAATAAATATATCAATAAATATATTCTAGGGCATATAATATATGAAGAACTTTATTCTAGAACATAATGAGATGCTGTTCCAGCAAAGCTTTAATACTTTAAATTCCCATTTCCTTTCGGATCAGGTTTCTGAACATCAGATCACACATTATTTTGTTGTTGTTGTGGCTGTTTAATAAAAAAAAATATATATATATTTAATTTTTTTAAAATATGTCTATTTTCTTCTGAGTTTTTCAATTGTTGCAACTGCCGTCGGTGCAACTTGTGGTGAACCAGAGACAGGAGGTGGCACTGAGACTGTATCACCTACTGTAGATTTACAGTAATTACAAAATATTTATCTGGTCATTCTAGAGATTTCAAAAAAGTTGAGTAAATCTGGATTATTCTTACTTTAAAATGCAAGCATGTAAGGTACATTAATAAACAACTAGTGTTTACACCACTGTACTGTATATAGTCAAGTACAAGTAAACTGTTATGAGGGTGAATGTTATAATTAACTGCTATTAGAGGAGTGAATATGTTCATAAATTCATCACACTTATTCTGCTGAATAATGGAAAGGATTTATTTATGGCTTATAAAAAAGAAAAGAAAAGAAAAGAAAAATAGTTACCTTTATCAACAACGCCACCTTGGTTTCTCCCCCGCTTTGTGCGCTTTGTGTTCTGCATACTATTAGAAATGTTAACATTAAAACACATAGCAACAGCACTGACAACATACAACCATGTTACTTGAGTAACATTAATGCACAATGCACAAGTGGGTCAAATAAGCCAAATATTAGGGGTTAGTCCTGTCATCTGACACTCCAGAAATTCATAAAGTAGGACATCTTAAATTATGTGAAATAACTCTTTGATGTAACTGGGTGCATGATTTTCGGAAAGTAAACAGATTTTTACATTTTTTTGTGAGGCATTGTCTTTAAATTATAATTTGTTATATTCAATAATAATACATTTTTTTATAAAAAAAAAAGAAAAAGAAAAAAAATATTAACCAAAAAATTACAAAATATGTCAATTGCACATACTGTAAGGCATTTTTTTTAAATTTAAAATCTGAATCTATTGTAAAATTTGGTTTCTACTCCAATTCGCTATAAAAATAAAACGTTATAGCATATATATATATATATATATATATATATATATATATATATATATATATATATATATATATATATATATATATATATATATATCATTACAATCAGCTAGATTAATATATATACAAAAGAACCAAAAATATTCACTACAAATACGTATACACTGTTAGTATGTATATTGTTTTTACATGATAACGTACCTTAACGCGACCAACAGGAAATTATTGATTGATACAATTGCTTATCGCTGACAGTTTCAAATACCGGAAGGGCGGGCTTCCTGTTTAAAAGCTGATTGGCTACATGTTCAAAAACGTGTTTGTGGCTGTTATTAACCATACTTAAGTACTACATATTTACCATGTACATACCATTAGGATGTACAGTAATGTGTCTTATTACTTACCATGAATGGATACTTTAAGGACGTGCCTGTTTGTACCCACACTAGTCCATAAGTACTACATATTTACCATGTACATACCATTAGGATGTACAGTAATGTGTCTTATTACTTACCATAAATGGATACTGTAAGGACGTGCCTGTTTGTACCCACACTAGTCCATAAGTACTTCATATTTACCATGTACATGCCATTAGGATGTACAGTAATGTGTCTTATTACTTACCATGAATGGATACTTTAAGGACGTGCCTGTTTGTACCCACACTAGTCCATAAGTACTACATATTTACCATGTACATACCATTAGGATGTACAGTAATGTGTCTTATTACTTACCATAAATGGATACTGTAAGGACGTGCCTGTTTGTACCCACACTAGTCCATAAGTACTTCATATTTACCATGTACATACCATTAGGATGTACAGTAATGTGTCTTTATTACTTACCATAAATGGATACTTTAAGGACGTGCCTGTTTGTATCCACACTAGTCCATAAGTACTACATATTTACCATGTACATACCATTAGGATGTATAGTAATGTGTCTTATTACTTACCATAAATGGATACTTTAAGGACGTGCCTGTTTGTACCCACACTTGTCCATAAGTACTACACATTTACCATATACATACCATTAGGATGTGCATTAATGTGTCTTATTACTTACCATAAATGGATACTGTAAGGACGTGCCTGTTTGTACCCACACTAGTCCATAAGTACTACATATTTACCATGTACATACGATTAGGAGGTACATTAATGTGTCTTATTACTTACCATATATGGATACAGTAAGGACGTGCCTGTTTGTACCCACACTTGTCCGTAAGTACTACATATTTACCATGTAAATACCATTAGGATGTACAGTAATGTTTCTTATCAGTTGCCATAGACAGATAATGTAAGTGCATTTTTGTACATTCACACTTGTCCGTCAGTACTACATATTTGCCATGTATTTACATTAGTAGTTACAGTGAAGTATCTAATTACTTACCATGTACAGACACTACCTGTAAGTACCCACACTTGTATGTACATACAAACGAATTACCATGCATGTACAACTGTTAAGTACAGCCGTGTTTCTTATTAGTTACCATGTACATACAGTTCAGGTAAGTACCTTGTGTTACCACACATTTCCCTGTAGGTACAGGATATTTACCATGTATGTACCATGGAAGTACACATACTGTAAAATAAAGTGCTACCTTGAATTCAGTGATGTCATCTTGCCCCACTCTTAACCGTCGAGTCGCAGCGCACCTATTTCTCCCTCCCACACGAGTCCAGTGAGAACTATGAAGAACTGAAGCGGGAAATCCTGTTTCGGGTGAGATTGTACAATGCACGATCGCCAGCCTGGGCCCAGGCTGCAGAACTCTCCTGGCTCGCGCGGCATTGGCTGCTGGCCGGGGATCCCACAGCCAGGTGGCATAGCTTGTGGTTATCGACCAGCTCTTATGTGCCCTACCCTGCCCCCACTGTCAAGCAGTGGGAATGCGGAATCCTATGACTCTCGGCAAGTTGGTGGAATCCATCGAGCTGGCGGATGCGGCCCAACGACAAGAGGCTGGGGAGCGAGCGCCACCATTTCCTCGTAGGGTGGTCCAGGAGCAACGCACGCCGGAGGGCACCCCACGGCCAGTGAGCAGGCCGGTGGCTCCCACGCCTCAGGACGAGCCCATGCCCACCGAATCACCCCGCCCTTCCATGTGGACATGGCTGGCAGGCTGCACCGTCCACCGTACCCAACGTGCAGAGGAGAAAGTGAACGGCCACCCGTTTGAAGCTGTCCTGGACTCCAGGAGTGCGGTCGCCTCATCCACCCTGCCGTCTTGTCCCCTCGCCCGGAGCCTAGAGCCCGTCTTGCCATCACGTGCGTCCATGGGGATACCCTAGAGGTGGCAGCGCGTCGGTTCACCATCTTGGCGTCACCAGGGTCCTGGCCGGTCGAAGTGGGGATTGTTAAGCACCTCCCTGTGCCGGTGCTCCTGGGTAGGGATTGGCCAGGATTTGACCGCCTCCTCCTCACCGCTACACGGCCTGCCAGTCCCAGTGGGAGCCGCCGAAGACCCCTACCAATGAAGGGGGGGCTGATGTCGTCCTGTGCTGCTGGCCTCGGACAGCACCAGAAAGAGTGAGTCAAGTCAAGTCACCATTATTTATATGGTGCTTTAAACAAAATACATTGCGTCAAAGCAACTGAACAACATTCATTAGGAAAACAGTGTGTCAATAATGCAAAATGACAGTTAAAGGCAGTTCATCATTGAATTCAGTGATGTCATCTCTGTTCAGTTTAAATACTGTCTGTGCATTTATTTGCAATCAAGTCAGTGACATCGCTGTAGATGAAGTGACCCCAACTAAGCATGCCAGAGGCGACGGTGGCAAGGAACCGAAACTCCATCGGTGACAGAATGGAGAAAAAACCTTGGGAGAAACCAGGCTCAGTTGGGGGTCCAGTTCTCCTCTGACCAGACGAAACCAGCAGTTCAATTCCAGGCTGCAGCAAAGTCAGCACTGTTGGGCCCAAGTACGGGTCATTGAGGGGAAAGAGGTTCAGCCGGGCCCCCACCCGGTCCAACACTTCTTTGTCTGGAAAGGCCTGCTCTACTGTGTCACACTGCGGAGGGGGGAGGAAAAACATGCTAGAGGTGCCACGGATGTAGACTGAGACAGTGATGAAACTGGTCCACTCTCATCCCTTGGCCGGACACTTCGGAGCCCAGAACACCATCCAACGGATCCGTGACTGCGTCCACTGGACGCCGAGGTGAAGCAGTTCTGCCAAGCATGCCCGACCTGTCAACGAACGTCACCACGGACATCTCCCCCCAGTCCGCTAATTCCACTGCCCATCATTGAGGTGCCCTTCGAGCGGATCGGGATGGATCTAGTGGGGCCGCTGCCAAAGTCCGCCCGGGGACACGAGCACATCCTGGTGATCGTCAATTATGCCACCCGGTACCCTGAGGCAATTACCCTGCGTAAGGCCACCGCCAAAGCCATCGCCCAAGAGCTGTTCCTCCTCTGCAGCCGAGTCGCCATCCCAGCTGAGATTCTGACTGACCAAGAAACCCCCTTCATATCCCGGCTGATGGCAGACCTCTGCCAGCTCCTAAAGGTGAAACAACTCCATACCACGGTCTACCACCCACAGACGGACAGCTTGGTCGAACGTTTTAACCAGACCCTCAAACAAATGCTGAGGCGTGTGACAGCTGAAGACCGACGTGATTGGGACCAAATGCTCCACGGTATTCACCCCCTTTGAACTCCTGTTTGGGCGGCAGCCCCGTGGCCTTCTGGATGTAGCAAGAGAGGCGTGGGAGCAGCAGCCAGCTGGCCACAGGTCGTTGATCTAGCATGTCTGTCTGATGCGGGAGAGGGTCAACAGAGCGATGCCCTTAGTCTGGGAACATCTCAGTCAAGCGCAGCAGGCTCAACAATGCCACTACAACCGGGTGGCCCAGCCATGGGAGTTCCAGCCTGGAGACCACGTCCTGGTCCTGGTCCCCAATGCGGCCTGCAAATTCCTGGCCACCTGGCAGGGGCCGTACACCATGACCGAGAAGGTGGGCCCGGTCACCTACAGAGTGCGTCAGCCCGGCCGACGACGGGAAAGCCAACTATACCATATAAACTTGTTAAAAGAGTGGATTGGGTCCAGGACCCAACTCTCTACCCTCCCTGCCTCCTCTCCCGTGGTTGTTGACGTGGAACCCCAACTGTCGGCCACCCAGAAGAGGGAGATGCAGCACCTGGTCAGTCAGTTCTCCCTTCCCGGGCGGACAAACGTCGTGCAACATGACATCCGAACACCACCAGGGCTCATCATAAGCAGCAGCCCTATCGTGTCCCGGAGGCTCGGCGACATGCCATCAAGGAGGAAGTCAAGGAGATGCTGAAGTTAGGGGTAATCGAACAATCCTGGAGCCCTTGGTCCAATCCCATCATCTTGGTTTCGAAGCCAGATGGCACCCTCCAGTTCTGCAATGACTACCGCCGCCTAAATGAGATCTCAGAGTTTGACGGCTATCTCATGCCCACTGTGGACGAACTCCTCGACCGGCTCGGGAGGGCCCGGTATATTTCCACCCTGGACCTGACCAAGGGGTACTGGCAAGTTGGACTCACTGAGGAGACCAAACCCAAGACAGCCTCCTGCGGTCCCATCAAGCTTTTTTTCCCATCCACAGATTTTGTTGTTGTTTAGAAGTAGGGGCTCTGATCATTATTTTGAGGCACTGCATATTCAAATATTCATATACTGGAGGCCATCAAATATTAGTGAAACTCATCATAATCGCTGGTGGTGGCTTGCAACTTTTTCAAAAAATGCTGGCAGGGAAAGAGTTAAATGCCAGTAGCTCTGAATATATTTTAGAATTTTTGTTTTGTGTTAAATGGGTCATATAATGCCCATTTTCCACAAGTTGATATGATTCTTTAGGGTCTTAATGAAAAGTCTGCAACATAGTTTGTTTAAAATTTCTCAATGGTAGTGTAAAAATCACATTTTTTAACCAGTCAAAAACAGCTCTTTTCAAAACAGGCTGGTGTGTGGGTTTCTCCTTTAATGCTAATGAGCTCTTCTGACTCCGCCCCTTCTGATCTGCTCTCTGAGAGACTGTTTAATTTAGCCACATTCATAGTGAAACTTGCTAATTAGCACATAATTAGGAAAGGCGATTTTCAATGATTCATTTAAATACATTATACTCACTGCTGGAGGCTGGATCATGAAGGATTTGCGCGTACATAAACGCATTTAAGTAGATCAAGGGCGCATTTCTTTCATTTCTCCAAACGTAAATTAATCCCCTGGGATTTCAGTCGCTCAGATGTCGGTAGTAAATGACTACTGCTATGTTCATTATTACATCCAACAACAACACCTATATCTTAGGAGTCATGCTTGTCTGCATCTTGGACTGATGAAGGCTCACTCTGGGCAGGTCTGAGGTAAGACACAAGTCCAGTCTGTGCTGAAACGCTGCTGTCAATCAAACAATCGTGGGAGGGGCCTCCGACTGTGTGACGTCACACAGTCAGACGGCTCAATTTGAGAAAAAGGGGAAACCATTTAAAGAGATTACAGAAAAACCACTTGGTGGATTTTTATCATTATAGGGTGATTGTGTACACACACTGCCAACACACATTTCAGTTCGAACAACTTGTAAGAGTGCATGTAGCATTATATGACCCCTTTAAATAATTTTTCATTTTGCTTTTAGACCTATTAATGTTAAATCCACAAAACTACATACAGGTGCATCTCAATAAATTAGAATGCCATGGAAAAGTTAATTTATTGCGGCAATAGGCAAATTAGAATGGGTCTAGTGTAGCAGGAAGAAAGGATTTTAAGTGGGATGCAACCAGCCCCTCAAAGCACTTGGCAATGATGGGGGTCAGTGCAATAGGACGGAAGTCGTTAGGGACCAAGGGGGCTGGAGGGGGGCAAAGTGTTAGGTGGCTTGTAATCTGTGATAGTTTTTATGCCTTGCCACATAAAACGGGGGTATGAAGAATTGAAGTGTTCTTCAATCCTCTATTTGTGTGTGGGTTTGGCCTGGCAGATGTTGGCTCTGGCTTAGCTGTAAGCCTCGCAGTCTCCAGACCTGAAGGCTGCATCTCTTGCTTTGAGCAGGAGGCGAACCTCTCTGTTCATCCAGGGCTTCTGATTGGGGAAAATGTAATTTTTTTTGTATGTGGTCACTCTGCCCACACATCTGTTGATGTGCTCCAGGACAGAGTTGGTGTAATTGTCAATTATAATCTAGTTTGTGGTGGCCTGGGCAGCAAACTCACTCCAGTCTGTGTGCTGGAATTGATGTTGAAGAGTGGAGTCAGCACCTTATAGCCAGATTTTAACAGTTCTTATTGTAGGTTTCACACATTTGATGACCGGGGTATACTTGGGGAGCAGGAACAAAGAGAGGTGGTCAGACTAACCCAGGTGGGGGAGGGGAGTGACTTTGTAGGCATCAGTCACATTAGTATAAACGTGGTCCGATGTTTTATGTCCCCTTGTAGTGCAGGAGACATTTTGGTGAAATTTAGGGAGAGCAGATCTTAAAGTGCAGTGATTAAAGTCCCCAGCAACAATAAAGACTCCATCCGGATGCAAGGCTTGTAATTTGCTAACAGCAGCTTTTTCTTTCATAGCCACATTAGGATTAGCATCCGGCAGTACATAAACTGCAGCAGCAACAATGCAAGTAAACTCACATGGTGGATATAATGGCCTGCGCTTTTACCACAGGTTGCTGCTACTCTGTCAGCCCTGTAGAAAGAGCGTCCATCCATATGCACCACACTGTTTGGGACATTGTTGCAGAGCCATGTTTCAGTGAAGAATGTAACATAACAGTCCATAAGCCATTTCTGTGTGTGGCTCCTATTACATAACTCCCCAGTCTAGGGATGGGAAGGAGCAATAAAGAAAATGGAGGAAAAAATGGGAGTTTTTCCCTTCTACTGAACTCACACAACAGAGTAAGTAATGTGGAAACAGAATAGAATTTATTAAACACAAGGAAGCAAACATAACTTCAGGAGGGGTCCAGGCCAACATAACAAACCGAACATACTAACTCCCCAAAACAACCTAACTAACCTACACAATAAAAAGAAAACAAAATACAAAAGATTTCCCTAACTCCCTAACTGATCTTAAACAGGAGAAAAAGCATCAGCCATCAAGGAGAACTGTGAAGTAAACATTCTAGGATGACTAAGTCCTCTTACATTCAATTGCTTTTTTTTTTATTTTTGTATGAACATAAAAACATTCCACAACTGAGACAAAAAATTGAATCAATTTAGCAAATTTTACTTTTTAAAAAAAGTAACGCGTTACTTGGTTTTTCCATTTATTGACTGATAAGTCGAAAGTAAAGAGTCGTTGTGAGCGCTGTGTGAACATGATGTACAGTATTTCTACCAAAAAGACCCAGGAGGTGAAGATAAAACTCAAAAATATTTATTTACAAAACCAATACAAAGAATATAATTATTTTTGCGTAGGCCCCATCCGTAGCTTGAATCAGACATTGTAGATTCTAGCTATTCCTGCCGAAGACAAAGGCAGCGCGGAGCCTACCCCAAAAGAAAGAAGAAAATACACACCAGACAAAATATGTCTTAAAAGATCCTAGAACATATGGACAAAAGAAAAAAATTATGTTTAATTACTCATAATTAAAGTGAGTATAACAAGCTTTTAATAATGTATCAGATTATAGCTTAAAGTATAAGGTTATAGAGCAGAGGAGATGGACCACGGAGGCCTCGAGAGAGGCCACGAAAGGCCAGACCGTGATAGAGGGCACGATAGGCCAGATACAGTCACAGACCCAGGCCACAGAGATGGAATGGCCTCGGCTTGCCACAGAGATGGAATAGACTTAAAGAAAGGCACAAAGGCCACTGAGAAAAGGCCTAGATAGGCCACAGATGAAGATGCCTGGATGGGCCATTGTGAGAAAACCAAGAGGCCGTAGAATGAAATGCCTCATTAGGCGCAGAGAGGAAGGCCATGCCAATAGACCACTCTGGGAAACAACACAAAATAGGTAACAGAGAGGAAGGCCACAAAAGACAGGCCACTGAAAGTTAAAGCCGCAGCAAACCATAGAGGTTGTTGTTAGTAATATGAATAGGTATTATACCACCACCAGTAATTGCATATAGTTTACCTTGAGGACAACTTGATATTATTTACTGAACCTGGTTCAGGTCTAATGTATGATTCGAATGTGGAGGATCCTTCCCAGCAGCTTGATGGCTGATGTTTGAACTCCATGTTCAACAGCAGTAGTGGCTGGTGTATTAAGGTGGTGACAGACCACAGCTTCTAAAAGGTGACTACATGGAGCTGAGCAAGCTGCAGAGAGAAAGGCCCTGATAGGACAAGAGGGAAAGGTTATGAAAGGCCGCAAGAGGCGGTGAAAGTGTAGATGCAATGAATAGGTGTGACACCAACACCAGTATTTGGTTAATTTACCTTAAATATACAGCATAACATTACCAAATGCATACATATTTGCAAACAAATTACTGTATGAGCTATCTTATGACAGGCCACATTATGCCATTTATCCCAAAGACAGCATAGTTCAAGTAATGAGAAAAGCCATTATAGGCCAATTTTTCGAAGAACAATGATAGGTAGTTACGTAAACAATAATAGTCACACTTACCTGATGGTCACAATAGGCCAAATTGGCCGCGATAGGCTGTGTAATGTGAAGCCTAGTTAGGCCATGTAAAGTGAAGGACCGATGGGCTGCAATTACATTGATAGTCTGTGTATGTTTCTATAAACTACTGTAGCATTTGGACCAATCGGACACACAACTATTTGTTATATTTAACAAACAATATTTAATGTGTGGTGGAAAAAATCATTTAACATTGCTTCTGTATACCCATATGTGCATGTGTGGTTCAGAAGGATGACACCTGGGTGGGAAACAGATGTCTGAGAATGACCTGAGAGGGTCATTGGGCCATATAGTGGGGGGGACAATGCCTGAGGATGACCTGAGGGGGTCACCTAAGTCCTAAATGTGTGAGAAACAGCCCATAGAGAGTGTTCCTTGTTATGTGTGGAAATTTAGAGCTGCTAAGACTTTGTAACCTTGACGCAGCAAAGGGATATAAGGTGGAGGACTGCCCTCTTCCTGGGTCGGTTTCACTCTGCAGGAACTCAGTGTTGCTGTATGACTGTCTGACCTTCTTTGGAAAGAATAAAAGCTTTCTTTTTAATTATACCTGAGAATGAGTCTGTCTCTTATGCTGATGAGAGTTGATTTAAATTTTGCCACAACAAATGCCACCTCATCTAACAAAAGGATCTATGGACCCTTCCCCTAAAATGCAACTATGACCTCAAAAAGGGCAGAACAGGCCTCTGGTTACCATGGCAACAAAGACAAACATCGAGATAAGATGACACATGTACCCTTATACTATACAGTCCATCCTAATTCTATCTCCCTGTAGATATAACCACTTGAGAAATGTAGGAACATGTACCAAATTTCCCCATTTCATTATTTTTCCTCTTAAAGTGTTTCACTTATGTATTGATACAAACTCTTTTAAATTATCATTTTAGAATTGCATACTATTGTAAACAGAAGTCACAGGTATGACATGTTTGGTATCTTTCGGCTGCATTTTTAATAGTCTAAATGTAAATTTATATTATATGTTGGTACTTATCGAAGGTATTTGTGTTAATAGAATCTTTAATAGTTTCTTCAGCAACAGCCAACCAAAGACCAAATGTGAAACATATGCCTGAGAACAAAAGGTTGTAAAACTTTCCTCTAAAAGGTACCATTCGTCATTGGCTCACTCACATCCTGAGGGTGTGACATCATCACCCTGTATAGATCACTCATCACCAGATCAGGGCAGTTCTTTTAGATTCAGGAATTCCAGGAAAAGATGCTGAGCTAAGAGCCTTAAAAACCACCCTAAGCTTGTGCCAGGCCTTCGGCCTTGACTTTCCATTCGTCAATATCCTTTGATTCGAACTGGTCTTTTCATCAACTCACTTCAGCAGAGACCAACTAGAGCCCCAAAGTGCATTAGGACTCTTTTTCAAACAGGCGAGATGTGCAAGTATCAAACTTAGTATTATTAATTGATACATTAAGTATAATATGCACCTTGGTCCGTGTACTTGGTGGCCAACGGAATTTCATTTTAAAAGGAAAAAAACTAAAATGAAAAATGTCTCGTTTCCCAATTTCCATTAGTAAATAGGAAAACAAAAAATGGAAAACAATCCTTTTTTTTATATATTAAAAGACAGGAAATGGAAAACAATCTCGTTATCCGATTGTGTTTATAGATGGAAATCGGAACTCAAAATACGCATGTATGACCTAATCCTGCATTCTGCATGGGTACTTTTTCGTGAACCGGAAGCGATCGTAAGTAGTAAGCAGTTGTCATAGATATGAGCTGCAACTTATTTATTTATTTAATGTTATCTTAGATCACAAAACAAGTTTTGTTTATCGATAGATGATAAAATCAGTATTTGAAAAAAATGATCACTTTTTTACTAAGTAAATGTTTAGGCATAACAATGAACATTTGAACTAAGTTGCACTCCTGCTCCCAGACTGGATCGTCTTTCGGCCGAAAAATGATGACAGGCTATCTATCTGCTAAAGGAGTTAAAGCTTCTGAGGGCAGAGTGGGCAAAGTGTTGAGACATGTTCATCAACCCTACCACATTGCAAGACAGCAAATAAGGTCATAATTTTTTTTTTTTTCTGCGTTTCAATAGAACACATCAGGGCCCTGTTTCACAAAGCAGGCTTGACAAGCTCTGAGTTGACTGAGCCTGAGAGATGAAACAGTTTTAGGACAGCTGATAGAATTAGTTCAATATGTTGAACCTGATGGAAGTCACATTTCCACAAGTAGAATACACTGAATATAATTGTATATTTTTAACTTATTGATCTTTCCTCCACTCCTGTTTTTTAAGATAAAATGTCATGGTCCGCATTGGCACACATTTATATTTCTAGTGCCACTGGATTAGATTGGAGGATCTGCTCTTTATTCACTCATTGCAATGGTAAATCGTAGTATCAGAGCTACATAACATTATAACTGTAACACCAAATTCTGCGAGCCATCAGATTCTTTGTCCAACCCAAACCACAATATTTTCTTAAACCTAACCAAGTAGTTTTGGTGCCTAACCTAGCCAAACTGCGACCAATTCACAACGCTAACCACCCTGAGCGCTTTAATTCCTATTTGGGTCACAGAATCTGATGGGTCACAGATTTTAGGTGTCACACCACCTTGTTTGTGTGTGTGCAGCTGGAAAAAAATTTAAGTGCTTTGGACTTTTAATTTGCACTTTAGGGATTTATGGCTTAGACTAATGCTGTATGTAAAGGTTATATTTTATGTTTGTCTGCGATTTGTCCTCAGACCTGCTGTACTTTCTTATGGACTATGGGATCAGGTCAGAGTTGACTGTGGGAAAGAGTTTTATCTGGCATTATTGATACAGGAAAAGCCGGCAGAATGCAGACACAATACTCAAAGGCAGCCTTACCTTCAGACTCCTTCTACAAGGGTGATGTATATATATATATATATATATATATATATATATATGTATATATATATATATATATATATATATATATATATATATATATATATATATATATATATATATATATATATTTTTTATAAATGAATCCAGGTTTAATTGTATTTCTAATGAGGGCAGACTAACACTATCCTTAAAAACCTGCACAGAACCATGTGATCGAGAGAATGTGGTCGAAGGTGAATGCCAGAGTCAACTACCCTTTGAAGACAGCTTTGGTAGAGCTGGTGGACCAAGATGAATTGAGTATAGTTGGTGGGCCGAGGGGAGATTTCGTGTTTTCAAACGATCTGTGGTGAGGGATAACCCAGTTGGGCGTGGCCAAGATGGCGAACGAGACACACGCAATTTCTGTACTTACAAAGTAACTTTCTTTTTACGCCATATGAACAACGATAACGTTCATAGTTTAATGGTTTGCAGTCTTAATTTGTGAGACATAGCGAGGAAACAGTCTTATGTTTCGAGTTTTCTTCAAATTCTTTTGTATTTGATACATTCGTTTGCGCAATGGCGGAGAAAAGACCTGCAAAGGGCAAAGATAAAGCGGCGTTTGGGCGCTCAAAGGATTCTCCTGATCAGACGAACATGCACTCATATGCACGGAAAGATGACGATTGTCTCATACCCCTGCCCGAATCTGAGCCTTGTACTCCAGACTCTAAGAGATGTCGGCCTGATCCCACACTCGGTGAGGTACAAGATAATATCGTCAAGATATTAGTGGAGAAGATGAGTCAGAATATAGCTGTTCTCAATCAAGAAATACAGCAAAACCGAGAGTGTGTTAATTCTTTGAAGGAGGCTACAGAATTTCTTTTTCAAGAATTGAAGGATGTAAAGGCAGTCATCTCCAATATGAAAACGATGGGTGAAGATCATCAGAAACGGATAACTGAACTGGAGGACAAGCTCAACGATACGGAGAGGTACCAAAGACGATGGAATTTGAGACTGTATGAACTGGCTGAACAGGAAGGAGAGGATGTTAAAACCCGGGTGGTTGAAATCTGCCGCTCTGTCATCCCAGAAAATGAGGAGGCCTGTCAACAGCACATTGATGTCAGCCACAGGGTCGGCAGAAAGAGTGTGGAGAAGATTCGACCAGTTATCATCAGGTTTGTAGCCAGGTCAACAAGAGATCTCATTTGGAAGAACGCCAGAGGATCGGAATATTTGAAATCGAGGAAGTTGCGGTTTGGGGAAGACCTGACGACAAAAGATAAAGAGGCTCGTAACAAGCTGTGGCAGCAAATCGATGCAGCGCGCAAAGAGGGGAAAATAGCTTTTTATGTGGGAGCTAAAGCAATAATCGATGGAAAAGAAGTTCGAGTGTAGTGTGAGCAATAGCTGCTCGCTACGCTGTCCGTGATTGTTAATCGCCATCTCTGTTTGAGATATTCATATTTAAGCTCTTTTTTGTTTATGAGAGCATTGGACTCTAAGGTAAATGACATTTATGATGTTTCACATTTCTTTGATAGATTTCTTGAAAGGTACACACGGGACTATTGATTGACTTTTTTTTTTTTTTTTTTAGTTATGTTGTTCGACGGCGTTTGATGTTTTCTTCACTGCTCGTTTTTCTCTGCAATGTCATTATGTTTATATTCGTTTAATGTGAGGGGTATTCATGACATGTTGAAAAGAAAAGCTATTTTTCTATATCTTAAAAGATTCAAGGCCCATTTTTACTTTTTGCAAAAGACAAATTTTGGAGGAATCAATGGGGAGATGATCTTTGGCTGTCCTGTGTAAGTAGTAACTCTGCTGGTGTTGCAATTTAAGAGGAATTTTTAAAGGCAAAATATTGAAAAGTAATTTACACTCATCTGGAAGATGGATAATTTTGATAGTTGAGATAGATGTTAATATTGTTATTTTAGGAAACATTTATGATCTCTAATTTGAGGTTAGAGGGAATAAGTATTGTTGATAAAAAATGCAACAATAATTTCCTTAGACAGATTTGTTGTTCATTTAGAATTCCTCCAGCTAAAAGCTTCTGGAATTCACGCTTCCAGGACATTAGGTGGGAGGAGGTTTTTATGGTTTCCAGGAGATACTGTGTCACTAATAAGATTTGTGAGGTTTCATTTAAAATCATTCATTGTATTTATCCAGTTAATCAGGTCATTTTTAAAAGATTTAAGAAAGATGTTTGAAATGTCCTTTTTGTAATTTAATTGACGAGACTGTCTGTCATCTTTTTTTTGATTGTATTTGTACTCAATTGTTTTGGTGTGACTTTAGGATCTTTTTTAAGGGGATTTCTGGAATTGACATTACTCTGGAGGATAAGAATATAATATTTTTCTATGATAAGCTTTTAGAAAAAAAAATTTTTTTGTTCTTAATTTGTTTATTATTTTAGGGAAATATCACATTCATAAATGTCGATTACGTAATGCATGTTACTTTTAATGCGTTTCTTTACTAATAACATCAAAAAGTAATCTGATTACGTAATGCATGTTACTTTTAATGCGTTTCTTTACTCATAACATCAAAAAGTAATTTGATTACATAATGCATGTTATTTGTAATGCGTTTCCTTTCTCATTACATCAAAAAGTAATCTGATTATGTAATGTGCGTTATTGTAATGTGTTTTTTTACTCATAACATCAAAAAGTAATCTGATTACGTAATGCATGTTACTTGTAATGCGTTTCTTTACTTGTTACATCAAAAAGTAATCTGATTAGGTAATGCACATTACTTGTAGTTAATTACTTGTTAGATCAAAAAGTAATCTGATTAGGTAATGCATGTTACTTGTAACACATTACTTTACTTGTAACATCAAAAAAGTAATCTGAATGGGTTATGCATGTTACTTGTAATGCGTTGCCCCCAACACTGATCATTTCAGATGAGATTGAAAAAACGTATCGCTAGGTTTTCTCAGAGGAGGGCTATGATAGAAATGTGCATGTCCATCTTGAACATAATCAGAATTATCAGCTAATAAGGGTAAATCTCCATACTCTGGTGCACTGGAGGCTCCCTGAGTGGTTTCCACAGTTGTACCTTGACAGGCTGTGGAAAATTCTGATGGAATCACGTCCTCATGTTCTGATATCATAGATACGCGAAGTGCAACTTGTATGAAGTTGTATGAAGCCATTGCAATATTTTGCATTTATATTTTTTGTATATATTTTATAGTTTTCACATTATTTGATATAATTGCATTGATTGGTTTGTTAAATTCACATACTTTATCTGTTTGATTATTGTCTTATATTTAATACAGTATATCTTCAGTTTAAACCAACCGCATGCTGTCCACTCAAGTGGACATCTGAAGATCTCTTTGAAAAATTTGTAAAAAAAATAAAATAAAAATCAATTCTTGTTTTTCATGCCCTAAGAGCAATTAAAAACACATAGGAAAAAAATCCTGACTGAGGTTATCATAATTCATGCATGAAAGGGTTAAATCTTTGGAGGGTGTGAGGAACACAAAGGCAAAAAAGACTATAGACTGTTGTAAAGCCTTGAAATGTTATCCTTTTTAAGACCTTTGTATTATTTTGTGGTTAGAGAAATGGATTTGATTTCAATACCCCTGTGTATATAGTTGTTTATATTTGTTATATTGCTTTTTTATTTTATTTACTTGTATTATTATTAATATTGATATCTATCTATTATACTTTTATATTTTTTATTTTATTTTTTGTATTTAATTGTATATTTTGTTCCTGAATAAAGCATTAAAAAAAAAAAGAAAAAAAAAAAGAGGGATAACCCAGTTTTTTATACGTAACCGCTACGCTTTTCGACAAAGCAAATAAAAATTGTTGCCACTCACATACTTTGTCCATTACTATAATATCGATAACTTTCTCCAGGTTATTTTCCTGGCGAATAGAGCAAGCAGCTACGTGCGGGGTCTGACCTGCATGACATATTTGTTGCCTTCATCCAATAGCGTGCATGGAAATTGTCCAGGAGATTTCTACAAGGAGATTTCTACGGAGTGGACTGGATGACACTTCCGCCAGCTCCACAGGCCATACTGGAACTTGTGCACTGCTCGTGTAAAAAAGGGTAGATGCACATGTAAACTGCATGAGCTGCCATGTATAAACCTCTGTCAGTGTGTAAACTGTGACAATAAGTCACTTGAAGATGACTAGGGCACATGTGTGTACACATGTGAGGAATTGGTGTGTTTGCTAGTCCTGCAGAAGTAAATTTGCATGACATGTTTATGTACATTATAACTCTGCTCTGTTTGATAGCCTATGTTCTTTGATAGCTACCGTATACTTATAATCTTGTTTCTTTTGCATGCGGTTTATGTTCTTTGATTGTTATAAACTTATTTTTATTACATACAGTTCTAACTAACGTTAGAGCTCTTAGCTCTCCGGTTTAATTATTGATAAGAATATTAGAATACTGATCCTTTAACATTATGTAAGATGTAACTGATAATTTAATAAAGGTCTTAAAGGGATAGTTCACCCAAAAATGAAAATTATGTCATTAGTAACTCACCCTCATGTCTTTCCAAACCAGTAAGACCTCCATTTATTTTCGGAACACAGTTTAAGATATTTTAGATTTAGTCCGAGAGCTCTCAGTCCCTCCATTGAAACTGTATGTACGGTATACTGTCCATGTCCAGAAAGGTAAGAAAAACATCATCAAAGTAGTCCATGTGAAATCAGAGGGTCAGTTAGAATTTTTTGGAGCATCAAAATACATTTTGGTCCAAAAATAGCAAAAACTACGACTTTATTCAGCATTGTCTTCTCTTCTGTGTCTGTTGTAAGACAGTTCAAAACATAGCAGTTTGTCATATCCGTTTCGCGAACGAATCATTCGATGTAACCGGATCTTTTTGAAACAGTTCACCAAATCAAACTGAATCTTTTTGAAACGGTTCGCGTCTCCAATACGCATTAATCCACAAATGACTTAAGCTGTTAATTTGTTTAATGTGGCTGACACTCCCTCTGAGTTAAAACAGATAATGACTCGTTCACTAGTCAAGAACCGGTTGCATCGGTCTTCGGATCACCAGTAGTTCTTTCTGACAGTTCAATTCAATAAACCGGTTGAAGAAAACGATTCACCTGTTCTTTTGTGCTCGACGTAATGGCGTCATTGGCGATGACTGCAAGCCTTCGGTTTACCTGGGCTCATAACATTAGCACAGAATCAGTTCAGAATCAATCACCAAAAGAATCAGTTCGGTTCAGACGCTCTGTGTGTCGGTTTGCTTCACGCTGAATCACACATGCGCAGTATCATCAGCTCCTCGGTTCTCGAATCGGCCACGTCTGACAGAAACGGTTCTTGACTCGTGAACGAGTCATTATCTGGCTCGGCTCGGTGTTCATCTTCAGTGCTCTCTTCACAGCAGTTCAGTCAGTGTACTCTTTGAGTAAATGAATCAATGTGTATTGGAGACGCGAACCGTTTAAAACGATTCAGTTCGATTTGGTGAACTGTTTCAAAAAGATCCGGTTACATCGAATGATTCGTTCGCGAACCAGATATGACAAACTGCTTTGTTTTGAATTGTCTTACAACAGACACGGAAGAGAAGACAATGCTGAATAAAGTCATAGTTTTTGCTATTTTTGGACCAAAATGTATTTTCGATGCTTCAAAAAATTCTAACTGACCCTCTAATGTCACATGGACTACTTTGATGATGTTTTTCTTACCTTTCTGGACATGGACAGTATACTGTACACACAGCTTCAAAGGAGGGACTAAGAGCTCTCGGACTAAATCTAAAATATCTTAAACTGTGTTCCAAAAATAAACGGAGGTCTTACGGGTTTGGAACAACATGAGGGTAAGTTATTAATGACATAATTTTGCAAATTGGGCGAACTAACACTTTAAACATCAACATGTTCATGTTTGCCTTGAGGTTTTGGCCAACGTTTGCAAAACGGTCTGAGGTAATTATCCGCCAACATACAGTGGAGCTGTAGTCATTGTGAGCTGGACGAAGTGTTACCGTGAGAATGGAATGTTTACACCAACTCAAATATGTAATCGCATGATTCTAGCTACTGCCAGAGTCGTTAAATAGGATATTCTCAAAGGCTCTGGCTTCTGCTAGTTCGCCAGCTGAAACGTGACCCTACTTAAAACGACACTAACGAGACGCTTAAACACGTCTGAAGAACACAGTGTACAAAACAAACATTTTATATAGATATCATATTCTAATTAAATGAACCCTTACAATCATACAAATAATGTCCTTGATATCAATACGCTGCTGCTGCTCGCTCATGTCTGATAGCTAAATCATCCGCGTAACAGCTGTTCTAAATAAGATACATCTGATTGGTTAATAATAATCCCATGTCAGTATCTTGCCGCGCTATTGGCTCAACTAATATAGTAGGCAACCGCGTTTGCCTGCATATTTACGTTTCGTGCATTATGATTTTGGGGAAAATGTGCAATAAATGGGAGTGGCAACACTTTTCATATTGTTGAGAATAAAACAACCATCCCAACTTTACAAATCCAGGTTCTCCCTCCATGGGGATCAGCCATTTTGAAAAATAAAGCAGATACAGACCCTCTGTACGAACGAGCCGTCTCGCCTATGGCTGTGTACTGCTGCAAATGCGCTTTACAAAAATACAAAATTAAGGATAATTTTTTGCTTCAGTATTTCGTGAAAAGAGACTTTTCCCGTAGCGTCTTAGCTAAGACGCGCAGTACGAGAGAGCTCTCGTAAGAGAACTCTGTTAACAATGAATACACAGCACTTACAATTTTAGTTTCTTTGTAAATTCTTTGTTTTAAATGTAATTGTCGTGTAAGGAAGTTGAGCTTTTGTATAAAAATCTAGCTCATCAGATCACAATAAAAGAACATAACATCAGTTAATCTGTTTTAACTACTTCCTTTTTAAACTGTTCTTTTAAGAGGTCAATTGCTGTTGAGGAACAACTGCTCTATTCCAAAATGTTTTATAAAACATCAAACAGGATTAAACATTATAACCACGTATCAAACAAACAGACGTGACAATGAAAAATGCAAAGTGAAGATGGTTAGACATGTTCCTGGAAAGCTGCAGGTTGCTATTCAAACATAACACTACAACAGATGATTTTATTAACAAAATCATCTTCCTCTGAGAAAACAGTTTAATAAAATCAACAGCTGTGGTGTTTGCTAAAATAAAAAAAATGTGCAACCTCTGTAACTTTCCAGTAACATGGATGGCTCCTTGCTGAAACAACACGAGTTACTCTGTTTCTATCTCCTTGAAAGAATACAGGAAAGCAGAAATACCCTTAACTTTGTGCACCTTGAAGGCAAACTCTTGAGCTCTGCATTTCAGACAGTGATCTGCGGTTAACAGCCACTGCTCCACACATGTTTGGCATCTAACCAGAGATGCCAAATGCAGAGATGCATGTGGAAAACATGGGCTCTTTCATTAGTGCTGCAAAGTTGTAATCAAAGAAAAATATGCATAATGACATTTAATAGTTTATTTTAATATAAAAAGGAAATTAACATATACTGTATATGTACCTACTGTTAAATAACTTACACATACCTTTACAAATTAGACAGGTGAAGGCGTCCTTTAAAGTGTGCAGATAAGCATCTGGCATTGCTGTTGTGGTTTTGGACTTGCAAGCTCAGACAGCTGGTTTATGGTTTTAGTGATGTCGTGGAGGCTCTCGGCAGCTTCCTTTAGTTGGTTAATTTTACCAATAACCTGTTGTGCACTCAAAATATCTTCAGCCCTTCGACTTAAATGTAGGATCAGAAAAGAAATTATTAAAGATGTATTCAAGTGGTATATGAACCAATGATTAAACATCTTTCTGAATATTTTACTCTGTAATACTGTCAACCTAAGATACCTTCTCTTAGTTGTTGTAAGTTTACATTTCTGTTGAGTAAATAGTCATATAATTAAATCATAATGAATAAATTCATGACCATGACTCAAAACTGATTCTTTTAAATTATTTTCAAATATTAATCATGAATGTAATGAAAAAAAGGATCTGCAACAATGTAACATCTCAAATCTATATTTAATTTTTTACATTCATATGATTTTGCCTTCACATGAAATGTTGTATTACCTTGTTTTATCTCTTCTTCCATTCTGGAACTCTACAGGTCAATTTCAGTCAAGTCAAATTCAGAGATGACGTAGTTTTTTCTGGAGTTCTGTTTCCAGTATTGGGAACCTTAGTAATCAAAACATATTTACTTCACTTTTGTATTTAAAGGGCACCTATTATGCAAAAATCACTTTTTACATGGTGTTTGAACATAAATGTGTGTTGGCAGTGTTTGTACACAACTACCCTATAATGGTAAAAATCCAACCAGTGTTTTTATTTTGTTAATTTTCTCGCACAAGATCTATTCTCGTCGATTGATAAACATTTGTTGAGCCACTCGAGTCAATTGAGCAGGTTTCAATCACTTGGAAGCCTATAGAAGAGTGAGCCAGCTCTCAGATTTCATCATAAAAATATCAATTTGTGTTCCGAAGATGAAAGGAAGTCTTACGGGGTTAGAACAACATGAGGGTGAGTAATTACTAGGGTTGGGTATCGTTTAATTTTTAGCGATTTCGGTTCCGATTCTGCTTATCGATTCCAGTTCTTATCCATTCTTGTTTCTGATTCCAATATTTTTTGGAGAGAGAAAACAGGACAACGTTTGAAGAATAAATATTTCTACCTTTAATTCTTGCCAATTTTATGCAATAACCAATAAAATGGCTAAAGTGAAATTCTCTTCATATAAATGTGTTGATTACATTATTTCTCCAGTTGGATGCATTTATTTATCCAAAAAGACTCGATTCGTTCAAAAACGGTCAATCAATAATTAATTAAACAAGTATTTATGAGACACTAAATTAATTAGTTTTAAAAGTGTTTTTTTTATAAACTGTTAGACTAAAAATTTTATTCTGAGTATTTGTCTGATACACGAAAACGAACACGATTTTAAGCCAAATAGATTCCTGAATTAGTGACCGTTAACATAATGACAGATGCATGGAAAAGCACGGCCACGCATTCTACTTCTTTCCACAAGCGCTTGCGCTCCCCAGGTGTCCGTTCCTATGCAAACATGACTGCGCTCTCCATGATAACGACGAGGAAGTAGCAGCAAAGGATTCTGTATTAGGCTACTAGATATATTTATGGAGATGAGAAATAAAAAACTGGCCTGTTCAGTTATGATCAGCTGTTTGGCCGAGCTTTCGATGTTACAGAAAGGTCGGTTGTTTTTTGTCTTATGACCTGCGGACCGCTTAAGGCATTCTGAAAAGTTGAGATGTTTTCATCTCGCCGAGGCATAGGCGCACCTGCAAAAATGAGCACACCGCACCACACCCTGGGGACAATAGAGACTTTTTTAAAAATCAACACTAATTACAAATTACATAAATTAGAAGCAACATTCTTATCATAAAACTTACATCTTGTGCCATCTGAGTCCACTATCTCATTTCCCTGGCTGTCTGTCAGGGTAATTGGCTCATCACAGCCTAATTCATCCTTCACCTTTGCGGTTATTCGTTCAACAGTTGCATCAGCTTCCAAAAAGCGATTGACAACTGTCCTGGAAGTACTGAGCTTGTCATTCACTATTTCAGCAACATGGATTGACCTGTGGATAAACCTGACTGTTTAAAATCACAACTGTGGGCCTAAAATTCTATTAATATTTTAGCTATAGGATGACATTTTAGCAGCATAGTTCAGTTGTATATTTAATAAGAAACCTTTGGATGGATCTTGCAGAGAACAGGCCAGTAGCTCGTGGAGTTCCAGGGGAAGGTCGTGGTGTTTCAGTGGAAGCAGAAGCGGCAGGTGTGGGGTGGCGCATGAAGGCAAAAGGAACTGGAATTTTTAATTAAATTAATAAAAAGACAAAAATACCTTGAGGTGTTTGGTAATTGTACTTGAATGAATTTAACATTAATTTGCTAAAGATCAAAATTTCAGATCAATATATTTGTTTTTCTTAATATAAATTAACCCTAACTTTGTAATTCACTAATCTGAATTATAAATAATTGATTACCATTAAAAACACGTTTGATTTTCTTTTTTAATGAATTAGTAGAATGTGTAAGTAAAAAATAAACAGATTATTCCTCCAAGGAGAAGAAATGAAAACCAATGCGATATGATGAATGTCCAAAAGATGGAACCCACAGACTCTTTTGAAACAGGGTTGGATAAATATGGTTCTCTTACGAGAGTTCTCTCATACTGCGTCTTAGCTAAGACGCTACGGGAAAAGTCTCTTTTCACGAAATACTGAAGCAAAAAATTATCCTTAATTTAGAATTTTTGTAAAGCGCATTTGCAGCAGTACACAGCCATAGGCGAGACGGCTCGCTCGCTCATTGGCTGCTCTGCAGCAAGTGCACAGCCTATCGAGCGCAGGCTGATGCAATATCAGACCAATAAAGATGCTTCGCGCCTATCACACCACTTCCCGCCGAAACGGGTGTGGCCCAACCCTATAAAAGAAGTTCAAAAAGGCTGACTCACCTGATTTTTCATCTCTTCAGCGAAGCTCACGCATCGCTGGTTCACGGAGGAAGCAAGCGCGTCTGATAGGCATCTCAGCGGGACAAGCCATTCTGAAGCTGCTGGCCTTTGCCGCCTTCCACTGCCGCTCCTGCTGCACTCTCCGGCGTCTATATCCTTTATATATATCCTTGTGTGTGTTCGCCCTGGGACGCACACTCATAAAAGAGCTGCGTCTTTTTAAAGATGCCCTCGTGCGGCTCGTGCAGAGCCCCGCTCAGCGAAGGAGATCGTCACGTCTTCTGTGTCTCCTGCCTGGGTGAGGACCATGCAGCACTCGCTGACGGCGGCTGCCCTCACTGCGAGCTAATGCCTATGGTGACTCTGAGGGGCGTTCTTCTCGAAGCCTGTATCATCCGCTGCGCCGCAGCGCCGTAAAAAGCGCCGCTCTCAGCGTCTACCGGAACCGCCTCCAGCTCTGCCGAGCTCGCCGGTTCCCTCCGCTTCACCGGCCTCCCCTGCATCGCTTCCCGATGGTCAGCGTCCGCTGTCTGCCGCCGCGTCCTCCGAGGAAGTGGATCTCAGGGCCGCGTCGGAGGAAGAGGACACGTGATCTCTGCTTGCTTCGGGCAGTGAGGGTTGGGCGAGCTCCGTGGATCTCGCGCCTTCTGCTCAGAGGCCCAGCAGACGAGCGGATATCAATAAAGAGCTGATCTACTGATCTACTGGGATCTCCTTGCAGGATATATGTATGGCGGCAGGTTGGGCCTCGCCGTCTACATTTATCAGGTTCTATAACCTGGAGGTTCCCGCCTTGCAAGCAAGGCTGCTGTCGGTATAGCCGAATCAGGGCCCTGATGGGAATTCTGAGTTCGTGAGCGTTATGCGCTGCCGACTGTTATATGGGCAGGATTACGTAAGACCCGCATTGCCACATTGGTCAGGCCTTGTCTCGACTGTGTGATGATTGTATTGCCGCATCTATGGGTGCTGCTAGATATGGGACGGAGGGCTTCCCCCCGCTCCTGTCCTGGGCTCTCTGTGAGTCCCTCGGGTGACTGTGCACTGTAAATCCTGGGCGTTGCTTCAGGTTTATTGGTGTGTGATCCCTGCGCCCACGGCGTTTTACATGGGGTTCCTGTAGCGTTTTAGCTAAGACGCAGTACGAGAGAACTCTCGTAAGAGAACGTACTCGGTTACTAACGTAACCTCGGTTCTCTCTAGAAGAGGGAACGAGTACTGCGTTCTCTGCCGTGCGTACGATTCACTCTGGTTTCACTTCGGCGATATAATAAATCAGGTGAGTCAGCCTTTTCGAGCTCCTTTTATAGGGTTGGGCCACACCCGTTTCGGCGGGAAGTGGCGTGATGGGCGCGAAGCGTCCTTATTGGTCTGATATTGCATCAGCCTGCACTTGATAGGCTGTGCACTTGCTGCAGAGCAGCCAATGAGCGAGCGAGCCATCTCGCCTATGGCTGTGTACTGCTCCAAATGCGCTTTACAAAAATTCAAAATTAAGGATAATTTTTTGCTTCAGTATTTCGTGAAAAGAGACTTTTCCCGTAGCGTCATAGCTAAGACGCAGTACTCGTTCCCTCTTCTAGAGAGAACCGAGGTTACGTTAGTAACCGAGTACGTTTTCTTTTAAAACTTGTGTTTGTGTGTGTGTGGTTGGGTGACAGTTGTAGGTTACAGTTTGACAAGAGTTTAGAGGGAGACAAAAGCAAATGTTATGTTTTATTGCGAGTGTACACAAATATAAGTAAACACTTTGCAATTTCATTGACGTCCTGTATGAACAAAATGACTGAGTATGTTTTTATGTTTCCACACTCTCCACAGTTCGATCGCCCACACTCCAGCATTGCAATCGACATTGCAGCCTGTTCGTTATGCTTCGTTCACAACAAACACAAATTTTATCACGAAGCTGAATCCAGCTTCTTATTCGCAGCTTCTTATTGACGCTTTCCGTTCCACCTTAAATGACGCGAACTTCCGCGTTTGCTGGCTTCTTATTGACGCTCAACAGAGAGCACGGCAGTTTTTTCTTTATCGCGTTTTTAAAGGGATTGTGTTACTTTTGTGTATATTTTCAGAATAAAAGACCTATACAACTGTAAAAATATAAAGGCAAAAAATTTAGGGGACCATGTGGGTTTTTCACTTATTCTCACTTTTTAGAGACCCTGTTTGTATTGTTTTTATTTTCAGAAAAGAATAATGACATAATTCACCGAACCGTGACGCCTGTATCGTTTCGGTTCGATACGAATTCATGATGTACCGTCCCACCATATTTTAACAAATAAAGTTAGGTAACGTTAGGTTAGCAAAGTAAGTTAGTGTTACTAACATTAGCAAGAACTCATGCTTTTATGAACAACTTTAATGGTACCTGTCTAGAAACACATGCCACCAAGCTAACCAATGCTTTGTGAACTGTTTTGGCAAGTCCAAAACATGACGTTATGTCCTTGCATGCAAAACTGTAAATTATAACTAACGTTACTTATATATTGTGTATTATTTCAGTACCTAAAATATCCTGCATATTTTGAAAACAGACATGTCATCATCTCTTACTGTGACACGTTTGCCTTCTCAAAAGAGAACATAACTTGTTTCCATTGTCGCAGTAGCTCTGACATCAATTACGTGTTTTACATTACCTTGGGTGAAGGGCGGTTCCCTTTCATAGGTTTACTTCAATGCTGCGATGACGTCATCGCTTTGGGAACACCTGTGGTGTGACGAATGTCTGAAGCCCTTATACCATCACACCAATTTATTGGCCAATATCGCTTAGCACCGCCCATATGTACGTATGCTATATATATGCGTGCTGAGTGCCATTTCATCAGATTTTAATTCCTTCAGCAAGCGAATTATCTGTTGCCCATCGGAAAGAGATTCTTGTGTTTTAAACCATCTATTTATATAGAGCAGTTTACTCCTCTAAGGCGGACACAATGAGTTTTCTGGTATGTATGGTTCATGTTACACGGACTCACAAGGAAACAGGTAGGAAGACCGCTTTGCAGCCTTTATCTATTGTTGTATCCGTGATATCTGTGTTTGAAAAAAGTAAGTTGCACTCTGGGCTCGCTCTCTTTCTGAGGAAGGAGGGATGTTTGTTCCACCCCCGCTGTTCTAGTTCTGCGGTTGCCGAGGCACCGCACGAGCTCGACGCTTTGGGTGACGGCGATGAGCCCGAGTGTTCAGTGAGTGAGAGAACGTAATTAATCCCCCTTTTCTCTCGCTCTATTCCCCGAACCGCGCGCGCTCAGCAGAAGAGCGCCTCGTGAGTCAGGTGGTTAGTCATATCTGTTTCCCGCTCCGGAAGCTCGTAATCGATTCTGTCAGTTGCGGATTGGATGACGCATACTCTACAGTAGCCCCTATATATATATATGAGGGGCACTGATTTGAGGACATTAAGTCGTGCACCATGGTCTTGGCGCTTTGAGCTACCAAGCATTATTTTGCCCGACTAATTACTATTTATTTCAGCTCCGCTGCAGCATTGAGCTGAAACAAATAAGTGGAAGAGCTCATGTGTTTCAGAGTATTTCTTATACCAAGTGATAACAGTGAGCAGGCGTTTTTCCCCCTTTTCTCTCTGTTATCTGCTTAGCTGTACTAATGCAGACACGTTCATTTGATTTGGCGCTTACGCTTCCAACTCGTGTACTGTTTTTAGACGCAGACTTTGAGGAGTTCCTGCTGCAGATATTTATTGTGCACCATGGCGCTTCATGCTACTGAGCATTGGTCTGCCGGAGTAATATAATATTTGTTCAGCTCTGCTGCTGTATTGAGCTGAAATATTAAGTGGCAAGCTGTTGTAACATTAATGTTATAATGGCTCAGGTTGTAAAGTTGAGCAGACGGGTTTTCCTATCTCTCTCTCTACTTCTCCGCTGCACTATTGCAGGCATGTTCGTTGAATTGGTGCTTACACTTCCAGCACTTATTTCGTGTACTGCTTCTAGGCGCAGACTATAAGAATTCTGCAGCCAATGTTTTCTTGCATTATGGTCTTGGCGCCTCGTGCTACCAAGCATAAGTCTACCCGGCTATTAATTTGTCTTTCAGCTCCACTGATGCTTGAGCTGGAGCAAATCAGTGGGGGAGCTCACATCTGAGTAGATTCCTATGGCAAGCTGTTTTTACAAAAAACATAATGCCATAGTGACTGGAGCTGCAGAGTGAGCAGGGGATTCTTGTCTCTATTCCTGCACTGCATGAATGCATGTACATTGATTTGGCACTTATGCTTCCAACTCTAGTTACATGTGACCCGTTTTTATTATGGATTCCATAGCTGACATTGCAGTGCGTATTGGATTTTGGCGCTTCATGCTACCAAACATAAACTGTTCAGCTAGTAATAATTCTTCAGCTCCACTGCTGTTTGAGCTGGAAAAAATAGTAGACTCTGTGCTACGAGCTGGATCTGTGGAGTTTTGCAACACACATTTGTCATGCAACATGGTTTTTGGCACTTCAGGCTATCAAAACTAGTTGCATAACTGGCCTAATCATTAATCTTCTCATCCCAACTGAGTTACTCGAGCTGAGCTACTTTGTGAACAAGTTCGCGTGTAAGAGTATCTTTTCTGGCAAGCTATTAATGCTCATGGTCAGCCTACTTCATGTGATTGATGTGGCGCTTTTGCTACCAACACTGGCTTCACATGAATAGCCACATTATGTACTACAGCGTACATTATTGTGCACTAGAGATGTTGGATGCTTCATGCTACCAAGCAATGGTTTGCATGATTAATTACTCTGTTCTTTTCAGCTCCGCTGTTGCATTGAGCTGGAACTGTGTATAAATGTAGGCAACCTACACATTTTTTGCCTTTATAATTTTTTCTGCCCCATGTTGCGTTTCGGACTGATTTTACCATTCTCCGCACTTTAGCTTGAAGATGGAGAGGATAGCACTGAAGGCATGGTGCAGGGCCTATGTTGACATCCAAGTCCCCACTCTGTGGTTGGTGCTGGCATGCCTGATTTAGTATCCATTCCTGTTTCAGAGGTTTATCCCGCAACTCAGGTGTCTCGGGGGCCTCATGAGAGATGATCAGACTTTCATATATTTACACCATCCAGCTTATTTGGGTTGATTGGATTTGCGTCACCTAACCTTGTGCTTGGAGTAAGCAATGTCAAGGACACAGATTCATCCTGTCTGTATCTAAACCAGAGATTGGTTTGTGACTATCAGTCTAAGGATGCGTACTTCTGCATCCAGATCGTCAAGAGACACAGAAAGTTCCTCAGGTTTGCTTTTTGAATGAAGTTTGCCAATACTTTATTCAATTGAACTGGCCTTGAATGCCGATTGAGTGGCTGTCACATTAGGTCAAGGACTGGCAACATAGCTGTGGTCTCATACATTGGTCAGAGAGGATTACACTCTCGCCCCTGTCAGGTTGGTGAGATGTGTTGTTCTTGAACGCAGACCAGGTTCCTGTCGATCAGAGCAGTTCATGTCCTGGATCACCTGACCTCAGGAGTGGACTTACTCTTGCACATCTTGGGTGAGTCTCATATGGCAAGGTTCGGCCGAGCAGACTAGGCCCAGGACCAGTCTTCTGCCTTACAGTCGACATGTTTGCTTCCAAACGATTCTGTTCAGAGTAAGCTTGGTCTGAGTGAACATTTGTTTTGGTGGTGCCATTTTGGCCCACTCGTAAATGGCGCTGTATGCCCTTATCAGACTCATCTGGACCCAGTCCATTACCCTTAAGGACCTGCCACAGGTTTATGTGGCTGCCATATCTGCTGAGCGTTACCCATTGAGGTGTTTCAGAAGGAATTATGCAGGGACGAGACGGCTTAGGCCTTTCCACCCAGCACAGATCCACTTTGGGACTTATTTCGATTGGAAGACCTGGCAGGCTATACATTTGAGCCATTTAAGTTTGTCAGATAACTTTGAAGTCATCCATTCTCTATTAGAGGAATGAGGATCTGCAGGCTCTGTCAGCTCCTCTTGTCTGGAGTTTTCCCCAAGGTCGGTTAAGTCGTACTGCTTCCTAGGCCTGGTATATCCTAAGGCTGCTTCAACACTGTTCGTTTCGGCAAGTGGTTGGATTATTACAATTTAAAATAATTGTTTTTAAATTTATTATACTTTAAATTATCATTTATTTCTGTGATGCAAAGCTGAATTTTTAGGATCATTATCACATGATCCTTTAGAAATTATTCTAATATGATTCATTATCAAAGTTGGAAACAGTTCTGCTGCTTAATATTTTTTCAGAACATGTGATACTTTTTTAGGATACTTCGATGAATAAAAAGTAAAAAAAAAGAAGCTATGTTTTTAAAATATAAATATTTAGTAATAACAATATACACTACTGGTCAGTAATTTGGGGTCAGTAATATTTTTTCTTTCTTTTTTTTTTTAAATAAAATCAAATACTTTTATTCAGCAAGGATGTGTTAAATTGATAAAAAGTGATAGTAAAAAAAAATATATTATTAGAATATATATTATTAGAATTATTATTATTTTTTTTATAAATGCAGTTCTTTTTAACCTTTTATTCATCTAATATATTAGACAGCAGAACTGTTTCCAACACTCATAATAAATCAGAATATTAGAATGATTTCTAAATGATCATGTGATAGACTGGATGTTACATGTGACACTGAAGAATGAAGTAATGATGTTGAAAATTCAGCTTTGCATCACAGGAATAAGTTATTTTTTATAAGTATATTCAAATAAAAAACTATTATATTAAGTTGTAATAATATTTCACAATATTACTGTTTTTTTCTGTATTATTGATCAAATAAATGCAGGCTTGATGAGCAGAAGAAACTTATTTCAAAAACATTAAAAATAGTGATGGTTCCAAACTTTTGGTCTGTACTGTATGTAGCATTGGTTCCGTGAATAGGGAACGAGATGCTGCGATGCTTGGCTGTTCCGTACCTTCGATAGCGCTTCCTTCGTCATAGTGTAAAATCTGATGAAATGGCGCTCAACACGCATATATAGCATATGGCCGGTGCTAAGCGCTATTGGCCAATAAATTGGCGTGATGGTATAAGGTTTTCAGACATTCGTCACACCACAGGTGTTCCCAAAGCAATGACATGACGTCATCGCAGCATCTCGTTCCTTATTCAGGGAACATACGTAACCGAGATGGTCTTATTGGCATGGTGGGTGATCTGGGCGGGAGTAACTTCCGGTTCATGAAAAAGTACCAAAGCAGGATTAGGTCATGGTCCGTGTATCTTTTGGTCATTTGATTTTCTATTTAAAAATAAATGAAGATAAATGAGAAACGGTTTGATTTTCGTTTTTTCGTTTTGTTTAAGAAACGCAAAACGAAAATGTAGCTGAATTTTTCGTATTTTTGTTTGTGGGTAAAAAATGAGATTATGCTTTAATATTTGTTTGAATGTGTGGGCGGCGCTGAAACGCCCCTTTCATCCCTTCTGTACTGCACCGACAAGCGGCAACCGCAAGCTCAGTTCATTTTCACCAGGAGAGAAGCGGCAGACAGCAATGTCAATGTCACCTTTATTTATATAGCGCTTTAAACAAAATACATTGCGTCAAAGCAACTGAACAACATTCATTAGGAAAACAGTGTCAATAATGCAAAAATGATAGTTAAAGGCAGTTCATCATTGGATTCAGTTATGTCATCTCTGTTCAGTTAAATAGTGTCTGTGCATTTATTTGCAATCAAGTCAACGAAATTGCTGTAGATGAAGTGTCCCCAACTAAGCAAGCCAGAGGCGACAGCGGCAAGGAACCGAAACTCCATCGGTGACAGAATGGAGAAAAAAACCTTGGGAGAAACCAGGCTCAGTTGGGGGGCCAGTTCTCCTCTGACCAGACGAAACCAGTAGTTCAATTCCAGGCTGCAGCAAAGTCAGATTGTGCAGAAGAATCATCTGTTTCCTGTGGTCTTGTCCTGGTGCTCCTCTGAGACAAGGTCTTTACAGGGGATCTGTATCTGGGGCTCTAGTTGTCCTGGTCTCCGCTGTCTTTCAGGGATGCAGAGGTCCTTTCTAGGTGCTGATCCAGCATCTGGTCTGGATACGTACTGGATCCGGGTGACTGCAGTGACCCTCTGATCTGGACACAGACTGGATCTGGTGGCCACGGTGACCTCGGAACAAGAGAGAAACAGACAAATATTAGCGTAGATGCCATTCTTCTAATGATGTAGCAAGTACATAGGTTGTAATGGGAAGTGTTTCCGGTTCCGGTTTACCTAATTAATGCAGCCTAAAAAACCTTTAACGGATTTGGATAATAAAAGCATATTAGTATGTTATGTGTATGCCAGGTTAAAGAGGGGGTCTTGGGTCTTTAATCTAGATTTAAACTGCAAGAGTGTGTCTGCCTCCCGAACAATGTTAGGTAGGTTATTCCAGAGTTTGGGCGCCAAATAGGAAAAGGATCTGCCGCCTGATTTTGATATTATAGGTATTATCAAATTGCCTGAGTTTTGAGAACGCAGCGGACGTAGAGGATTATAATGTAAAAGGAGCTCATTCAAATACTGAGGTGCTAAACCTCAGTTTAGCACCTCAGTTTAACAGCAGAGCATATTAATCCAGCGGATTCTTTGCTAGTGGTGCTTGCAAGATAAAATAATAATATTAATTAATTAATTAATTAATTAATTAATTAATTAATCAATTAATTAATTAATTAATTAATTAATTAATTAATTAATTAATTAATTAATTAATTAATTAATTAATTAATTAATTAATTAATAATACAATAAAAAATAATATTATAATTTTCCAGCTGCTGCATGTTATTGACAAAGCAGACTTGACAACTTTATTATTTTAATTATTTTAATTTTTATTTATTTTATTCTAGGCCATTCATAAAAAAAAATAAAATGGGAAAAACCCAACCCCACATTTATAATAAAATTTATATTAAAATAAGTTAAGTTTTCCCCATAATTAGTCTACTTTAAATGTTTTAATTATAGGCTATAGGCTACTTAGAATTATGAACTGAATTCACGAATTCTGTAGATGACAGTATGAATATAGTGATGGTGTGACATCATTACAGATAATGAGTTCAGACGGGAAACACTGCACCTCTCCTTGGTTTCATTTGAATTACATAGGCCTAAATATAAAATTATTATTATTATTTTTCTATTTAAATGGATTATTTTAAAAGTAGACATGTCCAGCTAGACATGGTTCGTCTGATGCATGAGCCTGGTTCATTTCTGATGTTTCAGAAAGAAGTTAATGTAGACCGAGATGGCAGAAAGCACATCGTGTTGAGTTTTGTAAGGTTTTCGTGTTATTTAGGGTGTTTTACGATCCAAACTGACGGAGCTGAAGCTCTTTCCCCTGTTTTCGGGATGGAAGGTGTGGATCGGGATCCGCCGATCAGAGAAGTGCAGCAGACTACACTCTACAAGATAAAGCTTCAGTTGCTGTTGTTTGTAATAGCAAATGAAAACATAGGCTACTTGTGAGGTTTTTCTTAAATAGGTATAGAATAAAATTAGTAGGCTAAAAATCCACATATTTCATGTCATTGTAGATCATATAGGCCTACAGTAAAATTCAAATGTCATTGAATAAATAAATTTCTGTTTGGTCAAAAAATTTTTATATATATATATATATATATATATATATATATAAAGCTTGCAAGCACCACTAGTATAGAATCCGCGGGATTAATATGCTCTGCTGTCTGCCGCTTCTCTCCTGGTGAAAATGAACTGAGCTTGCGGTTGCCGCTTGTCGGTGCAGTACAGAAGGGATGAAAGGGGCGTTTCAGCGCCGCCCACACATTCAAACAAATATTAAAGCATAATCTCATTTTTTACCCACAAACAAAAATACAAAAAATGCAGCTAAATTTTCATTTTCCGTTTCTTAAACAAAACGAAAAAACGAAAATCAAACCGTTTCTCATTTATCTTTATTTATTTTTAAATAGAAAATCAAATGACCAAAATATACACGGACCGGTCATACATACATATTTTGATTTCCGATTTCCATCTATAAACACAATCATATAATGAGATTGTTTTCCGTTTTCCATCTTTTAATATCGAAAGAAAAAGAAAAATGGATTGTTTTCCGTTTTTTGTTTTCCTATTTACTAATGGAAATTGGGAACAAGCCGTTTTTCGTTTTTGTTTTTTTCCTTTTAAAACGAAAATCCGTTGGCCACCAAGTACGAATCCGTGTATCATTCGTTTTTCTAATTGAAACCAAAAATGGAAAAATAAAAAAACGAATAAAGCTTCGTTTTCCGATTTTCAAATTTGTCCTAGTATCGTAAATAAAATAAAAAAACGGATAACGAGCGTGTGTTTCACTTTGGTGTTTTCTTCTGATGCCAGTTAGTGATGGTTGTTCTTGAACTATTCGGTCATTTTAAACGAATCTTTAATGTGACTCGGGAAGAACGAGTTGTCTCGGTGAGTGATTCGTTCGTCGCGCATGCGCAAAATTCTATAGTTTCTGTACAGGAATTAGTCTAGTTCACCTGTTTCAGTCAATGCAGTGGGAGCCGGAAAGAGAATTGATTAGTTCATCTCTTGAGTCTTTCGGGTTTTCGAGTCGCTCCTCACGTGACAGACCCATAAGCTTTGACCATAGACTGGAGTTACCCTGGCAACAAATCTCTGTGTATATTATTACTTTTATTATTATTATTATTATTATTTGTCTTTATGATTTTAAGTGTACTGCCTTAATGTTTTAATGTTTGTATTGTTTAATAATAATAATAATAATAATAATAAAGACTGTATAAAAGGCTTTATCCTATCATTCGTTCTTTTGTCACGTGACATGACAGCATTGGATAGATTAATTTACACGCTTCCTTACAAACAGGTGCCTAGTCATTATTATTATCATCATCATTATCATTATTATAATTATTTTTTACTGTTACAGTTACTGCATTTGTGAGCTTTTTACTTCTTACAGTTTATAAATGTACAAATTTCTATCATAATGGTTATTTTCTATACATGGAATGTTGTTACAAAGGTAATAAAGAGTACTTATTAATGAACACATATGGTGGGTTTAATTTCCTTGATTTCTCTTCTTTGAACAACACTTTCAAAATTAATTTCGATTAGACAGTGTTTGTGTAATCCAAACTCAATATGGATTTTAATCCAAATTAGGTGGTCTCCCTTTCCTATTGATCTGTATTTATAATATTTATAGAATCCGTTACAATTTAACAAAATTTCATAAACAGGCATTACTTGCATGGTAATTCATTTTTAAGCACCCCTCAGCAGTACTTATAATTTTTTAACTAATAATTTTTTCTAGTTCTTTAACTCGGAAGGTCTTATTTTAAGTCACAAAAAATTCTTATGTAAATGTAATTTTCCAGTAACTCCCAAAGAATTCACCATCATCATGGACGCTATTCCTAAAGGAGTTGTTATGCTTTCAAGGGACTCATTAGATCACCCAGCACTTTATCTTTATCTTTAGACCCATTTGAAATCCCAGTAGGAACCAAGTATGGTGACCAATACTCAGAATTTGTGCTCTGCTTTTAACCCATCCAAAGTGAACACACTCACACAGAACCGTGGGCAGCCATTTATGCTGCGGGGGAGCAGTTGGGGTTCAGTGCCTTGCTCAAAGGCACCTCAGTCGTGGTATAGCCAGCCCAAGACTCAAACCCACAACCCTAGGGTTAGGAGTCAAACTCTCTAACCACTAGGCCACGACTTTGTCCAGTATCCTTCATCACGTAACTATAAGATTAGATCGCTTTTTCAAAAGGAGCGTGTAACAACTCCATATGTCGTGTCTTATTTGAGGAATGTGGTTGATCATATTGATTGAAAAAAAGTATAGACTCTGTCTTTGGAATATATAGTAACTAACAAAGTTAGAGAAATCTCATTCAAATTGTTACACAGATTTTACCCAGCTAAAGTGTTTTTGAAAAGGTTTAAATCAGACATAGATACAAGCAGTTGTTTTTGTGGTGACCCTAATGACACTGATATACATATCGTTTGGGAATGTCCTTACACACAGCATTTGGAATGAATTCACTAATGTTATCTATCGCAGTGTGCTACAGGGTTTCTCTCTGCTTTTTAAGGATTTACTGTTTGGCTTATTTAATATTCAAAAAGACAAAATTAATGTATATTTCATTATTAACCTATTCTGCAAAATTCTTTTTGCAAAATGTCATATTCACCACAGTAAATTCTCTCATCAAAATCCTTTATATATTGTTTTAAAAAAAAAAAAAAACAGGTTCAACAGTATATCCAAACTATTTAATCTTCCAAAAATCTTAAGGCTGTTAAAAATGTTTAATCTTTTCAATGCTATTTAATCTTTTTAATTTATTTTGTTAAAGCTTTCGTTTATTATTATTTATTTTTATGTTTACATACGTCTGTAAATGGTACTTTGCAATGCCACTTTGTATGCAATATTGACATTATCTGTACTTTTTCTATCTTTGGTACCTTGGCATTAATAATAATAATAATAAAAAAAGAACTAATCAATTCTCTTTTCGGCTCCCACTGCATTGACTGAAACAGGTGAACTAGTCTAATTCCTGTACAGAAACTATAGAATTTTGCGCATGCGCGACTGAACGAATCACTCCCCGAGACGACTCGTTCTTCCCGAGTCACATTAAAGATTCATTTAAAATGACCGAATAGTTCAAGAACGACCGTCACTAACTGGCATCAGGCGAAAACACCAAAGTGAAACACACGCTTGTTATCCGTTTTTTTTATTTTTGATATTAGCACAAATTTGAAAATCGGAAAACGAAGCTTTATCCATTTTTTCATTTGGGTTTTGGAAACAGATAAAACTTTTTTTTATTTTTCCATTTTTGGTTTCAATTAGTAAAACGAAAGAACGAATGATACACAGATTTTTTTTACACGGACCCACCTTTTACAAAGGTGTGTTTGAACTAAAAACTGATGTTTCCTTCAGGCAATAGATCTGCTGAATGTCAAATTGTATAATAGTTTCATGTTTTATTTCTCCTCTCTTTACTGCTTAAGCTTTAACCCTTTTCCTATGTCTACTGTATGCATGTGTGCTTTTATGTTTATGTTAGACTAGTCTCCAAATCAGTTTGGAGAAGATGAACAGCAGTTCGGACTATGAAAAGACAATGCAGAAAAGCAGAGCGGATGTGGCGCAAGATGAAACTTGAAATTCACTATAGCATCTATAAAGACAGCCTTCATGCTTTTAATGTGAAACTAGCCACAGCTAGACATAATTTCTTCTCAGACCTTATAAACATTAACTTAAACAACACTCATACTCTTTTTGCCACTGTTGAGAGACTGACAAACCCCCCAAGTCAGATTCCCAGTGAAATGCTCTCAGACAGAAAATGCAATGAGTTTGCTTCCTTCTTTTCTGAGAAGATCATCAATTTCAGGAAGGCGATTGGCACATTCTCAAGCAATGCAGAGGTCAGACAGATTTCGTCACAATATCAAAAAGATACTATGTCTATTTTGATGCAACTGATAGCAAAATTTTGGAAGAAATAGTGCATCACCTAAAATAGTCAACCTGCTATCTTGACACACTTCCCACATCTTTTTTTCAAAAGTGTGCTTAACTGTTTAGAAGCAGATCTCTTAGAAGTGGTGAATGCCTCACTTCTTTCTGGGACATTTCCAAACTCCCTGAAAACTGCAGTTGTTAAGCCCCTCCTGAAAAAGAGCAATCTTGATAACACCTTTTTGAGCAATTATAGACCAATGTCTAATCTTCTTTTTATAGGCAAAACTATAGAAAAGGTAGTTTTTAGTCAGCTGAACAAATACTTAAACTCAAATGGATACCTGGACCATTTTCAATCTGGTTTCCGACCGCATCACAGCACAGAGACAGCACTCATTAAGATAATAAATGATATTCACTTAAATTCTGGCAAAATTTCATTGCTGGTTTTACTAGATCTCAGTGCTGCATTTGACACTGTCGATCATAACATACTACTAGAGAGACTGGAAAACTGGGTCAGGCTTTCTGGGATGGTACTCAAATGGTTCAGGTCATACTTAGAAGGGAGAGGCTATTATGTGAGTCTAGGAGAGCATAAGTCTAAGTGGACGTCCATGACATGCGGAGTGCCACAAGGGTCAATTCTTGCACCACTCTTGTTTAGCCTGTATATGCTCCCACTAAGTCAAATAATGAGAAAGAACCAAATTGCCTATCACAGCTATGCTGATGATACTCAGATTTACCTGGCCTTATCTCCAAATGACTACAGCTGTAAGGGAAACAGGTCAGTTTAGCTCAAAGGGAATCATTTACGATTTTAAAGGGAATTTGAACAGAATCACTATTTCACGGCTGATCACTGAGACGCCCTGCGATTCACTGAATGAGCCATTTAACATCAAATCTGCACTGGATATTAACCCTTGTGCATTGTTCAAATTCACTACCCTATCGTTATGTTCGGGATGAAAACATCCACTCAATTAAACTGTTGTAAAAATGTGTCAGATTCATATTTTTTCTCAATTTTTTTTTTAGTTTTGATCAGGACTGAAGTTGATTAACAGATTTATGCAAAAATTTTTTAATAAAATATTTATCTGATACATTTTAACAGCAGTTTAATTTAGTGGATGTTTTCATCCACGAACATAACAAAAGGGTAGTGAATTTACCCAGAGTGTACCGTTGAGTTTTTGAAAAATTTCAAAGCATTTTCCCAAAATATGGGTCAAAATAAGATTTGTCACCAAAAATCATTCCATTAGCTCAAACACAGAGAAAGTTGTGGCCAAACTAAGACTCAACTTTGTCCCCTAGTGGACGAAAACGTCCCCAACAACGCATAAGGGTTAATATCCAAAGTATAGTGAAAACACTATCAATTAGCACAGTAACAATATCGGCAGTTTAAGTAAGCACAAAACACAAGATACTTCTCTTTTCAATATGAATAAGGCTTTATTAGATAAATCTAAGACATAAACTAATCTAACTCATTAGCACACGCACTCACACATTCATACAAGTTGCAGGAAGATAGAAAGTTAGGGAAGAATGAGTTCATGAGAATGAAAATGTGGAATCCCAAGTTTACAGCAATAGGTGAAATTGCATAGAAATGAACAGCCATCAATCACTTAATTAACCCTCGCATTGAGTTCCTTAATGAGGTTAAAATTATATTAGATACACCAGAACAAATGTCTGAAGGAGTTGCTTGCGTCTCCTGTGTAAAGGGGGTTCCCTTTGTTGTTGTTGAAAGGGGGTTTCTCAATGTCGCTGATTGGCTGGAAATTCAGTAGTCGCTGAACTGATGTCTTGAGAAGGGTCTGGCTGCAGACTTGCATTTGCACTCTCAGACTTGCATTCTCAGACTTGCACTCTCAGACACTTGTGCTTCCGCTAGCGACGTCATTTGCAGTCTTTATTTTTTTTATTTTGTTCTATTTATTGATAACTTTTTGTTTGAATCTTTCAACATTTTACAACAGTAGCCAGGTGGTGAAGACAAGAAAAAAGAAACTAAATTACAATGTCACTTGCTATCGCTACTTGCATTCTCAGACTTGCACTCTCAGACACTTGTGCTTCCGCTAGCGACGTCATTTGCAGTCTTTATTTTTTTTATTTTGTTCTATTTATTGATAACTTTTTGTTTGAATCTTTCAACATTTTACAACAGTAGCCAGGTGGTGAAGACAAGAAAAAAGAAACTAAATTACAATGTCACTTGCAATCGCTACTTGCATTCTCAGACTTGCACTCTCAGACACTTGTGCTTCCGCTAGCGACGTCACTTGCAGTCTTTATTCATTTTATTTTTTTGTTCTATTTATTTATAACTTTTAGTTTGACGATCTCAAGATTTTACAACAGTAGCCAGGTGGTGAAGACAAGAAAAAAGAAACTAAATTACAATGTCACTTGCAATCGCTACTTGCACTCTCCGCTACCTGTGACGTCACTTGCAATCAACACAAATCATGCATTTGTTAATGGAGACAAGACACTGTGGTGGTGATTAAATGATTAAAACTAAATTAGTAGGCCTACTAGTATAATGTACAGGGTCCTGCAAGAAAAAGACAAGACCGGCAAATCCGTGGCCACAGAACAGCAGAATATGAACGCAATGCACAAAGTCTTTCGTTAAGCGTTTTCCTCCTGTAGAAAAAACACTTAATATGGCATAATGTATTAGGAAACGTAAAGTTCAATTAAAAGACCAAATTCGATATATAGTTATTATTTAATGTACTACAAGGCAAGCAGATGGCTATGAACACAATGCGAACGCTTAATGTGGCCTAATAACAGACTAAGATGAAAAAGACAATTCAGTAGGCCTAGCCTATATGTCTTGTTGACTCAACGTATATACAGACCAGCAAATATGAACGTTCATTATGAAATGCATTAAGTTATTTTAAAAGGATAAGCTCCGTACAGGCAAGCAGACGAGTACAGAATGCAGTGTGTTAAATTGTACATTAAACGTTTTCCTTCTCAAGAAAATCATTATAAATAAAACACATAATGTAGCTTAATGGACAAAGACAGTGATATAAATGAGTTGTAGACAGTTTATTCTATATGGAAAAATGCTTAACGCGAAACTTTGCACGTTGCGTTTATTCACCACCACAGCTTCTTGTCTCCATTGGCGACAAGCACGATTTGTGTCGATTGCAAGTGTCGCAGGTAGCAGAGAGTGCAGGTAGCGATTGCAAGTGACATTGTAATTTAGTTTATTTTTTCATGTCTTCGCCACCTGGCTACTGTTATAAAATGTTGGGAAATTCAAACAAAAAGTAAAAAAAAATTCAATAAAATAAAAAATAAAGACTGCAAGTGATGTCAGTAGCGGAAGTGCAAGTGTCTGAGAGTGCAAGTCTGAGAATGCAAGCCTGAGAGTGCAAGTGCAAGTCTGCAGCCAAACCCTCTTGAATGTCTTGGGAAGCCCGTGGTTGGCCGTGGGCTGACGATGCAGAGTTGTGTGGGCTGGTTGAAGTTAAACCGGCACTCGAGGTCAGACTCGGAGACACGGCGTTACAAAACTTAACTCAGAACATGGAACTCTCAAATGGAAAAAAAAGAAACTAAAGTAAAAGAACAAAAGTAAAGTTTGATGAGACTAGGTGGTGTTTCTTCTCATCGTGCCTAAGTAGCAGCAGGCATGCAGGCCGAAGCACGCTGGAGCCGCGCTCAAAGAATGCTAAGAGTGATGACTAAAAGCATGACTAAAAGTAAAGCTACAAGCTAAAAGCCGGCATGACTGATAGCAAAAGCTAAACGCAAGCTAAAAGCAGGCATGACTAATAGCAAAAGCTAAGAAGCAAAGCTAAAAAAGGCATGACTGATAGCAAAAGCTAAACGCAAGCTAAAAGCTTAAAGCAGAATTTGATGGTGTCCTGAATATTTAAACTGGCCTTTTGGCCACACCTCAAATGTTGACTTGACCAATTAGATATTGTCTTTGCTTGGGGTATCATAAACCATATGTTATCTTATCAAGCATGTGGTCAGAATTTTCCCGCTCTTGCAGGATCTAATTTTGGACTTGATTTCTATAACAAGAATATGATACATTTGACAAAAAACTGATGATCAGAAACATTTCAAGGAAGCAGACTGAAATGCATACATACTAAACATGAATATGAATCCTTAAACTATTCAATAGTTATTAAAAGACATACACAATAAGTGATTATAAACGTGATAGTCAAATGTGTGGGTTACATATAAATGAATATGGAGTAAAGCAATGGACTGATATTCATTTATAAGTCCTTTCGAGTTCATTAACCTGTTAGCCAGCACCCCCCATTATGGGACTCACAGCTGAAAGTGCTCTACCTAAATTATAATTGTAACAGTTTCCTACTTCAGTATGTTACATAATTTTGGTGTCTTTGGAAAGAAGACACTTTGGGCTTTACTTTTTATCAACTAGATTTGCTAATGCTCAAAAATATTAAAAGTTATAGACACTGAAGTGCCTTGACAATTTTTTTTTTTTTTTTACCACACTTAAATATTTTTTTATTTGATATAAAATACATGAAATGAGTCCTGGAGCAATCTAGAAAAGTAATGGGTTGAAAGCCACATGTCTCATGAGTTTCTATTTCAAATCTGAATAAGATTCATGAAAAATGAGACTCCTGCAAATATTTTTCTTAGACTATGTCTAGATCGCCCACCCACCAAATATAAGAAAATATATTTCCCAATATTATTGAAGGCTTCTACAAACTATTTAGTCATTAAACATACCACTGCATAGCTTTTTTTCAATTATCAAACACTAGACAGAAACTTAGACATCATATAAGTGATTTATTTGAGCACTAGAAAAATACAATAAGAATAATTTGAGTAAGAAAAATAAGAATAATAAGAAAATAATAAGAAAAATATTTAACTTTGTTTGCCAATTATAGAAAAGAGATTGCTAGAAATGCAGCATTTACAATGAATTACGATGCAAATAAGTGCTGATGTGCTGACGGCCACTTACACAAATGGTAATATCACAAATGTGCCAAAGTAAATAATCCAATCTCTCTATTCATATAGACGCATTCACTTTGATAGCCGTGATCATACAGTAATAGCGAGCTGATTTGGGCTGATTTGCACTCAAACAGATGGTAATCATGCAGATACATTCACATTCAACATAAAACACACTCTCACTTATATAAAAAATGTTGAAAAATAAAACAAACAAAGAAAAAGGCGATCGCTATAAGCTCCGCATCCATCAGCTGACAGGTGCCTCAGAGCACGTCACAAGCCCTCAGGAGAGACCACCAGAATTCAAATATACTATATTTCGCCTATCTTTCATTCATTCTTTTTTCCGGTGGATCATCTCATTCTGTTTGTGACACTGTACGCTGCAAAACCATGCCGGTTTTTTACTACCAAGACAGTTTCTGACCTTGAGTTATTCCATAACAGACGCAAACAGTTCTGTCACTGAAGAACTGAAACGTAAACAGAGGAATTATGATCCATACTACAACGTTATTGCTTCATTGGACCAAACATGCTCCATGAGATGTCGTTCAGTGGACCCTTACCTTTCTAACTAAACCGGGATTTACAGCTGTGGATGTGTTTATGACTCGTTATTACGACGGATCTGGTATGTACAGCGTTTCCATTGCTCATGTTTTGATGTGTACTGCTTACACAAATGTAGCAAATACAGTCTTTATAAGCTTTCCATTGAAAAAAAGTGATCTGTTGTTGATGCTTGAGGCTTAGATCTTTATAATGATACATAGTTTGTCAAGATTAAATTTGTCCCGTTTCATTTAATCTATTCATAAACACTGACACGTGCAAGTTGAGGGGCATTCAGGACGAGGGCGTCGGGGTGCTGGTTAAGAGTTTAAAAGACATTTCTTGTGCCATTCTCTGACATAAAGATGTTCTGCAGGGACCAGAGGATAAAAGGTCCCCTTAGGAAATTCAGTCTGGTTCTGCTAGGTGGGGGGGAAGTCACTCCAAGGATCTTGTTTATTACTCTAAAGGGTTTACATGTGATGGCCGGCGTTGCATCTTGATTACTTGCCCCAAATTTGACAATCTATTCTCTGAATTGAAATTGTCAATAATTGTTCTAGTAGTGTTAATGTTGGAAGCTGTTCTGTGAAAGAGTTGGTTGGTTGGTTATCTTGATTCTGACTTGTGGCACTAGGAATGATTTACAACCTCCTGTTGCCTTTCTGAGGAATTCGGCTTGTGTTTCAACCACAGTCCTGATCGACTCTTTAATTTGTCTGGTTCGGGTCTGATACGCTACATCCCCCCTTTCGCTCGGCGAGGTGTTTAGCTGAAGACATCGTCGATCGCTTGAGAAACAAAGGCAGAAGAAGCAGACAAACACAGCAAACAACAAGACAACACCTCCATGGCAGTTACTGTACTGGTGCAGGCATCAGGTTATTTAGGTACACGTGGTTAAGTTCAATTAGTCAATGTAGTTTAGCACATTGAGGATAGTTTTGGAATAGTTTTAGATCATTTTGGAAATTGTTGTTTTATTTTGATTCATCAATCAAATTTGTGGTTAACTTTGTTTGGTTCTTCTAGGTTGTCTTAATTTAAACGTTTACCGTTAGTTTTCTAGTAACCTCATTTTCAATGAAATGAATTGACCTATCATGCATGGAGCTCTCTGGCTTCCATTTAGTTTAAAATGGCTGGCGGATATTAGATGTGGCAAGTCAATCCTAATGTCAGACCTTCGACCATTGCAGGGTGTCTAGGTGTTTCACCTACTCAGGAAAGAGGGGAAGGAGAATGATAGGTAAAAGAAGAACACAACTAAACAAAGCTGCTGTGGGTTTTCCTAGCATGGCTTACAGCTATTGAGCAGCTATTGAGCTAGGATGTCATGTGCAGCTAGGGTGTCATGTACCTTAACTTCGTGTCAGGTGTTCTACCTATTGTGAGGATGGCACGTTTCTTCAGGTGGGTATATGTAACTTTGTTATACTAAAAGTTGGATATTCTACCTGTGGGAAGAATACGTTTGTTGAATGTGTTATCAGTAGATGTGGTTACCTCTGGGTGTAGGTAATGTTGTGTGTGTTGATGGTGTAATGTATGTGTGGTCAGATCTGTTTTAGTCTGTGTTGTCTCCCCCCTTTTCTAGTATGTCACTGAAGACTGGCTCTCTGCATCCTTGGCTTGGATGAAGGCGTGTCCATGGTCTAATGGGGGTCAGTCCAGAAAGGCAGGAAGTTCTTTAGCAGACAGTCGGAAGCAGTTTGGCATGGCTGTCTGAAGCTTGGTTGCAAAACGTTGTCTCCTATGTTGCACTCTTCTTGTGATGCCTTCTGGCTGTGGCAGACTTTCTGACCTTCTGTGCTCTGGTGGTTGCTGTTGCACAGACAGGAATGTGGTTCTTGGAGTTTGTTAGTGAGTGTTGGGTGACTGAGGTGATGTTCTTTAGTCAGATTTTCATCAACGGTTGGCTGTGAAAGACTTGCTCGTTCCGGGTGGTTGTTGAACAGGTGCTTGTCATCTCTGATGTGGTGTACCAGGTGATCACCGGCCTTCCGTTCTGTCGCTGGTCACAGCGAGCATGACTCAACTTTGTCGTCATATGCATGTAAGGGAAGTTTCTCAAACAAATTGTGTCAAACCCCAGGGAAAAATTGACAGAACGATTCTGGTGGCTTCCACTCTTAGCAAATCCAAACTGCTCCAAACATGAGCTGCTATTCGTTCTCGGTCATCTAAATTTCGCGATGCGCATAATCCCTTAAGGCCACCCCTTCGTCTCTCACCTCCTCTCTCTCGCATCCTCCGTCTACGAGCTAGAGGACCAATTATTCATAACCAATCCATGCCGAGACGAGCTTAGTTTGTGGATATCCTTCCTTAATCAATGGAACGGATTATCCTTCTTTTACAGCGATTTGGTTTCATCCCCAACCGACATCTAATTATTTACCGACGCCGCCCCCTCTGTCGGTTTCGGAGGATTTTACCAAAACCGCTGATTCGTTTCTACATGGCCCTCCAAGCTGTTAGATTTACCCCAGCCATTAATATCCTCAGCCCTTTTCGAGCTATATCCTATCGTCGTGGCAGTCTTTCTATGGGGAAAAGAGTGGTCCACCAACAGCATCTTTATTCACTGCGATAACGAGGCTACTGTACATTGCATTAATAAGGGCCGTTCTCATTCCCCCACCTTAATGCCCTTACTAAGACATCTAATCTGGATCTCAGCTTACAATCAGTTCATCATAACCGCAAAACACATTCCCGGGGTAAAGAACCAAATAGTTGACTCTATCTCTCGTTTTGCCTTCCAGAAATTCAGGCTGTTGGCACCACGGGCGGAACCATTTCCCAACCCCAGTGCCTCCTTATTCAGAGCTAATATTCTTGACCCCTTCTTGAAACTTCAAGAGATTCTATTCTCCAAGTCATTTCCACCAGTACCCTGCAGTCATACTTCACAGCATGGAAATAATTTAAAGCATTCCACTCTGCCTATAATCTACTGTTCCCTGATTTGTCCCTGCTCCCCATCACCTCATTTATATCACACCTCAACATTAACAAAACCCTCCAAGTCAGCTCCATTAAAAGCTATCTAAGGGGAATCCAATTTTTTCGCAGGAAAGCCCAAGCTAAATCCCTTTCCGACCCTCTTTTCACAGATGACTTTAGCCGCCCTGTCTCCCGTTTTTGGTTCCAAAAACACTTAAAATCTGTCTTATGTCTTTCCGGTATCTCAGCTGACGATTTCTCCAGCCATTACTTCAGAATAGGTCCAGCCACCACAGCGGCTCAAAATGGCCTTTCCCAACATCAGATCCAAACACTCGGTCGCTGGTCATCAGAAGCTTTTAAGAGCTATTTCCGATCAGACCGCTTAAATCTCAAGAAAGCCCACCAAACCCTCATCAGTCACCCATTTTTTACCTAGCCATCTCCATTCCCCATTCCAACAGCACCCCGCTCCTGCAGGATCCATTATATCTCTCCCCCACTGCTGCAGCAGTGTATGCTCCCGCAGGAGCCTTTCCGTATTCCCTCACATGCCGCAGCAGCGTATGCTCCCGCAGGAGCCTTTCCATATTTCCCTCATGTTCCGTAGCAGTGTCAGCTCCCACAGGAGCCTTCCTGTTGTGACCGGTGGTTCAAGCAGGTGTCGCTCATTTCCAATCACTCCACCGGCCTCGCCCCGTTCCCACGGCTCTCGGCCCCGCCCCACTCATCACACCCATATTTCCCTCATGTGCCGCAGCAGTGTCAGCTCCCGCAGGAACCTTTTAACCTTTTGCGGGACAACTAAGTGTTGTATCATTGATTGTGAACCACTAGTGAAGTGTGGTGATGACGGTGTTGGTCTCAGGGTGTCTAAGTAGACTAGAAATGCGAAGACTTTGTCACTCTAATGAGGAAGAGGAAAAGACTAAAAGAGGTGAAAAACAAATTCAATGACAAGCAAACATTTATGTTTTTCAAATGAGGAAAAGTAATTTTTCCCAATTAAATGTTATAAAAAAAGTAAACAATATTATTAAATCTCTTGTTTTGGACAAAAGAATACAATAATAAAGCTGATATCTCTTTCCTTGTCAATGTCAATGTCAATGTCACCTTTATTTATATAGCGCTTTAAACAAAATACATTGCGTCAAAGCTACTGAACAACATTCATTAGGAAAACAGTGTCAATAATGCAAAAATGATAGTTAAAGGCAATTCATCATTGGATTCAGTTATGTCATCTCTGTTCAGTTAAATAGTGTCTGTGCATTTATTTGCAATCAAGTCAACGATATCGCTGTAGATGAAGTGTCCCCAACTAAGCAAGCCAGAGGCGACAACGGCAAGGAACCGAAACTCCATCGGTGACAGAATGGAGAAAAAAACCTTGGGAGAAACCAGGCTCAGTTGGGGGGCCAGTTCTCCTCTGACCAGACGAAACCAGTAGTTCAATTCCAGGCTGCAGCAAAGTCAGATTGTGCAGAAGAATCATCTGTTTCCTGTGGTCTTGTCCTGGTGCTCCTCTGAGACAAGGTCTTTACAGGGGATCTGTATCTGGGGCTCTAGTTGTCCTGGTCTCCGCTGTCTTTCAGGGATGTAGAGGTCCTTTCTAGGTGCTGATCCAGCATCTGGTCTGGATACGTACTGGATCCGGGTGACTGCAGTGACCCTCTGATCTGGACACAGACTGGATCTGGTGGCCACGGTGACCTCGGAACAAGAGAGAAACAGACAAATATTAGCGTAGATGCCATTCTTCTAATGATGTAGCAAGTACATAGGTTGTTATGGGAAGTGTTTCCGGTTCCGGTTTACCTAATTAATGCAGCCTAAAAATCCTTTAACGGATTTGGATAATAAAAGCATATTAGTATGTTATGTGTATGCCAGGTTAAAGAGATGGGTCTTTAATCTAGATTTAAACTGCAAGAGTGTTTCTGCCTCCCGAACAATGTTAGGTAGGTTATTCCAGAGTTTGGGCGCCAAATAGGAAAAGGATCTGCCGCCTGCAGTTGATTTTGATATTCTAGGTATTATCAAATTGCCTGAGTTTTGAGAACGTAGCGGACGTAGAGGATTATAATGTAAAAGGAATGTAAAATTCAAATACTGAGGTGCTAAACCATTCAGGGCTTTATAAGTAATAAGCAATATTTTAAAATCTATGCTATGCTTGATAGGGAGCCAGTGCAGTGTTGACAGGACCGGGCTAATATGGTCATACTTCCTGGTTCTAGTAAGAACTCTTGCTGCTGCATTTTGGACTAGCTGTAGTTTGTTTACTAAGCGTGCAGAACAACCACCCAATAAAGCATTACAATAATCTAACCTTGAGGTCATAAAAGCATGGATTAACATTTCTGCATTTGACATTGAGAGCATAGGCCGTAATTTAGATATATTTTTGAGATGGAAAAATGCAGTTTTACAAATGCTAGAAACGTGGCTTTCTAAGGAAAGATTGCGATCAAATAGCACACCTAGGTTCCTAACTGATGACGAAGAATTGACAGAGCAACCATCAAGTCTTAGACAGTGTTCTAGGTTATTACAAGCGGAGTTTTTAGGTCCTATAATTAACACCTCTGTTTTTTCAGAATTTAGCAATAAGAAATTACTTGTCATCCAGTTTTTTATATCGACTAAGCAATCCATTAGTTTTTCAAATTGGTGTGTTTCACCGGGCTGCGAAGAAATATAGAGTTGAGTATCATCAGCATAACAGTGAAAGCTAGCACCATGTTTCCTGATGATATCTCCCAAGGGTAACATATAGAGCGTGAAGAGTAGCGGCCCTAGTACTGAGCCTTGAGGTACTCCATACTGCACTTGTGATCGATAGGATACATCTTCATTCACTGCTACGAACTGATGGCGGTCATATAAGTACGATTTAAACCATGCTAATGCACTTCCACTGATGCCAACAAAGTGTTCCAAGTCTATGCAAAAGAATTTTGTGGTCAATTGTGTCAAACGCAGCACTAAGATCCAATAAAACTAATAGAGAGATACACCCACGATCAGATGATAAGAGCAGATCATTTGTAACTCTAAGGAGAGCAGTCTCAGTACTATGATACGGTCTAAATCCTGACTGGAAATCCTCACATATACCATTTTTCTCTAAGAAGGAATATAATTGTGAGGATACCACCTTTTCTAGTATCTTGGACAGAAAAGGGAGATTCGAGATTGGTCTATAATTAACTAGTTCTTTGGGGTCAAGCTGTGGTTTTTTGATGAGAGGCTTAATAACAGCCAGTTTGAAGGTTTTGGGGACATATCCTAATGACAATGAGGAATTAATAATAGTCAGAAGAGGATCTATGACTTCTGGAAGCACCTCTATTAGGAGCTTAGATGGTATAGGGTCTAACATACATGTTGTTGGTTTAGATGATTTAACAAGTTTATACAATTCTTCCTCTCCTATAGCAGAGAATGAGTGGAACTGTTCCTCAGGGGGTCTATAGTGCACTGTGTGATATGATACTGTATCTGACAGCTGAATGGTTGCAATTTTATCTCTAATAGTATCGATTTTAGAAGTAAAGTAATTCATAATAATAATAAGTCATTACTGCGGTGATGTTGGGAAATGTCAACACTTGTTGAGGCTTTATATTTCGTTAATTTAGCCACTGTATTGAATAAATACCTGGGGTTATGTTTGTTTTCTTCTAAAAGAGAAGAAAAGTAATCGGATCTAGCAGTTTTTAATGCTTTTCTGTAGGATATGTTACTTTCCCGCCAAGCAATACGAAATACCTCTAGTTTTGTTTTCCTCCAGCTGCGCTCCATTTTTCGGGCTGCTCTCTTTAGGGTGCGAGTATGCTCATTATACCATGGTGTCAAACTGTTTTCCTTAACCTTCCTTAAGCGTAAAGGAGCAACTGTATTTAAAGTGCTAGAAAAGAGAGAGTCCATGGTCTCTGTATCCGCTAGAGTCCACTAGTGTCGATCCGCTGCGTGTGCACAGTTCAAAGTTGCTCTAGAAGTACGTTTAGACTTCCGTGTTATGGTCATAACTGTGGGAACCAAAACAAACTTTAGTATAGTGTACGCTAGAACCGTTGCATTACAAGTACAGTTAAGCATGTTACATTAAATGTCGACTCATTTTAACACTGTACAAATAACAACACCACTTTTAGTTGGTTTTGCGATGTGGCACTAAAACTCTCAGTTCGTATTGAGTTAAAATTTACTTAATTCAAATAGCAGCTTCGTGCTGCAGTTAAGGGAACACAGTGATAGCGATCTCGGTGGATCTGAATCTCCGTGCCAGTTTCTCAGGTCACAAACACAACAGGTTTTCTTTGCTGTTGGTACACAGTTAAAATTTACTTGATCAAGCTTTTAAAACACTCCCATTCAAATTACTCTCGGACACATGCAGTGTTACCCAAGATTGCATTCACTTTGTGAACGGACACAAACAGGCAAACATTATTCCCTAATGTTTAACTCTTGGGAGTCAAATATCATTTGATTTGGCAGTGGAACACGCAATTGAACTATGAATACTCAGGCTTTGATAAATAGATTGAGGAACATGCTCAAACGATTCTTTATTCACCGATTTATTTCCCTTTGAATAACGTTTAGCTCAGTTCAGCGAACGGTGACTGAGATAGCATAGCTTTTGAGAGGCACTGGAACACGCAGTGAAATCAATTTAGCTATAAACAAGGCATTATAAAAATGAGGAACACGCTCAATTTCTACCTTATTGCACGATCTCAGATGTTTACTTTTTAAGTTCACTTCCCAGCAAGCAGTTTCAGCCCAGAACTGGCCCGCATCTGATCTGCGTGATCTGAAACTGCTTGAGGTTGTAAATCATTCACAGCCCCATTGACTCCCTCTGCCAATGTCTTGGTGAAATTAATAGTTGGATGTGCCAGAACTTTCTTCAGTTAAACAAGGAAAAAACTGAAGTTATTGCATTTGGAAACAAAGATGAAGTTTTCAAGGTGAATGCATACCTTAACTCTAGGGGTCAAACAACTAAAAATCAAGTCAGGAATCTTGGTGTGATTCTGGAGACAGACCTTAGTTTCAGTAGTCATGTCAAAGCAGTAACTAAATCAGCCTACTATCATCTAAAAAACGTTGCAAGAATTAGATGTTTTGTTTCCAGTCAAGACTTGTTCATGCCTTTATCACCAGCAGGGTGGACTATTGTAATGGGCTCTTCACCGGCCTTCCCAAAAAGACAATTAGACAGCTGCAGCTCCTCCAGAACGCTGCTGCCAGGATTCTGACTAAAACCAGAAAATCTGAGCATATCACACCAGTACTCAGGTCATTACACTGGCTTCCAGTTACATTTAGGATTGATTTTAAAGTACTTTTACTCGTCTATAAATCCCTCAATGACCTAGGACCGAAATATATTGCAGATTTGTTCACTGAATATAAACCTAACAGAGCAATCAGATCATTAGGATCGAGTCAGTTGGAAATACCAAGGGTTCACACAAAACAAGGGGAGTCTGCCTTTAGTTACTATGCCAATTGAAGTTGTTTATTGTTTGTTCATAACTAAAGTCCCTAATCATGCAGATTTTTGCTACTGTATTGTACAGTAAGAAAGTTATTTCCTTAAAGAGGAAATTAACTTTCTTAGAAGATTTGACAATGACAGACACTGAGAGACAGTGAGAGGTTACAGTGGATCTAAATATTTATAATTAATCTTAACTAGTTATGATTGATTATTCATATGGCCCCTTTGAGCTGATTTGCTAGAGTAATGGTGGAGGATGCGGGGCATGATAATACAAAGGTTATGAGCTTAAAACACTGTCAACCTAAAAATCTGTGTTTGATAGTCCAGGTTAGAATAGGGCGTGACTTGCGATACTCATTTGCATTCCTATTTGCTGGCTTGTTTAAATGCAGATAAAGTAGGGGCTTGAATTGGTACAACTATTATGATTGAAACAGTCTTTATGTATTTCATGCTTAATGGTTTTTTAGTTGTATGTATATATTTTAACCCTCTGAAGTCTAAGGGTATTTTTGGGGCCTGGAGTGGTTTTGGAATGCCCTGATATTTGAGCTTTTTTCAGTTACTTATAAACATCTAAATGGCTAAAAGTCTAATATCACTGTAATCAGCACAAACTAGGCTATAATAATATGTGAGCAGCATGTATGTACACGATTGTGTTTTTGAGAGAAAAAAATGTTTATGCATGGTTAGTGAAAAAACTAAAAATTATAAATCCCTTGAATAAGGCCATAAAACACAACAGAACATTGGTTCCCGGGACTTTTTAGAACTGGATCTCGTAGCCTAGATTTTTTCTTTCTAAATTATGTGAAAATCATATTGTTCACACATTTTTAAGACACTTTTTGTGTAGAAAAGGTCTATGCAAGATGTTGTTATTTACACCTGAGAAGACAAAGGCCCGCATAATGAGCTGCATAATGAGCCTTTCAGTCAGGTTTGTGTCTGACAGGGAAGAGTTACAAGAAAGAATGTGAGGACAAAATAAATGTATATATTTTTATGTTTGTAGTTTATTTAGAATATATTTAATTATCCCACCAAAATAATTTAATATTCACTTGCGAGTGCAGTTAAACAGTTTATTAGGAACAATCAAAGCTGACTTTCAAAGCTGAATTTTGAGCATCATTACACCAGTCACACACTGATTTTCTAAAAAAAAAACATTTATTGTTATTAGTATCATTATTATTATTATTATTATTAATTTGGAAAAGAGCAGCAAATATTTTTTCAGTTTTTTTATGATAAATTGAAAGAGCAGCATTGTTTGTTACATTTGTTACATTTATATTATTTACATCAAGCTTTTGTATGGTATAGTGTATATTGATATTAAAACTTCATAATGTTTTACTTAATAATACATTTAGTCAGGAATTATAGTTTGGAAAAGTCTAACTAGTAAAACGTTTACACATTATGTGAAACCTAATACAAGTATATATATATATATATATATATATATATATAAAATACACTTACGTTTATGATCTCTGATGAATAAAGCGCTTCATTCTTTTTTCTGAGGTAATCTTCATCACATTTTCTTGGGGTGAATTATGTCTTATTCCTCTCATGGCGAAGCAAACAGTAAAATAAAAAACCTGAACAGTCTCACTGTTTTGTTTTCTGTATGGGCGTTTACAAGCTGCGAACGTCAAACATTGCTTGTAAGCAGACCCAGTAATTAATCTAATGCGTCTGTCTCATAAGTTTTAGTAGCTTCTTATACATGCGCACACCAGTTTTTGATCAAAATAAGATAAAACGTACTCGGTTACTAACGTAACCTCGGTTCTCTCTAGAAGAGGGAACGAGTACTGCGACTTAGCTAAGACGCTACGGGAAAAAGTCTCTTTTCACGAAATACTGAAGCAAAAAATTATCCTTAATTTTGAACTGTTGTAAAGCGCATTTGCAGCAGCACACAGCCATAGGCGAGACGGCTCGCTCGCTCATTAGTTGCTCTGCGGCAACTGCACAAGCCTATCGAGCGCAGGCTGATGCAACATCAGACCAATAAGGGCGCTTTGCGCCCTTCATGCCACTTCCCGCCGAAACGGGTGTGTCCCAACCCTATAAAAGGAGCTCGAAAAGGCTGACTCACCTGATTTATTTCATCGCTGAAGCAAACCAGAGTGAATCGTATGCACGGCAGAGAACGCAGTACTCGTTCCCTCTTCTAGAGAGAACCGAGGTTACGTTAGTAACCGAGTTTGTTCTCTTACGAGAGTTCTCTCGTACTGCGTCTTAGCTAAGACGCTACGGGAACCCCATGTAAAGCGCCGTGCACACAGGGATCACACACCAATAAACCTGGAAGCAACGCCCAGGATTTACAGTGCACAGTCACCCGAGGGACTCACAGAGAGCCCAGGACAGGAGGGGGAGGGAAGACCCTCTGTCCCATATCTAGCAGCGCCCGTAGACGCGGCAATATGACATCACACAGTCGAGGCAAGGCCTGACCAATGTGGTAATGCGGGTCTTACGCAATAGTGCCCATATAACAGTCTGCAGCGCATAATGCTCGCGATCTAAGAGTTCCAATCAGGGCCCTGATTCGCCTATACCGACAGCAGCCTTGCTTGCAAGGCGGGAACCTCCAGGTTACTAGAACCTGATAAATGTAGACGCGAGGCCCAACCTGCCGCCATACATATATCCTGCAAGGAGATCCCAGTAGACCACGCCCACGACGAGGCGACGCCTCTTGTGGAGTGTGCTCTGATGCCCAGTGGGCACTGAAGGCCCCTGGAAGCGTAAGCTAATGCTATGGCGTCATCTATCCATCTGGATAGGCTCTGTCTCGAAACGGCCATTCCTTTGGAACGTCCACTGAACGAGACAAACAGCTGCTCAGTCTGTCTAAAAACAGCGGAGCGAGACACATAAGCTCTTAAAGCCCTAACAGGGCAAAGAAGACTTGAGTCTCCATCCTCTCCTGACACCGACAGGGCAGACAGGGCAATAACCTGAGCCCGAAACGGCGTGTTGAGGGATTTTGGCACATAACCGTGCCTAGGTTTGAGTATGACCCTTGAGTCATTAGGCCCAAACTCCAAGCACGACGGGCTCACCGAGAGCGCGTGCAGGTCACCCACATGCTTCACTGAAGCGAGAGCCAACAAGAACACTGTCTTGAACGACAGATGCTTGAGGCTAATCGTTAGGATAGGCTCGAAAGGGGAACCTTTCATGGCCTCCAAAACCGTCGCGAGGTCCCATACAGGGACTGACGGAGGTCTGGGAGGATTCAGCCTCCTAGCTCCTCTAAGGAAGCAGATGACCAAATCGTTCCTTCCTATTGACTGACCGAGCGCTGTCTCAGAAAACGCAGCGATAGCCGCCACGTACACTTTGAGCATGGAGGGGGCTCTGCCCTTATCCAACAGCTCCTGTAGGAAGGAGAGAACCTCCGTTACCTCACAACTAAGGGGTGAACATCCCCGAGCTGTGCACCAGCTGGAGAACACCGACCACTTCGAGGCATACAGCCGTCGTGTCGACGGAGCTCTAGCCTGAGTGATGGTATTTAGCACTCCCACTGAGAGATCAGCGGGTAACCGTTGAGCGCCCACAACATGGAGGGACCACAACTCCGGTTGAGGGTGCCAAATCGAGCCCCCGGCCTGCGAGAGGAGATCCCCCCTCAACGGCACTGACCACGGGGCAGTGTCTGCTAACTGCATCAAATCTGGAAACCATGGTTGGTTCTTCCAAAATGGTGCTACAAGCAGTATTGAGCATCTCGTTTCCCTCGACCGTTCTATCACCTGCGGAAGGAGGGAGACGGGGGGAAAATCATAAAGTGGGCAGCATGGCCATCTCCGTGACAGCGTGCTTTCGTTCTTGGAAAAGAATGCGGGGCAGTGAGCGTTTTCGTGGGACACGAAGAGGTCCACTTCCGACCTGCCAAATCTCTCCCACAGCAGCCGGACTGTCTGTGGGTGTAGAGACCATTCGCCCATGGGAATGTTGTTCCTGGACAGTCTGTCTGGACCCAGATTCTGTAGCCCAGGCACATGAACTGCTCTCAGCGAGCGCAAGCTGCGCTGAGCCCAAACCAGGAGGCGTTCTGCCAACCTGTACAGGTTTCGGGACCTGAGACCGCCCTGGCGATTTATGTAGGACACCACAGACATGTTGTCCGAACGGACTAAGACGTGGTGGCCCTTGATTTGGGGACAAAAGCGCGTCAGCGCGTTCTCCACTGCCAGCATTTCCAGACAGTTGATATGTTGGAACTTTTCCCGTTCTGCCCACAGGCCAAAGAACAGTCTGCCCTCGAGCAGCGCTCCCCATCCTGAAGTGGAGGCGTCCATCGACACCACTTGCACTTTCGAGGAAGTCCCCAGGCTTACACCTGATTGGTACCAGTCGTTTGCTGTCCAGGGTTTCAAGGCTGTAACACAGCTCTGATTGACGTTGAGAGGCAACCGCCCGGATATCCACGCTCTGCGCGGTACTCGCGCTTTCAGCCAGAACTGCAAGGGGCACATGCGGAGCAGGCCCAACTGAAGAAATGGTGATGCTGAAGCCATGAGACCTAGCATCTTCTGAAATTCTCTGAGTGAGACGGTCGCGCCGCAGCGGAGAGAGCTCGCTGCGCGCTGAATGCCCAACGCGCGCTGTGGTGACAGCCGCGCCGTCATGGACTGTGAGTCCAGATCTATACCCAAAATCAGTATCGTTTGACTGGGGTTCAGCGAACCCTTCGTCCAGTTGACACTGAGACCGAGTTTCTCGAGGTGATCGAGTAAAATGGCCCTGTGCTCCACGAGCTCTGATCGTGATTGAGCCAGAAACAGCCAGTCGTCCAAATAGTTCAGCACTCGCATGCCTCTGAGTCTGAGAGGAGCGAGCGCTGCGTCCAATGCTCCTCGTAAATGTACAAGCCGAACGGCAGGACTGTATACTGGTATGTCTGGCCCTCGAAGGCGAATCTCAAGTATCGCCTGTGACGTGACGCTATCTGTATTTGAAAATACGCGTCCTTCAGATCTATCGACATGAACTAGTCTCCTCTGCGAATATGCGCGAGGAGTTTCCTGGTTGTAAGCATTTTGAAACTGCGTTTCGCCAATGCTTTGTTCAGCTGTGTTAGATCCAGTATGGGTCTGAAACCCCCGTCTTTCTTGGGCACAAGAAAGTATCTGCTGTACAGCCCCTCTTCGCTTTGAGCTTGAGATACAGGCTCCACAGCCCCTTTGCTCAACAGTTTTGATATTTCGGCTCGAAGTAGGTGTGCTACTTCTGTCTTGACCGTAGTTTCGACAGCGATGTGCTGTAACCTGGGTGATATGCCTGTGACATTTGAGGCGTGGAGCGCGCTGACCACAGCGGGCAGATCGCTCGTCCTCGACCCCGCCACGGTGCTTAACCGAGTGAGGGAGGGCTGAGCGAGTCCCGTGGGACTCGTGCTGTCTGTGAGTAACTGTGGGCTGTAAGCGTGCACATTTACTGCTTTTGACTCGCTGTCTGCCTGAGCAGAACGAACGTGCACGGGTTTCGTTTTTACAGAAACCACATGACGTGTGTGACATAGTGTTTGTGGGCACTGAGGAGTGGGCACGTTTACTATGTAGTGCGCGCGATTGACCTGAGTCGCTTTTATGGGCGCGAGCCCTGTGTGAAGGGCTGTGCTTATATGTGGAGATGGGCACTGAGCAGTGGGCATCGTCACTACATTTATAGCACCATCGGCCGTGGCCGGGACACCAGAAATTACACTCTTTTCGGGAAATATCTGGGTAGTCGTGATAACGGCTTTTGTGTGCAGGCAAGCGGGCAACTGTACAGGCTTGCGCGTTGCAGAAGACGCTGAGACAGTCACAATTCCTGGAACTGAAACAGCGGCGCGCTTGGGTGAGAGTTCGGCTGCAGCGGGACTCGTACACCGGCGCTTTCCTAGGAGTGCTAGGATGACTTCGGGGCTTCCGGCCTCACCGTAATCCTCTGCCGTGGTCCACGAAGATAGAAAAGATCTACCATCTACCATCTAAGCTCCAGAAAAGATCCGCGCAAGCAGAGATGACGTCATGCGGCAGGATTTAGATGGCAACACCGCTTTCGTCCGCCGTCCAGCAGAGGGCGGGTAAAGGTGCGTCGCTATCGCCTGTTCCACCGGCGGAAGTGACTGGTAGCCTCTGTTTTTAGCATCATCCAGTGTGGAGAATGCTGGTGAGACAGACGAACGAGTTCATGCTGAATATGGAGCGTTCCAAGCCTTTGCCGCCCCAAGAAATGGGGCGGGCTTTGAGTTCGGAGAAGTACGCTCACCCAGAAGAAAACTACCATCCAGCCGGGAACGAGAGGGGGGCGCTGGTGCAGACCACTCGAGGCCGAGGCTCGTCGCGGCCAGCATGAGCACTCGCATCAGCTCATTCTCGATGTCAGCTCGTCTGCTGGGCTTCTGAGCAGAAAGCGCGAGATCCCCGGAGCTCGCCAAGCCTTCGCTGCCCGAAGCTAGTAGAGAGCACGTGTCCTCTTCCCCCGACGCGGCCCTGAGATCAACTTCCTCGGAAGACGCGGCGGCAGACATCGGGCGCTGACCATCGGGAAGCGATGCAGGGGAGGCCGGTGAAGCAGGGCGAACCGGCGAGCTCGGTCGAGCTGGAGAAGGTTCCGGAATCCGCTGGGAGCGTCGCTTTTTACGGCGCTGCAGCGCAGCGGGGAATGCAGGCTCGGAGAAAAATGCCAGGCGAGTCCTCAGAGTCACCATTGGCAACAGCTCGCAGTGAGGGCATCCGCCGTCAGCGAGCGCGAGCGCTGCATGATCTTCACCCAGGCAGGAGACACAGATGACGTGACGGTCTTCCTCGCTGAGTGGGGCTCTGCACGAGCCGCAAGAAGGCATCTTTAAAAAGACGCAGCTCTTTTACGAGTGTGTGTCGCAGGGCGAACACACACACGAGAATAACGAATGAAAAGGATATAGGCACCAGAAAGCGCAGCAGGAACGGCAGTGGAAGGCGGCGTTGGCCAGCGGCTTCAGGAATGGCTCGTCCCTGAGATGTTATCGGACGACGCTTGCTTCCACTCGTGATCCAACGATGCGTGAGCTTCGCTGAAGAGATGAAAAATCAGGTGAGTCAGCCTTTTCGAGCTCCCTTTATATGGCTAGGCCACACCCGTTTCGGCAGGAAGTGGCATGGAGGGCGCGAGCGCCCTCATTGGTCTGATGTTGCATCAGCCTGCGCTCGATAGGCTTATACAGTTGCCGCAGAGCAGCCAATGAGCGAGCGAGCCGTCTCTCCTATGGCTGTGTGCTGCTGCAAATGGGTTTTACAATAATTCAAAATTAAGGATAATTTTTTGCTTCAGTGTATCGTGAAAAGAGACTTTTCCCGCAGCGTCTTAGCTAAGACGCAGTACGAGAGAACTCTCGTAAGAGAACCCCACTTTCAGCACTGTTGTAGGTGATCTGAGCGATGTTCCTCCTTTCACAGATTTAAGGCCTTATTATGTGTTATGTATCATTGCATTCATAGCGACATTAATGGTGTTATTCTAGTGTAGCTATGAATTCATCATTGCATGTTAAGTGAACGTGCCATTTTGATTTGTGAGTGAGTTGCATGTGATGTCATGACTGAGCACACCTCATCTGACCACATGATTTTCACTGCTCCACTTGGACTGTGATGTGAGCTTGCATTGGTCTCCAAGCAACATGTGACCCCGGAAGTGTGAGCAGACTCTTCCAGGTTAATGATTACAGCACTCACGTCACAGACCATTGTGCAAACAAACAACTGCTTGTAGCCAAAGCTAACTCTTTTAACAGCCATACAGGCTAAGCTAAGCCCTTTACCTCAACTACTAGCTGTCAGCATCTGACTGACACTGTGTGTATAAAATGTAACTTTCAAACCACTCCTCTCTCTCTCTCTCTCTCTCTCTCTCTCTCTCTCTCTCTCACTCTGCATCTAAGTACATTTTTTTAAATCTGAGATTTAATTAAATCAATTGGTTTATTCACTCTTCCTTTTAGATTCATACAGTTATTAGGACCTTTTTGTTTTAATTTGAGCTTATTATAATATCTCCCCCCTCTGTACAGAATAAGAAAAGTTCTAGCAGCTGTCATATCCTTAATGAGCCATACAGGTTATTAGTAGCCTAATTCCTGCCTTGTCTATTACCCTCCTTACACCAGGTCCCTGAGCAGCCTAGAAACACTTCCTATTGTTTATTTTTATTTTCCATGAGTTGTTTAATGTGTCCCTGCTAGTGTAGCTAACAGTCTCACAAGGTTTTATGACCCTGCTGTATTTCTTTGAACAAGTGATAACTGCTTATGTCTCCTAGCTTGAACTAAATAAGGAAAGCCATTCCTTCTCCCTCTGTCTCTTCATGATTTTATGTCAGTTTTGTTTATTTGATACCTTCATAGTGACCTAACATGAACCATCAGTGCTTTGATTAATAGTTTAACTGTATATATAGCTTGGTCATTAGCTGACCCCTGTTTACAGCCCTGTCAAGTCAAGTCAAGTCACCTTTATTTATATAGCGCTTTAAACAAAATACATTGCGTCAAAGCAACTGAACAACATTCTTTAGGAAAACAGTGTGTCAGTAATGCAAAATGATAGTTAAAGGCAGTTCATCATTGAATTCAGTGATGTCATCTCTGTTCAGTTAAATAGTGCCTGTGCATTTATTTGCAATCAAATCAACGATATCGCTGTAGATGAAGTGACCCCAACTAAGCAAGCCAGAAGTGACAGCGGCAAGGAACCGAAACTTCATCGGTGACAGCAAAGTCATATTGTGCAGAAGAATCATCTGTTTCCTGTGGTCTTGTCCTGGCGGTCCTCTGAGACAAGGTCTTTACAGGGGATCTGTATCTGGGGCTCTAGTTGTCCTGGTCTCCGCTGTCTTTCAGGGCAGTAGAGGTCCTTTCTAGGTGCTGATCCACCATCTGGTCTGGATACGTACTGGATCCGGGTGACTGCAGTGACCCTCTGATCTGGATACAGACTGGATCTGGTGGCTACGGTAACCTCGGAATAAGAAAGAAACAGACAAATATTAGCGTAGATGCCATTATTCTAAGCCAAAGTCAAAGTCACCTTTAATTATATAGCGCTTCAAACAAAATACATTGCGTCAAAGCAACTGAACAACATTCATTAGGAAAACAGTGTCAATAATGCAAAAATGATAGTTAAAGGCAGTTCATCATTGGATTCAGTTATGTCATCTCTGTTCAGTTAAATAGTGTTTGTGCATTTATTTGCAATCAAGTCAACGATATCGCTGTAGATGAAGAATTCTAATGATGTAGCAAGTACATAGGGTGTTATGGGAAGTGTTCCCGGTTCCGGTTTTCCTAATTAATGCAGCCTAAAAATCCTTTTGGATTTGGATATTAAAAGCATATTAGTATGTTATGTGTAAGCCAGATTAAAGAGATGGGTCTTTAATCTAGATTTAAACTGCAAGAGTGTGTCTGCCTCCCGAACAATGTTAGGTAGGTTATTCCAGAGTTTAGGCGCCAAATAGGATCTATACGATGTTTGATAGGGAGCCAATGCAGTGTTGACAGGACCGGGCTAATATGGTCATACTTCCTGGTTCTAGTAAGAACTATTGCTGCTGCATTTTGGACTAGCTGTAGTTTGTTTACTAAGCATGCAGAACAACCACCCAATAAAGCATTACACTAATCTAACCTTGAGGTCATAAATGCATGGATTAACATTTCTGCATTTGACATTGAGAGCATAGGCCGTAATTTAGATATATTTTTGAGATGGAAAAATGCAGTTTTACAAATGCTAGAAACGTGGCTTTCTAAGGAAAGATTGTGATCAAATAGCACACCTAGGTTCCTAACTGATGACGAAAAATTGACAGAGCAGCCATCAAGTCTTAGACAGTGTTCTATGTTATTACAAGCAGAGTTTTTAGGTCCTATAATTAACACCTCTGTTTTTTCAGAATTTAGCAGTAAGAAATTACTCGTCATCCAGTTTTTTATATTGACTATGCATTCCATTAGTTTTTCAAATTGGTGTGTTTCACCGGGTCGTGAACAAATATAGAGCTGAGTGTCATCAGCATAACAGTGAAAGCTAACACCATGTTTCCTGATGATATCTCCCAAGGGTAACATATAAAGCGTGAAGAGTAGCGGCCCTAGTACTGAGCCTTGATTTCTCAGAGGGCAGGCTTCAAGTATAACTCGTTTGAAGTAATGGTGCTTCATATAACATTATCCAGAGAAACAAATGTTAATGATAAATCCCCTGTTATGTTTGTACTGGCTACTGTATACAGGCCACCTGGGCACCATACAGACTTTATTAAAGAGTTTGGTGATTTTACATCTGAGTTAGTTCTGGCTGCAGATAAAGTTTTAATAGTTGGTGATTTTAATATCCATGTTGATAATGAAAAAGATGCATTGGGATCAGCATTTATAGACATTCTGAACTCTATTGGTGTTAGACAACACGTTTTAGGACCTACTCATAGTCGAAATCATACTCTAGATTTAATACTGTCACATGGAATTGATGTTGATAGTGTTGAAATTATGCAGCCAAGTGATGATATCTCAGATCATTATTTAGTTCTGTGCAAACTTCATATAGCAAAAATTGTAAATTCTACTTCTTGTTACAAGTATGGAAGAACCATCACTTCTACCACAAAAGACTGCTTTTTAAGTTATCTTCCTGATGTATTCAAATTCCTTAGCATATCCAAAACCTCAGAACAACTTGATGATGTTACAGAAACTATGAACTCTCTCTTTTTTAGCACTTAAAATAAAGTTGCTCCTTTACGCTTAAGGAAGGTTAAGGAAAACAGTTTCACACCATGGTATGAGCATACTCGCACCCTAAAGAGAGCAGCCCGAAAAATGGAGCGCAGCTGGAGGAAAACCGAACTAGAGTTATTTCGTATTGCTTGGCGGGAAAATAACCTATCCGACAGAAAAGCATGAAAAACTGCTAGATCCGATTACTTTTCTTCTCTTTTAGAAGAAAACAAACATAACCCCAGGTATTTATTCAATACAGTGGCTAAATTAACGAAAAATAAAGCCTCAAGTGTTGACATTTCCCAACACCACAGCAGTAATGACTTTATGAACTACTTTACTTCTAAAATCGATACTATTAGAGATAAAATTGCAACCATTCAGCCGTCAGCTACAGTATCACATCAGACAGTGCACTATAGACCCCCTGAGGAACAGTTCCACTCATTCTCTACTATAAGAGAGGAAGAATTGTATAAACTTGTTAAATCATCTAAACCAACAACATGTATGTTAGACCCTATACCATCTAAGCTCCTAAAAGAGGTGCTTCCAGAAGTCATAGATCCTCTTCTGACTATTATTAATTCCTCATTGTCATTAGGATATGTCACCTTTATTTATATAGCGCTTTAAACAAAATACATTGCGTCAAAGCAACTGAACAACATTCATTAGGAAAACAGTGTCAATGATGCAAAAATGATAGTTAAAGGCAGTTCATCATTGGATTCAGTTATGTCATCTCTGTTCAGTTAAATAGTGTCTGTGTATTTATTTGCAATCAAGTCAACGATATCGCTGTAGATGAAGTGTCCCCAACTAAGCAAGCCAGAGGCGACAGCGGCAAGGAACCGAAACTCCATCGGTGACAGAATGGAGAAAAAAACCTTGGGAGAAACCAGGCTCAGTTGGGGGGCCAGTTCTCCTCTGACCAGACGAAACCAGTAGTTCAATTCCAGGCTGCAGCAAAGTCAGATTGTGCAGAAGAATCATCTGTTTCCTGTGGTCTTGTCCTGGTGCTCCTCTGAGACAAGGTCTTTACAGGGGATCTGTATCTGGGGCTCTAGTTGTCCTGGTCTCCGCTGTCTTTCAGGGATGTAGAGGTCCTTTCTAGGTGCTGATCCACCATCTGGTCTGGATACGTACTGGATCCGGGTGACTGCAGTGACCCTCTGATCTGGACACAGACTGGATCTGGTGGCCACGGTGACCTCGGAACAAGAGAAAAACAGACAAATATTAGCGTAGATGCCATTCTTCTAATGATGTAGCAAGTACATAGGTTGTTATGGGAAGTGTTTCCGGTTCCGATTTACCTAATTAATGCAGCCTAAAAATCCTTTAACGGATTTGGATAATAAAAGCATATTAGTATGTTATGTGTATGCCAGGTTAAAGAGATGGGTCTTTAATCTAGATTTAAACTGCAAGAGTGTGTCTGCCTCCCGAACAATGTTAGGTAGGTTATTCCAGAGTTTGGGCGCCAAATAGGAAAAGGATCTGCCGCCTGCAGTTGATTTTGATATTCTAGGTATTATCAAATTGCCTGAGTTTTGAGAACGTAGCGGACGTAGAGGATTATAATGTAAAAGGAGCTCATTCAAATACTGAGGTGCTAAACCATTCAGGGCTTTATAAGTAATAAGCAATATTTTAAAATCTATGCGATGCTTGATAGGGAGCCAGTGCAGTGTTGACAGGACCGGGCTGATAATCAAGTTGTGGTTTTTTGATGAGAGGCTTAATAACAGCCAGTTTGAAGGTTTTAGGGACATGTCCTAATGACAATGAGGAATTAATAATAGTCAGAAGAGGATCTATGACTTCTGGAAGCACCTCTTTCAGGAGCTTAGATGGTATAGGGTCTAACATACATGTTGTTGGTTTAGATAATTTAACAAGTTTATACAATTCTTCCTCTCCTATGGTAGAGAATGAGTGGAACTGTTCCACTCATTCTCCAAGGTTATGTCCCCAAAACCTTCAAACTGGCTGTTATTAAGCCTCTCATCAAAAAACCACAACTTGACCCCAAAGAACTAGTTAATTATAGACCAATCTCGAATCTCCTTTTTCTGTCCAAGATTCTAGAAAAGGTGGTATCCTCACAATTATATTCCTTCTTAGGAAAAAATTGGTATATGTGAGGATTTCCAGTCAGGATTTAGACCATATCATAGTACTGAGACTGCTCTCCTTAGAGTTACAAATGATCTGCTCTTATCATCTGATCGTGGGTGTATCTCTCTATTAGTTTTATTGGATCTTAGTGCTGCGTTTGACACAATTGACCACAGCATTCTTTTGCATAGACTTGAACACTTTGTTGGCATCAGTGGAAGTGCATTAGCATGGTTTAAATCGTACTTATATGACCGCCATCAGTTCGTAGCAGTGAATAAAGATGTATCATATCGATCACAAGTGGAGTATGGAGTACCTCAAGGCTCAGTACTAGGGCCGCTACTCTTCACGCTTTATATGTTACCCTTGGGAGATATCATCAGGAAACATGGTGTTAGCTTTCACTGTTATGCTGATGATACTCAGCTCTATATTTCTTCGCGGCCCGGTGAAACACACCAATTTGGAAAAACTAATGGAATGCATAGTCGATATAAAAAACTGGAAGACGAGTAATTTCTTACTGCTAAATTCTGAAAAAAAACAGAGGTGTTAATTATAGGACCTAAAAACTCTGCTTGTAATAACCTAGAACACTGTCTAAGACTTGATGGTTGCTCTGTCAATTCCCCGTCATCAGTTAGGAACCTAGGTGTGTTATTTGATCGCAATCTTTCCTTAGAAAGCCACGTTTCTAGCATTTGTAAAACTGCATTCTTCCATCTCAAAAATATATCTAAATTACGGCCTATGCTCTCAATGTCAAATGCAGAAATGTTAATCCATGCATTTATGACCTCAAGGTTAGATTATTGTATTTGATAGTAATTTGATAATACCTAGAATATCAAATTCAACTGCAGGCGGCAGATCCTTTTCCTATTTGGCGCCTAAACTCTGGAATAACCTACCTAACATTGCTCGGGAAGCAGACACACTCTTGCAGTTTAAATCTAGATTAAAGACTCATCTCTTTAACCTGGCTTACACATAACATGCTAATATGCTATTAATATCCAAATCCGTTAAAGGATTTTTAGGCTGCATTAATTAGGTAAACCGGAACCGGAAACACTTCCCATAACACCCTATGTACTTGCTACATCATTAGAAGAATGGCATCTACGCTAATATTTGTCTGTTTCTCTCTTATTCCGAGGTCCCCGTAGCCACCAGATCCAGCCTGTATCCAGATCAGAGGGTCACTGCAGTCACCCGGATCCAGTACGTATATAGACCAGATGGTGGTTCAGCACCTAGAAAGGACCTCTATTGCCCTGAAAGACAGCGGAGACCAGGACAACTAGAGCCCCAGATACAAATCCCCTGTAAAGACCTTGTCTCAGAGGACCACCAGGACAAGACCACAGGAAACAGATGATTCTTTTGCACAATCTGACTTTGCTGCAGCCATGGAATTGAACTACTGGTTTCGTCTGGTCAGAGGAGAACTGGCCCCCCAACTGAGCCTGGCTAGACCTTCTGATGTGTGCCGCTGGCTCTGATGTCTCTTTAGTGGTTAAACATAAAATATAATTCGTTTTGGGTAAATCTAACAGGTTATCTTTGGTCTGTATTCAATTTATCTATATGTTAAAATGAAAATAAAAAAGGCAAATCTATATAATATTTAATTTCATTGTAATGGCTGTATATATACACACATCCTTGAACTAAGTACATTTCTGCAGCTGTTATTATGCTTAAATGAAAACGAGAGTCAGTGGTATTTGATATCCTATTTCGTTTTATTGTAAATATACAGAGAGGAAAATAGTAGCCATGGTCAGCTGACTGAAGTTATCAAGTATATGCTGCTGTTTGCAGATTTACTGGATTTGCGTCGTCGCGGACATCACACTCCCGAGTCGAATGCACAAAGTCCACACTACCAAGAATGCACGTCCAAAATCAGCGTACTTTGTATTGAGAAACGCGCGCAAACCTACGTCACCAGTCTATTTGCCTAATCTCCCCGGTACTTTACACCACGGTGGAAACGCAGAAAGCAACAGGTCTGGGGGGGAAAAAGTTCCTGGGAAAAAAAGTTCCTGGTACAAATGTTCCGGGTAATTTCGGTGGAAACGTGGCATTGGACAGAAAAGGGAGATTCGAGATTGGTCTATAATTAACTAGTTCTTTGGGGTCAAGTTGTGTTTTTTTGATGAGAGGCTTAATAACAGCCAGCTTGAAGGTTTTGGGGACATATCCTAATGACAATGCGGAATTAATAATAGTCAGAAGAGGACCTATGACTTCTGGAAGCACCTCTTTTAGGAGCTTAGATGGTATAGGGTCTAACATACATGTTGTTGGTTTAGATGATTTAACAAGTTTATACAATTCTTCTTCTCCTACAGTAGAGAATGAGTGGAACTTTTCCTCAGGGGGTCTATAGTGCACTGTCTGATGCGATACTGTAGCTGACGGCTGAATGGTTGCAATTTTATCTCTAATAGTATCGATTTTAGAAGTAAAGTAGTTCATAAAGTCATTACTGCTGTGGTGTTGGGAAATGTCAACACTTGTTGAGGCTTTCTTTTTCGTTAATTTAGCCACTGTATTGAATAAATAACTGGGGTTATGTTTGTTTTCTTCTAAAAAAGAAGAAAAGTAATCGGATCTAGCAGTTTTTAATGCTTTTCTGTAGGATAGGTTACTTCCCCGCAAAGCAATATGAAATACCTCTAGTTTTGTTTTCCTCTAGCTGCGCTCCATTTTTCGGGCTGCTCTCTTTAGGGTGCGAGTATGCTCATTATATCATGGTGTCAAACTGTTTTCTTTAACCTTCCTTAAGCATAAAGAAGCAACTGTATTTAAAGTGCTAGAAAAGAGAGAGTCCATAGTTTCTATTACATCATCAAGTTGTTCTGAGATTTTGGATAGCTAAGGAATTTTTTTGTGGTGGAAGTGATGGTTCTTCCATACTTGTAACAAGAAGTAGAATTTACAATTTTGGCTATATGAAGTTTGGACAAAACTAAATAATGATCTGAGATATCATCACTTGGCTGCATAATTTCAACACTATCAACATCAATTCAATGTGACAGTATTAAATCTACAGTATGATTTCGACAATGAGTAGGTCCTGAAACGTGTTGTCTAACCCCAATAGAGTTCAGAATGTCTATAAATGCTGATCCCAATGCATCTTTTTCATTATCAACATGGATATTAAAATCACCAACTATTAAAACTTTATCTGCAACCAGAACTAACTCGGATGTAAAATCACCAAACTCTTTAATAAAGTCTGTATGGTGCCCTGGTGGCCTGTATACAGTAGCCAGTACAAACATAACAGGAGATTTATCATTAACATTTGTTTCTCTGGATAATATTATATGAAGCACCATTACTTCAAACGAGTTATACTTGAAGCCTGCCCTCTGAGAAATCCTGAAAACGTTGTTATAAATTGAAGCAACACCTCCCCCTTTGCCTTTTAGACGCGGCTCATGTTTATAACAGTAATCTTGGGGGGTGGACTCATTTAAAGTAATGTAATCATCAGGTTTTAGCCAGGTTTCTGTCAAACAGAGCACATCTATATTATGATCAGTGATCATATTATTTACATAAAGTGTTTTCGTAGAAAGGGATCTGATATTCAATGAGCCAAGCTTTATCATTTGTTTATCCATATAACATCTGCTTTTTATTTGTTGAACCTCAATTAAATTGTTAATCTTAACTTGGTTTGGACGTTTTTTGTATTTTCTAGTTCAGGAAACAGACACAGTCTCTATAGTGTGATATCTAGGTGAAAGAGTCTCTATGTGCTGAGAATTAGCTGACCTCTGTGACGTGAGGCAGCTAGCAGACGGTCGATTTAGCCAGTCTGTCTGCTTCCTGACCTGGGCCCCAGTTAGTCGAGTATAAACACTAAGACTATTTGCCATATTTCTAGAGAGAAGAGTGGCGCCACCCCAGGAGGGATGAAGACCATCTCTTTTCAACAGGTCAGGTCTGCCCCAAAAGCTCGTCCAATTGTCTATGAAACCTGTGTTATTCTGTGGGCACCACTTAGACATCCAGCCATTGAGTGATGACAATCTGCTATGCATCTCGTCACCACAGTAAGCAGGGAGGGGACCAGAGCATATTACAGTGTCTGACACCATGCTTGCAAGTTCACACACCTCTTTAATGTTATTTTTAGTGATCTCCGACTGGCGAAGTCGAACATCATTAGCGCCGGCATGAATAACAATCTTACTGTATTTACGTTTAGCTTTAGGCAGCACTTTTAAATTTGCCAAGATGTCAGATGTCAACAAAGTTACTCAAACCCTCTCTTTGTGTTCTTACCAGCTATTCACATCTTACACGGCCTATGCAGCCATTCCCCATACAGATAGCTTTACACCTCTGTACGTACTTTCATTTGCCTTCTGTCTCTCTCTCTCTGGTGTTCCCCCAAGTGTGCCAGTATGTCTCAGATATTTCACAGACATGCAGACCTTCCAGCTCAACAGTACCACCTGGAAACCCAGCAGAGAACTGTGATGGATATCCTTCAGCCCAATGCAGCCAACGACCTGCAACGGCAGAGAAAGGAACAGCGAGACTGGGACACAAGTTGACGCCTGAAGAACCAGGAGCTGACCAGCACCATCATCTCCATGGCCCACACCCTCAAGTGCTTCAGACAGGAGGTACATGAACAGAACTTGCAAGTCAAAGAGTTGACCAGTCTTCAGGAGGCTCTAACAGCTGCTGGACACCAAGCACAGCTGGATAAAGCCATCAGACATGACTTGGAAAGATAAGTTTCACACAAAGTCACTGTTAAAAACAGTGTATGTGGAACTTAATGAGACAGACACACAATGCCTAATTTATCAACTGTTTGACCTGACACAGAAGGCCTCCACTAAAGGTGTTTGTAAGACCCCACTGATTCTGAAATACACATCCCAAAATGCTCTCAATGTCAAATGCAGAAATGTTAATCCATGCATTTATGACCTCAAAGTTAGATTATTGTAATGCTTTATTGGGTGGTTGTTCTGCACGCTTAGTAAACAAACTACAGCTAGTCCAAAATGCAACAGCAAGAGTTCTTACTAGAACCAGGAAGTATGACCATATTAGCTCGGTCCTGTCAACACTGCACTGGCTCCCTATCAAACATCGTATAGATTTTAAAATATTGCTTATTACTTATAAAGCCCTGAAAGGTTTAGCACCTCAGTATTTGAATGAGCTCCTTTTACATTATAATCCTCTACGTCCGCTACGTTCTCAAAACTCAGGCAATTTGATAATACCTAGAATATCAAAATCAACTGCGGGCGGCAGATCCTTTTCCTATTTGGCACCTAAACTCTGGAATAACCTACCTAACATTGTTCGGGAGGCAGACACTCTCTTGCAGTTTAAATCTAGATTAAAGACCCATCTCTTTAACCTGGCATACACATAACATACTAATATGCTTTTAATATCTAAATCCATTAAAGGATTTTTAGGCTGCATTAATTAGGTAAACCGGAACCGGGAACATTTCCTATAACACCCGATGTACTTGCTACATCATTAGAAGAATGGCATCTACGCTAGTATTAGTCTGTTTCTCTCTTATTCTTAGGTCACCGTGGCCACCAGATCCAGTCTGTATCCAGATCAGAGGGTCACTACAGTCACCCGGATCCAGTACGTATCCAGACCAGATGGTGGATCAGCACCTAGAAAGGACCTCTACATCCCTGAAAGACAGCGGAGACCAGGACAACTAGAGCCCCAGATACAGATCCCCTGTAAAGACCTTGTCTCAGAGGAGCACCAGGACAAGACCACAGGAAACAGATGATTCTTCTGCACAATCTGACTTTGCTGCAGCCTGGAATTGAACTACTGGTTTCGTCTGGTCAGAGGAGAACTGGCCCCCCAACTGAGCCTGGTTTCCCCCAAGGATTTTTCTCCATTCTGTCACCGATGGAGTTTCGGTTCCTTGCCGCTGTCGCCTCTGGCTTGCTTAGTTGGGGACACTTCATCTACAGCGATATCGTTGACTTGATTGCAAATAAATGCACAGACACTATTTAACTGAACAGAGATGACATAACTTAATCCAATGATGAACTGCCTTTAACTATCATTTTGCATTATTGACACTGTTTTCCTAACGAATGTTGTTCAGTTGCTTTGACGCAATGTATTTTGTTTAAAGCGCTATATAAATAATGGTGACTTTGACTTTGACTTTGACGACAGATGGCAGACACTACACTTTAACAACCAACTATGGAAAAGGGCATCCTCATCCTGCAAACACCACGGTATGTCCAATAGCAGCCCACCACAGCATCCTCCTCCACACCCTTCACACAGGTTCCAAATGGAGGCTACACAAGGAAAGCTGGACATGCCTACTTCTGAGTTACAGGAGCTGCTAGCAAAAGAGATTTTTTTTCTTTGAACAAAACTCAACTTGTAATGTATTCTACATGTGTAATACGTGATGACGTAAGCTGTACGTCATGGGGTAAGCCGTGCGAGGGAAGTACGACGGAGACACGTGAAGTGATAGTGAATAAAGCACATCAGTTCAGTTGACATCTGTTGCAGTCTGAATTTATTACAAGACAAGCGATAATACATGGTGTCAGAAGTTGTAAATGCAAAGAAAGAAGAATGGCACAATTACAACCACCATCGAACCTATGTCTACAAGGAAACCTAGCCGAAAACTGGAAGATATGGATTCAAAAATTCGACCTGTTCCTAACGGCTAGCGGTTTCGCGGAAAAATCTCAAAAAGTGCAGTGTGCCACATTTCTACATGTCACGGGTGAGGAGGCAATTCAAGTTTTCAATACTTTTGAATTTGGTGAAGAAGAGAGAGACAAAATCAACGATCTCAAACAAAAGTTCAAAGACTATTGTGAACCAAGAAAAAACCTACCTTACATCCGTCACATTTTCTTCACGAGGGCTCAAGGACCGTCAGAGAATATTGACTCCTACGTCACGGACCTAAAGAACAAAGCCAAAGACTGTGAGTTTGGAGAATTGCATGATTCATTAATCAGAGACAGAATTGTTTGTGGCATTAAAGATGACACAGTAAGAGCAAGATTGCTAAGAGAAGCAGATCTCACATTAGCAAAAGCTGTGGACATCTGTCGAGCTAACAAAATCACATCCAGTCAAATGAAAGCACTAAATGAAGAAGTAGACATGCACAAAATTAAAGCGGTAAAATTTAAACAGAGAATTAAGAGTATGCCAAGAGAAATGCAACATGACTGGAGTGAAAATACAAAATGCAGCAGATGTGGGTACAAACATGAACAGAGAAAGTGTCCTGCCTATGGACAAACGTGCAGACTGTGCAATAAGAAGAACCATTTTGCAAAAATGTGTCGAATTGAGCATAAACAGCCAAGAAAAATGCACACGCTTGAACAGACACAGGAAGATGACCAAAATATGTTCCTTGGCACGGTTGAAGTTCAGAAAAACAAATTGAAAACCATTCAATCTCTCACCACAGAAACGCAAGAAGATAAAGAAAAATGGTCAGAAGTGCTCAAGATAAGTGACATGCAAGTGAAATTCAAGTTGGACACTGGTGCAGAATGTAATGTGCTCTCGTTAAAAATCTACAATATGCTGGGCATAACGGAGAAGCTGAGTAAATCTACCTGCAAGTTACTTACGTACTCTGGACACCAGATGTCGCCATTGGGACAGACACAGCTCACATGTGAGTATAAAGGTGAAAAACAAAAGATTCAGTTCCAGATTGTTGAAAGAGATGCACCTGCAATCCTAGGAAGATCCACATGTCAAGCACTAGGGATGATAAAGAGGATACATGACGTTTCTGTTGATGATGATGGCATTCTGAAACAGTATGAAGATCTGTTTAATGGTCTAGGATGCATGCCAGGATATCACCACATTCAAGTTGATCCGACGGTAAAACCTGTAGTACATGCTCCACGAAAAGTTCCTGTTGCACTGAAAGAAAAAAATATTGAAGAATTGCACAGGATGGAACAGATGAATGTCATTGCAAGACAGACAGATCCAACTGATTGGGTGAGTAGCATGGTTACAATTGTCAAGCCAGACAAAATTCGAATATGTCTCGACCCACAAGATTTGAACAAGGCAATCAAACGTGAACACTACCCACTACTCACAGTAGAAGAGGTTGTATCCAACATGCCAAATGCTAAAGTGTTTTCTGTGCTTGATGCCAACCAAGGATTCTGGCAGATTAAATTGGATGATGACAGTTCCAAGTTGTGCACATTCAACACTCCTATAGGAAGATATAGATTCCTGCGTTTGCCATTTGGAATATCGTCAGCATCTGAAGTCTTCCAGAGAGCTGTAGTACAGATGATTGAAGATCTGGATGGTGTGATAAACATTGTGGATGATTTGCTGGTTTGGGGTGAAATGGTACAAGAGCATGATGCCAGACTGAAAAAAAAAACTGCTCCAAAGGGCAAGAGAATACAACCTCAAACTAAACAAAAAGAAATGTCAAATCCGAACATCACAAATCAAGTATATTGGTCATGTGCTGACAGCAGAAGGACTGAAACCAGATGAAGAGAGGGTGAGAGCTGTAGTTCAGTTACCTCCACCAGAAGATAAGCAAGCTCTTCAAAGATTTCTAGGTATGCTGCAGTATCTTGCCAAGTTTATTCCTAACTTGTCGGAAGTAAGTGCTCCAGTCAGACAACTGCTGGAGAATGATGCTGAGTGGTTCTGGGGAAGTGAACAAGAGAAAAGTTTTCAGAAACTTAAAGCTCTAGCAACAAATGCACCAACATTGAAATATTACGATGTCAACAAACCGTTAAAATTGTCAGTAGATGCCAGCTCTGAAGGCATGGGTGCAGTTTTGCTTCAAGACCAGAGACCTGTAGCATATGGATCAAGAGCGCTCACGGATTGCCAACGCCGATATGCACAAATCGAAAAGGAACTCCTTGCCATTGTATATGGATGTGAAAAGTTCCACCAATATGTATATGGCAGAAAAGTCCAAGTAGAAAGTGACCACAAGCCGCTTGAGAGCATCTTCAAAAAACCTCTGCATCAAACGCCATTAAGACTGCAACGGATGTTGCTAAGGCTTCAAAGGTACAATCTGAATGTCATGTACAAGCCAGGCAAAGAAATGCACATAGCAGACGCATTGAGTCGCGCTTACCTTGATGAACACAACAAAGACCTGCTTGAAGAGGAGCTAGAGATAAACTGTGTCACACGTCAGCTACCTGTGTCTGAAAAGAAACTGGAAGAGTTCAGGAAAACAACAGCTGAAGATCTTGAAATGCAGAAACTGAAAGACTACATACTGAATGGATGGCCTACAGAGAAAAGTTCAGTGCACAAAGACATTCAGAAGTATTGGACTTTTAAAGAGGAAATCAGTTATGAGTTATCAGTTCAAAGCCTCAAAACTCATCATTCCAAGTAGAATGAGAAAAGAAATGTTGGACAAAATTCATGAGTCGCATCTGGGCATGGTGAAATCCAAGGAAAGAGCGAGAGACATCATTTATTGGCCCGGAATGTCTGCTGAAATTGAAAAAATGATATCTCAATGTGCCACATGCAACACTCATCGAAACAGTCACGCAAAAGAACCGCTAATACCTCATGCACTGCCAAAAAGACCATGGGCAAAAGTTGGCACTGACTTATTTCAGCACAATGGTTCTGAATATTTGATGTGTGTGGACTACTACTCCAAATTTCCAGAGATCGCAAAGCTGAATGACACTACCAGCAAAAGTGTAATCCTAGCACTGAAATCACTGTTTTCAAGACATGGTATACCGGATGTGTTAATATCAGATAATGGTCCACAATATGCCAGTCAAGAATTCGAGCGTTTTGCAGAAAACTAGGAGTTCGAGCACAAGACATCTAGTCCGAGATATGCTCAATCTAATGGACAAGCAGAAAGAATGATCCAAACCATCAAGAGAATGCTCACAAAGTCACAAAGTGAGAATGGAGATCCATATATTGCATTGCTGGAATACCGCAATACTCCACTAGATGGCATTGGTCTGTCACCGGCACAACTTCTAATGGGAAGAAGATTGAAAACCAAACTGCCGACTTCAAGCAAATTGTTGACTCCAAAAGGAAGTAAGAAAGTTCAAGAACAACTTAAAAAAAAGCAGTTAAAGCAAAAATTGTACTATGACAAAAACACCAAGCAGTTGCCTGAGATATCACCAGAAGACAAAGTGAGAGTTCAGCAAGGACAAATCTGGAATCCTGCAACCGTTTTGAGGAAACATGACTTGCCAAGATCGTATGTTCTTCGCACATCAGATGGAAAGATCTACAGAAGAAACAGAAAGCATCTGTTAAAGACAAAAGAACAAGAATTTCCATCAACAAATGTTCAAGATGACTTTGAAACAGAGTCAAACGCAAGTGCAACACTGGAGAGAGAAATAAATCCAGACACACATCAAGATTGTTCAACTGAAGGACGAATCAAACCAAACATCATCACAAGATCAGGAAGGGAGGTTAAAATTCCTTCAAGATTTAGAGACTATAAAATGCACTAACTTGAGACATCTGAGTAAATGTTTAATTACACAACAGAGTAATAATGCTTGTTGGTGAATTCCATATTGAGTATTGAGATAGTTGTTAAAGTTCCATTAAAAAAAAAAAAAAAAGGGGGATGTAATGTATTCTACATGTGTAATACGTGATGACGTAAGCTGTACGTCATGGGGTAAGCCGTGCGAGGGAAGTACGACGGAGACACGTGAAGTGATAGTGAATAAAGCACATCAGTTCAGTTGACATCTGTTGCAGTCTGAATTTATTACAAGACAAGCGATAATACACAACTGAGGAGTACTGGGAAGGACACAATTCTGACTCCTTGCCTGACGCAACAAAACATCAGACCTCTCCAAGGGAGGAAGATAACTTATCTTTGTTGGTGAAATGATGGGGTTGCATGACATTGTTCCTGAGAGGCATATAAAGGGCAGGTTTTAGTGAAGCGCAGCGGAGCTTCTGGCCCGACGGTGGAAACACACCGCAGAATCCAAGTTCTGCAGCAGGACCAAAAGATCCTCAAAAGCTAGACATCATGCCGAGATCCAAGGAAATTCAGAAACAAATGAGAAAGAAAGTAATTGAGATCTATCAACCTGGAAAAGCTTATAAAGCCATTTCGAACCACAGTGAGAGCCATCATTCACAAATGGCAAAAACATGGAACAGTGGAGAACCTTCCCAGGTGTGGCCGGCCGACCAAAATTACTGCGCTTCAATAAAACCTGCCCTTTACACGCCTCTCAGGAACAATGTCATGCAACCCCATCATTTCACCAACAAAGAGATGTTATCAAAAAAAAAAGAAACAAAAAAGAAATAAATGTATAAAATAAAAGTGAAACATTGATCATAATGAATTGATGAATCGGGATTAACATGATGAATCAGGATTAAAAATAAGTCACACAGAAATTATGCGTTATGAACATAGCCTACTTATTCAGTCGTGTCTGTTTCTGTTTATTTGTAGTCACATACATCACATTTAGAATTAATTATCATTTCTATATTTTTTTTATAAAACCTCCTAAACAAAAACCATTATGCCTATTATATTCTAATGACATAGGCTACATGGAGCTAAACTCCCGAGAGAGACTTATGGCAGATAAAATATGTTAGTAAATAAGTACATGACTGTGATAGAGAATAAGAAGTTAAAGTCTGATTTCTTCAAGTGGTCGCATTTATCATGTTTACTATGGTAACGTTAATGATGTGAATCGTTTTTACATTGCTTATAAATATTTCTGCCTTGTATGGTGATTATAATCCACATCGGATCAAGTTATTTCAAACACCTGCTGCTGACTGAAAGTGAGTTTTGAGCTCAACTTATTTTAAATATTCTTTAATGCTGATGTTATAGCTGTTAGCTTTATGTAATGATCTACATGTGAAATAGTTTAGAGTCTGATCTTGACAGAACTCAGATGCGGAGGACAATCATGTACTGTACATAGCAGCCTGATGGCGAATTATGGAATTCTAAACCAGCAGATAGTTTTAGAGAGGCCATTAGTTTAGGTTAAATGATTTAGGTAGTATAAGAGTTCTAACAATGACGTAAGAGCATATGCTGTACGTAGATACATAAACATTCTCTAAGTTAGACTCCTGTGCAGGCTTGATAGAACTTCATCTAACTGGTGGAACCCACAGAGGAACCTATCCCCCAAAAATAGAAAATGAGACAGATCAGCATGACCATAAGTAGAAGAGATGCTTATGGGATCAGAATCCTGCCAAATGTATTGCAATCACAGATCAAAAAATAATAAGCATAAATGAAAAATTGTAAAACACTTGTAAAATAATAATGCACAAAACCGAAAAACAAATGCATTTTTTTTTAAATAACAAACAATGCAGTCAATGCGTGAATCAAAAATGTAAATTTTAAATTATATTGCACAAAACTGAAACATGAATTAAAGATTTTCTAAATCGCAAAAACAAAATCAGGTTTCCTGCTCATATGTTACTTTTTTGTGCTTATGGTCTTTTCCCCTTTCAATTCAATTCAATTCAATTCAATTCAATTCAAGTTTATTTGTATAGCGCTTTTTACAATACAAATTGTTACAAAGCAACTTTACAGAAAATTATGTCTCTACAATATTTAGTAGTAGCTTATCAGTGGTGACTGTCAGTTTATGCACGTATGACAGGATTTTTTTGAAAAATTAATACAAGACGTAGTCAGCCAGACGATGAACATTATTAATATTATTAATAATGAATAATTATTATATGATGCAGTCACACTATTGAAGAAGCAGGACAACCACCTAGAAGTGCATTACAATAGTCCAGTCTAGAGGTCATGAATGCATGAACTAGCTTTTCTGCATCAGAAACAGATAACATGTTTCGTAGCTTGGCAATGTTTCTAAGATGGAAGAATGCAGTTTTTGTAACATTGCCCTTTGCTCTTGTTTCCATGTTCTGTGCTTGCATTTCTAAATAATTGCAGTTAGAGTTTCATGTACATCAGGGCGGGCTTCAGCGTCACCATTGGCCCACAAGCTCTAGATTGACAGCTGATCCTCTAGCCAATCAGTCCAAGGGTGAGTTGACGTCACTCCAATGCGACTCATGGCTGCTGTGGCAGGTGTATGAAGTGGAGGGTGACACGGGAGTGGATTTAAAAATCTCTCCTGTCCCACTCCCGATCCCGTCCCAATCCAACGAAAAACTGGGGGAAAATCCTATACCGTTTCAATCCCGGAAGAATGACTCACGTTCCCTCCCAATCCCATGTTGTATTTTAAATTTTTTGGCCGGAATCTTTCACAGAAAAAAATAAATAAAAAATAAATAAAATCAAATAAATACAGTACAGATCACAGCATGCCCACTTTAGTTAAACAAAAATTCTAAATATAGTTTTTTTGTGATTTTATTGAACAGAAAGCCAATCTTAAACCATGCACGTTGTGCATTGCACACACAATAAATTTAATGTAAATCATCCATGCTAACACACGCTCTATTAGATTTTTTATTTTTCATTTTAACGTAGACATTGCACTCTATAGATTTATTTTTCATACACAGAGTTTCGAAGTTGCTCGCTCAAGTTCACATGACCGAGACAGCAGAAACCTTGTTTGCTTTAATTATTTTACAGAAGCGCAACGTTTCGTTGTTATTCTGAGTGCACACAAATAAACGTATAGGTGTATAAAGTTGGGGATCAAAGTGTTATGATTCCCGGTCCCGCCCACTCCCGCTGACATTTTTTCCTGTCCCGTCCCAATCCTGTGATTAATAGTGTGAAGATGGATAACCAGTGTCAGCAGGTAAATCCCAGACAATCTGAGGTAACATGGAGCAGCTCCATGTGAAAGCACGCAGGTGATGGAGATTTACCTCTGATTACAGAATAGGCTTTGCTGACAAGATGCACATTAAATATCACTTGCAATTTGTCATGCAGTGCCTAAAATATAAAGTATTGCTCACTAAACAAAACTACCCACATAGCAAATGTCTTCTGGCCCAGATCTAGCCCAAACAATGACTTTTCCCTCTGCCCAAGTACCGCAAAGAATGACGGCCCGGAAATGGTCCAGAACTGGATTAAAGACTAAGACACATGGGCCATAACCGGCCCGAATCTCAGCCAGTTAATCAGCCTTAGCTGGCCCTGATCTGGGCCAAAACAGGTTTTATTACTGGTGCCAATTCTCAGCCTTAAGTAAACCAGAATTCCCAAATCTGAGCTACACCTGAGCCTTATATAGCCCAGACCCAACCCAGACAGCAAGCAGTGTCGGCCCAGATCTGGCCCGAATGGATTTCACGCAGGCCAGAGGTGGGCCGGATCTGGGCAGCTAGAGGAAAACAAAACTAGAGGTATTTCGGCTTGCTTGGCGGGAAAGTAACCTATTCTACAGAAAAGCATTAAAAACTGCTAGATCTGATTACTTTTCTTCTCTTTTAGAAGAAAACAAACATAACCCCAGGTATTTATTCAATACAGTGGCTAAATTAACGAAAAATAAAGCCTCAGCAAGTTTTGACATTTCCCAACATCACAGCAGTAATGACTTAATGAACTACATTACTTCTAAAATCGATACTGTTTGAGATAAAATTGCAACCATTCAGCCGTCAGCTACAGTATCGCATCAGACAGTGCACTATAGACCCCCTGAGGAACAGGTCCACTCATTCTTTACTATAGGAGAGGAAGAATTGTATGAACTTGTTAAATCATCTAAACCAACAACATGTATGTTAGACCCTATACCATCTAAGCTCCTAAAAGAGGTGCTTCCAGAAATCATAGATCCTCTTCTGACTATTATTAATTCCTCATTGTCATTAGGATATGTCCCCAAAACCTTAAAACTGGCTGTTATTAAGCCTCTCATCAAAAAACCACAACTTGACCCCAAAGAACTAGTTAATTATAGACCAATCTCGAATCTCCCTTTTCTGTCCAAGATAGTAGAAAATGTGGTATCCTTACAATTATATTCCTTCTTAGAGAAAAATGGTATATGTGAGGATTTCCAGTCAGGATTTAGACCGTATCATAGAACTGAGACTGCTCTCCTTAGAGTTACAAATGATCTGCTCTTATCAGCTGATCGTGGTTGTATCTCTCTATTAGTTTTATTGGATCTTAGTGCTGCGTTTGACACAATTGACCACAACATTCTTTTGCATAGACTTGAACACTTTGTTGTCATTAATGGAAGTGCATTAGCATGGTTTAAATCGTACTTATATGACCGCCATCAGTTCATAGCAGTGAATGAAGATGTATCATATCGATCACAAGTGCAGTATAGAGTACTTCAAGGCTCAGTACTAGGGCCGCTACTCTTCACGCTTTATATGTTACCCTTGGGAGATATCATCAGGAAACATGGTGTTAGCTTTCACTGTTATGCTGATGATACTCAGCTCTATATTTCTTCGTGGCCCGGTGAAACACACCAATTTGAATTACTAATGGAATGCATAGTCGATATAAAAAACTGGATGACGAGTAATTTCTTACTGCTAAATTCTGAAAAAACAGGTGTTAATTATAGGACCTAAAAACTCTGCATGTAATAACCTAGAACACTGTCTAAGACTTGATGGTTGCTCTGTCAATTCTTCGTCATCTGTTAGGAACCTAGGTGTGCTATTTGATCGCAATCTTTCCTTAGAAAGCCATGTTTCTAGCATTGGTAAAACTGCATTTTTTCATCTCAAAAATATATCTAAATTACGGCCTATGCTCTCAATGTCAAATGCAGAAATGTTAATCCATGCATTTATGACTTCAGGGTTAGATTATTGTACTGTTTTATTTGGTGGTTGTTCTGCACGCTTAGTAAACAAACTACAGCTAGTCCAAAATGCAGCAGCAAGAGTTCTTACTAGAACCAGGAAGTATGACCATATTAGCCCGGTCCTGTCAACAATGCACTGGCTCCCTGTCAAACATCGTATAGATTTTAAAATATTGCTTATTACTTAAAGCCCTGAATGGTTTAGCACATCAGTATTTGAATGAGCTCCTTTTACATTATAATCATCTACGTCAGCTACGTTCTCAAAACTCAGGAAATTTGATAATACCTAGAATATCAAAATCAACTGCGGGCGGCAGATCCTTTTCCTATTTGGTGCCTAAACTCTGGAATAACCTACCTAACATTGTTCGGGAGGCAGACACACTTTTGCAGTTTAAATCTAGATTAAAGACCCATCTCTTTAACCTTTCTTACACATAACATACTAATATGCTTTTAATATCCAAATCCGTTAAAGGATTTTTAAGATGCATTAATTAGGTAAACCGGAACCGGGAAAGTAATCAGATCTAGCAGTTTTTCATGCTTTTCTGTAGGATAGGTTATTTTCCCGCCAAGCAATACGAAATACCTCTAGTTTTGTTTTCCTCCAGCTGCACTCCATTTTTCGGGCTGCTCTCTTTAGGGTGCGAGTATGCTCATTAAACCATGGTGTCATGCTGGTTTCCTTAACCTTCCTTAAGCGTAAAGGAGCAACTGTATTGAAAATGCTAGAAAAGAGAAAGTCTGTAGTTTCTGTTACATCATCAAGTTGTTTTGAGGTTTTGGATATGCTAAGGAATTTGGATACATCAGGAAGATAACTTAAAAAGCAGTCTTTTGTGGTAGAAGTGATGGTTCTTCCATACTTGTAACAAGAAGTAGAATTTACAATTTTGGCTATAAGACGTTTGCACAAAACTAAATAATGATCTGAGATATCATCACTTGGCTGCATAATTTCAACACTATCAACATCAATTCTATGTGACAGTATTAAATCTAGAGTATGATTTCGACAATGAGTAGGTCCTGAAACGTGTTGTCTAACCCCAATAGAGTTCAGAATGTCTATAAATGCTGATCCCAATGCATCTTTTTCATTATCTACATGGATATTAAAATCACCAACTATTAAAACCTTATCTGCAGCCAGAACTAACTCGGATGTAAAATCACCAAACTCTTTAATAAAGTATGTATGGTGCCCTGGTGGCCTGTATACAGTATCCAGTACAAACATAACAGGGGATTTATCATTAACATTTGTTTCTCTGGATAATGTTATATGAAGCAGCATTACTTCAAAAGAGTTATACTTGCCTTTTAGACGTGGCTCATAACAGTAATCTTGGGGGGTTGACTCATTTAAAATAATGTAATCATCAGGTTTTAGCCAGGTTTCAGTCAAACAGAGCACATCTAGATTATGATCAGTGATCATATTATTTACAAAAAGTGTTTTCGTAGAAAGGGATCTAATATTCAATGAGCCAAGCTTTATCATTTGTTTATCCGTATTGCATCTGTTTTTTATTTGTTGAACCTCAATTAAATTGTAAATCTTAACTTGGTTTGGACGTTTTTTGTATTTTCTAGTTCGGGGAACAGACACAGTCTCTATAGTGTGATATCTAGGTGAAAGAGTCTCTATGTGCTGAGAATAAGCTGACCTCTGTTACGTGAGGCAGCTAGCAGACGGTCGGTTTAGCCAGTATGTCTGCTACCTGACCTGGGCCCCAGTTAGTCAAGTATAAACACTAAGACTATTTGCCATATTTTTTGAGAGAAGAGTGGCGCCACCCCAGGAGGGATGTAGACCATCTCTTTTCAACAGGTCAGGTCTGCCCCAAAAGCTCGTCCAATTGTCTATGAAACCTATGTTATTCTGTGGGCACCACTTAGACACCCAGCCATTGAGGGATGACAATCTGTTATGCATCTCGTCACCACGGTAAGCAGGGACGGGACCAGAGCATATTACAGTGTCTGACATCATGCTTGCAAGTTCACACACCTCTTTAATGTTATTTTTAGTGATCTCCGACTGGCGAAGTCGAACATCATTAGCGCCGGCATAAATAACAATCTTACTGTATTTACGTTTAACATTAGCCAGCACTTTTAAATTTGCCAAGATGTCAGGCGCTCTGGCTCCCGGTAAACATTTGACTATGGTGGTTGGTGTCTCTATATTCACGTTTCGTACAATAGAATCACCAATAACTAGAGCACTTTCATCAGGTTTCTCAGTGGGTGCATCACTGAGTGGGGAGAACCTGTTTAATGTTTTGATCAGAACAGAAGAGCAGTGTTTTGACCCACGACTACGCTGCCTCACTGTCACCCAGTTGCCCTGCTACAGGGGTTCTGTTGCCGGAACCGAACAATGTACAGGAATCCCTGAGCTAGACGCATCCAAAGCCGTATCTAGAGCCCTAACATTCTTACTGTCCTAAATTAAAGTTTGGATGCGTGTCTCTAATTCTGAAATCTTCTCTGTCAGCCTAACTATTTCCCTGCATTTATCACATGTTAATCCCTCATCTGTGACAGAGATAGATAAACTGTACATGTGACAAGAGGTGCAAATAATAATAGCAGGAGAAGCCATTACTCACCGTGCTTGATGAAATATTCTTACCAAAGTTGTTTGATGAACTTGTGAAAAACTGGAGTGAGAGAGAGGAGAGGAGAAAAGAAAACAGTGATAGGTTTCCTAATGAAAATGCTAATGACAAGCTAACGAGTGCTAAGGCTTTGCAGGTGTACTGCACTCACGGATATAAAATAAAAGTGAATGATCAAAATTAATCTGATAAGATTGAGCGATAATATCAGAAAAATGGTGTAAGTTATATTTTATCACTTTAAAAAACAGAGAGTGATAGTAAGATAAAGATTCTAGAGAAAAAAAATAAAAACAGCTACACGGAGCTACGATTAGCTACAGAAGGCCAACAGGAAGTAGAGAAAACACTGTCCAACAGCGACACCCGCAGTCTGAGATCTAGTCTAAAATGCAGCAGCAAGAGTTCTTACTAGAACCAGGAAGTATGACCATATTAGCCCGGTCCTGTCAACACTTCCCTGGCTCCCTATCAAACATCGTATAGATTATAAAATACTGCTTATTACTTCTGAAGCCCTGAATGGTTTAGCACCTCAGTATTTGAATGAGCTCCTTTTACATTATAATCCTCTACGTCTGCTACGTTCTCAAAACTCAGGCAATTTGACAATACCTAGAATATCAAAATCAACTGCGGGCGGCAGATCCTTTTCCTATTTGGCACCTAAACTCTGGAATAACCTACCTAACATTGTTCGGGAGGCAGACACACTCTTGCAGTTTAAATCTAGATTAAATACCCATCTCTGGTATGGCTTACACATAACATACTAATATGCTTTAATATCCAAATCTGTTAAAGGATTTTTAGGCTGCATTAATTAGGTAAACCGGAACCGGTAACACTTCCCATAACACCCGATGTACTTGTTACATCATTAGAAGAATGGTATTTACGCTACTATTAGTCTGTTTCTCTCTTATTCCGAAGTCACCGTAGCCACCAGATCCAGTCTGTATCCAGATCAGAGGGTCACTCCAGTCACCCGGATCCAGTACGTATCCAGACCAGATGGTGGATCAGCGCCTAGAAAGGACCTCTACATCCCTGAAAGACAGCGGAGACCAGGACAACTAGAGCCCCAGATACAGATCCCCTATAAAGACCTTGTCTCAGACGACCACCAGGACAAGACCACAAGAAACAGATGATTCTTCTGCACAATCTGAAAAAAGTGAAAGTGAAGTGACATTCAGCCAAGTATGGTGACCCATACTCAGAAATTGTGAATCTCTGCATTTAACCCATCCGAAGTGCACACACACAGAGCAGTGAACACACACACACACTGTGAACACACACCCAGAGCAGTGGGCAGCCATTTATGCTGCGGCGCCCGGGGAGTAGTTGGGGGTTCAATGCCTTGCTCAAGGGCACCTAAGTCATGGTATTAAAGGTGGAGAGAGAAATGTACATGCACTCCCCCCACCCACAATTCCTGCCGGCCCGGGACTCGAACTCACAACCTTTCGATTGGGAGTCCGACTCTCTAACCATTAGGCCACGACTTCCCTAAACTTCATCTGACTTTGCTGCAGCCTGGAATTGAACTGCTGGTTTCGTCTGGTCAGAGGAGAGAGAACCGTTTTTTTTCTCCATTCTGTCACCGATGGAGTTTCGGTGCTTTGCCACCGTCGCCTCTGGCTTGCTTAGTTGGGGTCACTTCATCTACAGCGATATCGTTGACTTGATTGCAAATAAATGCACAGACACTATTTAATTGAACAGAGATGACATCACTGAATTCAATGATGAACTGCCTTTAACTGTCATTTTGCATTATTGACACACTGTTTTCCTAATGAATATTGTTCAGTTGCTTTGATGCACTGTAACTGACTTGACTTGACACTATCAACATCAATTCCATGTGACAGTAATAAATCTAGAGTATGATTTTGACAATGAGTAGGTCCTGAAACATGTTGTCTAACCCCAATAGAGTTCAGAATGTCTATAAATTCTGATCCCAGTGCATCTTTTTCATTATCAACAATCGATATTAAAATCACCAACTATTAAAACTTTATCTGCAGCCAGAACTAACTCGGATGTAAAATCACTAAACTGTATACAGTAGCCAGTACAAACTTCACAGTGTATTTATCATTAACATTTGCTTCTCTGGATAATGTTATATGAAGCAGCATTACTTCAAACGAGTTATATTTGAATCCTGCCCTGTAACACTAATGAGCGGATGGTATTTCAGCCATCTGTTCCTTATGAATGATTCCTGACTCTCTAACACATTCTGCACTCAAAGACCAAAACGTGAGTAAACAAGGACCTTCGTTTTACAACATCTTCCAACATAATTCACCATTTGGGCGCTGCGATGTCGGCAACCTCCTATGGGGGGGGGGGGGGGGGGGGTGACATTTATTACGCCTTCGAGAGAGTCCAGAGATACCCGTGTGAGCCTCAAAGGAGAAACTACACACCTGCACACATTCCACAGCACACACACCAACACACAAGCATTTCTGGCTTGCACATGAACCCTTTTGAGAAAACTACCTCTAAAATGTCAAATTGGAGTATCTATAAATTTTATCGTGTGTTAATCAAACTTTAAATGTGTGGAATTCTGCATATGAATGAAACGTTATGTTTCCTCTACCTTTACATGTCATTTTTGGTAACTGTGTAATCATCATGCTTTGACGGACCCACTTATACATAGGAAAATTACAGTAAAATGTATTAATCTGGAATTACCAACTTTTCTGATAACTTTTCTGAATTCTGATAAGCTATAAATCACGCGAGTGGGTGTTTCCCCAGAGACAAAGGAACCTTTTTTCCCGCTTCAGATCGCGGGCGTTCATTGGTTGTTTGCGCAAACAGAGACGTGAACCAGTCGATCAATAAGAGAACTGACCAAGGAAGTTCTCGTACTCTCTCTTTTTGCTCTTCTCCTCTTCTTTGGCTTTTTGTCCGAACACTGCGTCTGAGAGAACAGCCCGTTCTCATGGCTCCTTAGGGAGTTTTCATCTCCGTTTTTCTTTTCTTTTCTGTACTGTACTAAGTTTATTCTCATATTCGCCTCTCCCCACGAGGGAGATGAGCTCTGAATCATTTTGTTCGGTGAAACTTTGAAACTTCACGCGAGTCCGCAGTAGCCCCGGAAGACACGAGAGAACACGCCCAGCTCCAAAAGAATTATGCACGCACGCTCGTTCTCTGCAACAAAGAGACCCCATGCAAGTATTCATTTCGATGGAGATTTAAATGCTGCTTAAAGGTTGTCGAATTTAATTCCTTGTTGTCTTTCAAAAGGTTACTGTCTGTGATTTTGCCATTGTGACGAGTGGGGCGGGGCCGAGGGACATGGGAGCGAGGCCGGGGGAGTGATTGGAGATGAACTACACCTGTTCGTCCCACCGGTCTCGAGGCCCATGGAGGAGATGGAAGGATATAAAACTGGAGCGACGACAGTGAAGGAGGAGAGAGGACCAGGCCTGGGCTTTTAGTTGTGTTTTGGTTTTTATTTTATGCGCACCAGTCGTCCGTGAGGGGCTGGTGCGCTGTTTTGTGTTTATTTTGTTATTAAAATGTTTTTGATTGTCCGCCGGTTCCCGCCTCCTTCTTCCGGATGAATATGAAGGTTGATATCGTTACAGTGGTGCCGAAGCCCGGGAGAAGGAGGGACGCGCTGCTGAAGATCCCTCGCCGTTGTGGTGAATCCGCGGTGCCATCGAGCTGGCGAGGAGTGTGCCGCCATGGACGCTCGAGGCGGTGGACTGGAGCGAGTTGCCGGGGACGGGCGAGCTCGCTACCGGCCGCCCACGATGTGGAGAGACGGCTGCCGTCCGTGAGGGAGCGGAGGAGTCGGCGCCGTTCGCCAGGTGGCCGGAGCCTGCTGCCTCCGCCGGAACGGGGAGGAGCAGGGAACGGGGGACTCCTGCCGCCTGCCCAAAACCGGAGGAGCCGTCGCCGTCCACCGGGCGGCGGAGGAGTGTCGTGCCGTCCGCCGAGGGCCGTCCAGTGCCACCGCCAGGCACCGCGGAGGAGATCACCCAGCTGGTGGAGGGCCGAGCAGCGGTGCGTCTGGGAACCGGAATTTTTTTTTTTTTTTTTTTTCCTCTCTCCCCTCTCTCGTCTCTGTCGCTCCTCCTTCCATCTCCTTTTCCCTCGCCTCGCCTGTCCTACCCCCAGGTTCCCGCAGGTCCCCGGGAGCGGCCCCCCCGGAGGGAGGGGGGGGGGGGGAGTAGAGCGCAGTCTCGGGAGTACCCCCCGGCCTGCGAGGGGCGATGGGGGTATGTGACGAGTGGGGCGGGGCCGAGGGACATGGGAGCGAGGCCGGGGGAGTGATTGGAGATGAACTACACCTGTTCGTCCCACCGGTCTCGAGGCCCATGGAGGAGATGGAAGGATATAAAACTGGAGCGACGACAGTGAAGGAGGAGAGAGGACCAGGCCTGGGCTTTTAGTTGTGTTTTGGTTTTTATTTTATGCGCACCAGTCGTCCGTGAGGGGCTGGTGCGCTGTTTTGTGTTTATTTTGTTATTAAAATGTTTTTGATTGTCCGCCGGTTCCCGCCTCCTTCTTCCGGATGAATATGAAGGTTGATATCGTTACAGCCATACTGTGAGATCATTCTGTGATCGCAACTATTTCTCTCTCATTCTCTTTCGCTCATCCCCTCTCTCTCTCTCTCTCTCTCTCATCTGTATCCGTAATGTTGTGTATTTGTTTTTACTGTTTGTATTGTTATACGCATATTTACTCTGTGTGAATCGTAGTTTGATGTATTATTAGTTCAATTATTAAAATCCAATATATTCATGATTGCTTCTGTCTAAAATGCTCACATCACGAAGTCAATCAGGGCCGTAGCTGGGGTTTGTGGGGCCCCGGTGAAGGTTGTACCAGTGGGCCCTATTTGAAATTGTTTAATTTATATGTTCATTCTATTTATTTATTTGTGCTAATTGCACAATGTTTAAGTTGTCTCATGTTTGTAGGTGTCCAGGTAAAGAAAACAAATAATTAAATATAAAATAGCACTGCATAGTTGTGATGACTGGGTGAAGGAGGAGCAGGAAGCAAGTGCGAGGTTAATAATGTTTAATGAGAATACGGGGACAATACAAAACTGGAACACAAATAACGCTGGGAGGAATGTACTGTCCAAGATGGTGGTGAGGAGTGATGAATCCGGAAGGCGGAGGTGAGTAGGCAGCGGGAGAGGGTGACACAGGAACTGCGGGGGAAGCGAGCCGAAGGTAAGTTGTGTTGCTTGATGGTGGTTGTGAAGAGTGGACGGGGTTCCGGGGAAGACACGGACATCCAACGTAGAAACACACAAGAAAGCAAGGCACGGGTTACAAACAGGAAACGCTCTCATGAACACAAGACGCTAGACAAGCCATTATATAGGGATGAGTAATGAGTGACAGCTGTTGCTGATAACAATTAACGGAGATGCCCACAAACTAATCAGTGCTGACGCGTGACACACAGACTTCACCCACAAAGTGCAAAACCCAGAGATCACGGTTTACCAACCGTGACAGTACCCCCCCCCTCTAAGAACGCCTCCTGGAGTACAGAAGGGCCTTCCTGCTAATTGTAATCATCAATAAGGGAGTGATCCAGTATGTCCCTAGCAGGTACCCAACTCCTCTCCTCAGGACCGTAACCCTCCCAGTCCACCAGGTACTGGAATCCTCGCCCCCTCCGTCTCGAGTCCAGAATACGATTAACCGAATAGGTCGGTTCCCCATCTACGAGACGCGGCGGCGGGGGAACCGGGGTAGGCAGATTAATGCGTGAATAAAACACCGGTTTAATTTTGGACACATGAAAGGCGGGATGTATCCTCCTGTACGCTGGAGCTAGTTTGAGGCGGACTGTCACCGGACTAATGATCTTGGTGATAGTAAACGGGCCAATGAATTTGTGAGATTATTTGTTAGAGACGGAACGGAGAGGAATATTGTTCGTAGAAAGCCACACTTTTTGACCCACGATGTAAATGGGAGGCTTTGACCGGTGGCGATCTGCCTTGGCCTTAGAGCCTCGCGGGCTCTGGTCCAGGTGCGGTGGCACCTCTGGACAAATGCGTGAGCGGAGGGGACCGCGACTTCAGATTCCAGACTAGGAAAAACTGGTGGCTGGTAACCTAAGCTGCACTGAAACGAAAAGAGAGGCCCGTGGCTGACACTGGTAACGAATTGTGAGCGTACTCCACCATAGAGTGTTGTTGGCTCCAGGAAGAAGGATTCTTGGAGACCAAACATCGCAACGTCCTCTCTAAATCTTGGTTGGCTCGCTCAGACTGCCCGTTACTCTGGGGATGATAACCCGAAGACAGGCTAACCGACGCTCCTAGCAACTTACAAAAGTCTTTCCAAAATTTGGATATAAATTGGGATCCCCTGTCAGAAACCACGTCTACCGGGAGGCCATGTAACCGAAAGACGTGATCTAGGACAGTGACCGCTGTCTCCTTGGCTGTCGGTAATTTGGACAAGGGAATGAAATGTGCCGCCTTCGAGAACCGGTCCACTATGGTCAAAACGACCGTCATGCCATTAGAAGGCGGGAGGGTGGTAACAAAATCTAGTGCGATATGTGACCAGGGTCTCGAAGGGACAGACAGCGGTTGAAGAAGCCCATCAGGAGGCCGGTTAGATGACTTACCACTGGCGCAAACTTAGCAAGCCAAAACAAAATCGTGGACGTCACGAGCCATAAGTGGCCACCAGAATCATTGTTTAACTAACCCATTGGTTCTGCTTATTCATGGATGACAAGCAACGTTACAGCAGTGACCCCACTGAATGACTTCGGACAGTAACTCTTCCGGCACAAATAAACGATTCGGTGGACAACTGGGCGGAGGCGTTACCCCTTCTAAGGCCGTCTTAACCTTCGATTCGACCTCCCATACGAGTGCTGAGATGACTATTTTCTCAGGTAAATAAACTCGGGAGTCACCGGGCGGGCGGAGGGAACTAAAAGACATGACAAAGAATCGGGTTTGACATTTTTGGAACCCGGGCGGTACGACAGAGTAAAATCGAAACGACCGAAAAAAAGTGCCCACCGAGCCTGCCTGGAATTGAGTCTTTTGGCAGTTCTAATATACTCTAAATTCTTATGATCAGTCCAAACAATGAAAGGTACCCCTGAACCTTCCAACCAGTGACGCCACTCCTCTAAAGCTAATTTGACGGCCAATTCAATTCAATTCAATTCAATTCAAGTTTATTTGTATAGCGCTTTTTACAATACAAATCGTTACAAAGCAACTTTACAGAAAATTATGTTTCTACAATATTTAGTAGTAGCTAGTAGTTTGTGCACGTTTGACAGGATTTTATAAAAAATAAAAAATAATAATAATAATACAAGACGTAGTCAGCTAGACGATGAACTATCAATATTATTAATTAATAGTAATTATATGATGTAGTCACACATGTAGCAATAATTGTTAGTTCTGTTTGTTGATTCAAGGTTAGGATCATCTGGGGTCCTCTGAGGGTCAGCATCATCTCTTCTCAGGTGTTCTGGATCCAGACTGGAGCTTGTGTAAATCCTAGTTACCACGGGAAAATCCCGTGGCAAAACATAGAAACAAAATAGAGACATCATTAGCATAGCTGCTGATCCAACAAAGTAAAATTAGTTTAACCCAAGCTAAAGAATAAAAATGCAGATGCAACTACACTCACAATTTAAGAGATACATTATTAGAATGCTTGGCGAAAGAGATGCGTTTTTAATCTAGATTTAAACAGAGAGAGTGTGTCGGATCCCCGAACATTATCAAGAAGGCTATTCCAGAGTTTGGGAGCCAAATGTGTAAAAGCTCTACCTCCTTTAGTGGACTTTGCTATCCTAGGAACTACCAAAAGTCCAGCGTTTTGTGACCTTAGGGTGCGTGATGGGTTGTAGCGTGGTAGAAGGCTAGTTAGGTACGCAGGAGCTAAACCATTTAGGGCCTTATAGGTAAGTAATGATAATTTGTAACTGATACGGAACTTAATAGGTAGCCAGTGCAGAGACTGTAAAATTGGGGTAATATGATCATATTTTCTTGACCTCATAAGGACTCTAGCTGCTGCATTTTGGACTACCTGTAGCTTGTTTATTGATGAAGCAGGACAACCACCTAGAAGTGCATTACAATAGTCCAGTCTAGAGGTCATGAATGCATGAACTAGCTTTTCTGCATCAGAAACAGATAACATGTTCGTAGCTTGGCAATGTTTCTAAGATGGAAGAATGTAGTTTTTGTAACATTGGAAATATGATTTTCAAAAGACAAATTGCTGTCCAATATAACACCCAGATTTCTGACTGTAGAGGAAGTAACAGTACATCCGTCTAGCTGCAGATTGTAATCTACACGATTCTGTGTGGTGTTTTTTGGTCCAATAATTAATATCTCTGTCTTATCCGAATTTAATGGGATAAAATTATTTGTCATCCAATCTTTTACATTTTTAACACACTCTGTTAGCTTAGATAATTGGGAAGTTTTATCTGGTCTCGTTGAGATATATAGCTGAGTATCATCAGCATAACAGTGGAAGCTAATTCCGTATTTTCTAATAATATTACCAAGGGGCAACATGTATATTGAAAATAGAAGGGGACCTAGGACGGATCCTTGTGGCACTCCATATTTTACTGATGATAAATGAGATGACACCCCATTTAAGTAAACAAAATGGTAGCGATCGGACAGGTAGGACCTAAACCATCTTAGAGCCTGCCCTTGAATACCTGTATAGTTTTGTAATCGATCTATGAGTATGTCATGATCTATGGTGCCGAACGCAGCACTAAGATCAAGAAAGACTAGAAATGAGATGCAGCCTTGATCTGACGCAAGGAGCAGGTCATTTGTCATTTTAACAAGTGCAGTTTCTGTGCTATGGTGGGGCCTAAAACCTGACTGAAATTCTTCATACAGATCATTTTTATGCAGGAAGGTGCTCAATTGAGCAGACACAACTTTTTCTAAAATTTTAGACATAAATGGAAGATTTGAAATAGGCCTATAATTTGCCAGTACACTAGGATCTAGTTTTGGTTTCTTAATAAGAGACTTGATAACCGCCAGCTTCAATGGTTTTGGGACGTGACCTAAAGATAACGACGAGTTAATGATATTGAGAAGCGGTTCTTCGGCTACAGGTAACAGCTCTTTTAGTAATTTACTGGGTACAGGATCTAATAAACATGTTGTTGGTTTAGATACAGTGATAACTAGACAACTAGACAACTAGAGCCCCAGATACAGATCCCCTGTGAAGACCTTGTCTCAGAGGAGCACCAGGACAAGACCACAGGAAACAGATGATTCTTCTGCACAATCTGACTTTGCTGCAGTCTGGAATTGAACTACTGGTTTCGTCTGGTCAGAGGAGAACTGGCCCCCCAACTGAGCCTGGTTTCTCCCAAGGTTTTTTTCTCCATTCTGTCACCGATGGAGTTTCGGTTCCTTGCCGCTGTCGCCTCTGGCTTGCTTATTTGGGGACACTTCATCTACAGAGATATCGTTGACTTGATTGCAAATAAATGCACAGACACTATTTAACTGAACAGAGATGACATAACTGAATCCAATGATGAACTGCCTTTAACTATCATTTTTGCATTATTGACACTGTTTTCCTAATGAATGTTGTTCAGTTGCTTTGACGCAATGTATTTTGTTTAAAGCGCTATATAAATAAAGGTGACATAAGTTTATTTAGCTCTTCCTGTCCTATATTTGTAAAGCACTGCAGTTTATCTTTGGATGGATAAAACTGAAGTGTTAGACGCTGTAGAATCTACATTCGCTATTGTATTTCTAATGTTATCTATTTTATCAGTGAAGGAATTCATAAAGTCATTACTATTTAACGTTGGTGGAATATTTGAATCAGGTGGCGTCTGGTAATTTGTTAATTTAGCCACTGTGCTAAATAAAAACCTTGGATTGTTTTGGTTATTTTCAATGAGTTTGTGGATATGCTCTGCCCTAGCAGTTTTTAGAGCCTGTCTATAGCTGGACATACTATTTTTCCATGCAATTCTAAAAACTTCCAAGTTAGTTTTTCTCCATTTGCGTTCAAGACTACGAGTTACTTTCTTGAGAGAGTGAGTATTACTGTTATAGCATGGCACAGTACATTTTTCTCTAACCTTTTTCAATTTGATGGGGGCAACAGCTTCTAATGTATTAGAGAAAATAGTGCCCATGTTGTCAGTAATTTCGTCTAATTCAGGCCAACAATTCTCTGTTACCAATGTCATAATTGCGTTCAGCAGGAGATAATCGATGGGAGAAAAACGCGCAAGGATGCATCTTATCGTCCGAGGCAGCACGCTGGGAAAGAACTGCTCCTACCCCCACCTCTGATGCGTTGACCTCCACCACGAACTGCCATGTGGGATCAGGGGCTACAAGAATGGGAGCCGAAACAAAGTGGCTCTTGAGGTTGGTAAATGCAGTTTCGGCTGCATCCGACCACCTGAACGGAGTACTGGGGGAGGTCAAGGCCGTCAGAGGTGAGACTAGTTGGCTGAAATTACGAATGAAACGTCGATAGAAATTGGCGATCCCCAGAAACCGCTGTAGGGCCTTTCGGGAATCTGGAGATGGCCAATCTATCACAGCCTTAACCTTGTCAGGATCCATACGTATTCCCTCGGACGAGACGATATACCCTAGGAAGGGAACAGACTGTGCATGGAATACGCATTTCTCTGCCTTGACAAAAAGCCCATTCTCCAGTAATCTCTGGAGCACTCGTCTGACGTGTTGAACATGTTCCTGGAGAGATGAAGAAAAAATCAGTATGTCATCCAGGTAAATATATATAAACTGATCTACCATGTCTCTCAACACGTCATTAACGAGTGCTTGGAAAACTCCTGGCGAGTTGGAGAGCCCGAACGGCATCACCAAATATTCAAAGTGCCCTCTAGGGGTGTTAAAGGCGGTTTTCCATTCATCCCCCTTGATGAATGATAAGCATTACGTAAATCCAATTTAGTGAATACGGATGCTCCCTGTAACCTCTCGAAAGCTGACATCAAGACATCAACGTTAACGGATAGGTGTTCTTTATCGTGATGTTGTTCAGCTCTCGGTAGTCAATACAAGGTCGCAGAGAACCATCCTTCATACCCACAAAAAAGAATCCCGCCCCCGCTGGAGAAGAGGAAGGGCGAATGAACCTCGATGCCAAGGAATCAGAAATGTATTTCTCCATGGCCTCCCTCTCCGGAATAGAAAGAGAGTAAAGTTTGCCTTTAGGCGGAGACTTACCTGGCACTAAATCTATCGCACAGTCGTAGGGACGGTGCAGAGGAAGAGAAGCAGCACGAGACTTACTGAACACCTCCTTCAGGTCCAAGTACTCTGCGGGCATGTTTGATAAAAAACATGTTCTCTTTCTGAAAGACAGAAACAGGCACAACAGGACAAGCAGAAACCAGACAAGACTCATGACAACTTTCACTCCACAATGTGACAGTGTTGGAACCCCAATCCACTCGTAGATTATGTTTGATTAACCAGGGGGGACCTAAAACAATGAGAGCTACAGGGGAGTCCATGAGGTAAAAGGATATGGTTTCACTCTGGTTGCCTGAGGTGAGCAGAGTGATGGGTTCAGTGTAGTGGGTGACGTGTGGCAGTTCCTGGCCATTGAGTGCGGTGACATGGATGGGATGAGACACAGGAAGGACAGGAATGTTCAAGTGACGTGCAATGAGAGAGTGAATGAAATTACCTTCGGCCCCAGAGTCTAGAAGGGCGTGACAGTCGTGAGTGTGATTCTCCCACCGCAGTTTCACCGGAAGGAGAGTCGATGATGTGGTTGAGGACTTCCCGGCGGAGATCCCACCCGATAGTAGCCTCAAACTTACTACCGGGCTGGCTCTTTTACCGGGCATGAATAGATGGAATGCTCCGAGCCACCGCAATATAAACACAGTCCTTGGGACCTCCGCCGCTCTCCCTCCGGGAAAGCCGAGCTCTACCCACCTGCATGGGTTCGTGATCGTCGACGGGACCGACCATGTTCTCTCGACTTGAGCGGCCCCTTTCCGGAGAGATTGGATGGCGTGTAGGACTGACTTGTCTACCCAGGTGGTTAATCCGAGCATCTACCCGAAGGGCCAGGTCGATAAGGCCATTGAGCATTGGGGCAGCTCGAGGAGGCAGATCTCCTTCTGAACACGGTCGGCCAGCCCATGCAGGAATCGATGCCACTGCACCGCGTCGTTCCACTGGCACGCGGCCGCCAGGGTGCTGAACTGAATGCAATAGTCCACCACTGATGATCTTCCTTGTTTCAGGTCCGAGAGCTGGTGGGCGACCTCCCTGCCGGCCGCAGCTCGATCAAAGACCCGTTTCATCTCATCGGAGAGGGCGTGGAACGTGGCGCAACACGGATGTTGATTCTCCCACACCGCCGTCCAACATAAGGCGGATCTGCCAGATAGTAGAGTAAGCGCAAACGCAACCTTGGATTCCTCTGTCGCGAAGGTGCGGGGCTGTAATGCAGGAAGCAAGTGCGAGGTTAATAATGTTTAATGAGAATACGGAGACAATACAAAACTGGAACACAAATAACGCTGGGAGTAATGTACTGTCCAAGATGGTGGTGAGGAATGATGAATCCGGAAGGCGGAGGTGAGTAGGCAGCAGGAGAGGGTGACACAGGAACTGCGGGGAAGCGGGGGAGAATTGCTTATAAATTTTATAAGGACAGGAGAATAGTTTCATGGCCAGAAACTATTTTTCCTGGAATTATAAGAAGTGATAACTTTATTGAAAGTTGATAAGTTAATCTTACGGCCATTTGCTGGACAAACCACTGTTCGATTTGCATTAATTTACAGTAAAAGATATCACGATAATTGATATGAAGAATGGAATATTGACATATTAATGAGTAAATTACAGTGCCTTGTAATGAGTTATTGATATATACTATTGACCTATTTTTCATCTTCAATAATTTTAATGTAACTGTCATATGCGATATATATATTAATCATATTCCTGATTAATTATTAAAATTCCCTATATATCATTTGAGTTAATTTTAATGTACGAACCAGGGCGGCTACACATATATTGGTGGAGGAACGCGGGTATTTAAAACTTCGTTTTATGAGCAATCCAGTTTCAATCTGTTTATATGGTTATTAATAATTTCTGCACGCGTGCTATTGAAATTATGAAATTGTGAGATAAGTCGCAAGATGCGAACTCACTCCTAACTGACTGAGGCAAAAAGCTGATCAGTCAGCACGTTAACAGTTTCTAGAAATACCTAACAGTATAGTCACTATTTTTTTGCTGAAAGTACACTGCAGTTTAATATTACAAATGTCCCGTTACGAGAAGACCAAGATCTCTCTGCAGTGAGAACATTTTAATATTAATAACCCGCCTATTAAAAGACGAAGACATCTCTTTTATTAGTTGCAATACATAAATCTGAACATGAGCGATGTCCCTCTGATTCAGTAGTTAAAAGGCCTTGTTATTACATATCGTTCTTGAATTCGTGGTGAACCACAGTGATATTCAAAAATAAACGATAAAGCTCCTGGTCGGAAAATTGGCTTAGCTACCCAATTTTAAACCTAAAACATTTAAATCATAAGTGCTATTTTGATAAATGTGTATGGGAGTACAACAGACGGACAATTCCTGTTGTTCACATTTGTGTGTTTGTGCAGCGAAAGCAATCCTGCCTCACGCTCTTGTGCAGAATCAACGCTGACGAAACGCTCAGATTCTAAATCACATTGAAGACGGCTGTAATTCCACTGACTAAACACTAGAAGGCGTCCTTTGTTTAGAAGTTTCAAATTACACCCTGCCTTCTGATTTCAGCCTGCATGAGTGCAATTACGCCATCTCGTGGCCGTTTCAGATAATGCGCTCTTACTGCTAATCTCTATTCCCTTGTGATTTATTGAATTAGCTGTCTAAATTCTCAATAATTATTTGCATTTACAGCTTTGCTCGTGTGAATATTATTTCAGGTTAGACAATTTTTCCTGCCTTTGACTTTTCACATATACTTTGAATTTGGTTCAAACATGATTTGAATTAAAATTTTATTGTTTAATAGTGTAAATTAAATGTCTCAGGGTCAACCACTGTTTGACCCACTTGCCATCTAGTGGCAGTCTCCTGTTAAGTCGGTTCACAGCTGTCAGCTCTCTTTTCTCTGTTGTCAATTCTGTTTTGAATTGCATATTTCTAATTTTACCCCTTTTTGATTAATTTAATATAATGACATACGTATTAATTATACCTTACTGTTATCATTGGTTATTATGGGATATTATTCTGATTTTCCTTTTGATTTTTCTTTTCTTGCTTATTTTAAATTTTGATTTAAACCAGTTTTGAATTTTGAATTTGAATTAAGTTTCTGCTCACCAGGTGAAGCACAGAGAGGGAGTACCAGCTACTGCGGCCTTCTGCTGTTTTTCAATCCTGTCTCTCCTTATCTTGATTTTTATTCTTTCCCTTCTCTCTTTTGGATTAGGTTATTTTGAGAATTACCATCATTATCATAATTCCCTTTTTGTTTTATCATTATTAGGTAAAGCTGTTACCTCTCATTTCTACATATTTATTTACTCAATTGATTTTAAACAAACAAGCCTTAATTCACTTTAAGTTACCCTTGTTCATCCTTTGTGTATTTGATTGTAGAACTCCCTCGGTGATTGGACAGTCATCTCAGGTTTCAAGTGAGCAAGGTTGCCCGACCAGCGTTTAGGGTGGCCATTCGTGCCATTTTCGCAGGACACGTCCTGGCCAGGATTTCTATATTGCCTAAAACATCCAGGTTTTGGCTTTGGTTTTTCTGTTTAAAAACTTAATGATGGTAATGACCACTTGACCAATAACCTGCAGACATTGTACGTAAATCGACCAATCGTGGTGCATGAGAAGGTGGGATCTACAGAGAACGGTCAAAGTGTTGCAAATACGTGTATATTTTATTGTTGGACTGGAAAGCAGCACTAAGCAGACTGATCGATGTATGACATCAAAGTAACGTGAAAGCGATTCAAAAGCACAAGAAGCCATTGGTCTGTGCAGTGCAAACAAAGCCAAAACATGGATATTTTTGGCAATATAGAAATCCTGGCCAGGACGTGTCCTGCGAAAATGGCATGAATGGCCACCCTACCAGCGTTTCCGAAACTGGCTGTGAGTGAATCTCGGTTTCTCTTATCTCTGCCCGTCATTGCGGCACGCAGTGGAGACATCAGCAATTTGGCACTCCAAAGGCAGTCAATCAGTCCAGCCGATACAAACAACGCAATTTCTGGGACCAGTACCTAAACCGGGGCCTAAAAAGGGGCCACTCTCTTACGAGAGGGTTCTGGGGAACAGCCCAATTTTGCAGTGCAAAAGCAGGGGTGTTGCCAGATTGTGTTAAAAGTCACAAGCTGTCTGAGCGGGCGCAAGGCGACAGAGTAATGGAGGGCTGAGGACACTGCGGTTGAGTGTTTGGCGGCGCCGGAGAGGTTGATCGAGCCATTGGTTTCCACCTGAATGGCTTCAATTCACCCAGGTGAACCAAATGTGATAAAACCCATCCACTTATTATAAGCCACAGAATATTAGATATTCCCCCGGATATATTTTAAGTGTTTGGCCCATCTCTTCTCCAAGCCACTCCATATTCCTAGGTTTCCTACCCCGATAGCCCCACTCACCTCTTGGCCATATCTTAAAACCTAGCAGTAGGCTTAGGCCTCCTTATTCTCACTAACACATTGTGTTACTATTGTTTTATCTCATTTCAAGTGTTGTGTTTCACTTTGATCTTTGATCTATCGTCTGTTCTGCTGTGATGTGTTTCTTTCATTTCACATAGAGACAGTAACCTGTGAGAGCCACCAAAGAAGCTAAATAGTAGAGCGACAACCAGCAGCCGGTTTCATCACGCGACCTGTTAGACTACTGCCTGTCAAACCTCCATTTCAGGTCCTTCGTTGACCCAAGTTAATTGGCTACTGAACTGTCTGACTGTTTGCATCAGCTAGCCCCAAAATTCTCATAAACGGCACAGCCCATATGAGTATAGCTCGTTAACCATAGAACGAACTTGCATTGGTCTTTTTGTGTGTGTGCTGTGTTTCTCTCACCTACAGTGAGCCAGGATGTTCTGGTCATCCAGTCCAGCAGTCCATGGGGGCCACCTCTTGACATGGTTGAAAGCAGTGACGACCCCCTTCCTGCCCAAGGAAGCCAGTAACCTGCAGCACCTAAACCAAGAGAAACTAGACACCGAGCTAGATGAACTGATGGCACACGATCCAACCCAAAGCGACCATTACAAAGAACTCGCCAGGATCCTCGGAAGCCTAATTCACATTCTCGTCACCCAGGCACGGCTCAGCGAACGGAGCAAAATCGGCCTTGAACAGCAAGCAGCAACGCTTAAGCTTCAAGCGGAGGAGGCCTTGGAAGGACCAGGCCCGAACCCAGAGTCGCCTTGATCAGCTCCTCCTTGAGACCCAGAAACAGCGCGAGAAAGAGGACGACACAGATCCAGAGCTACAGAAAGAAGTAGAAAGACTCCACAATGCCCTGCAAGATCTTCGCCTCGACACAGACCAAAGGGGGCCTTTTCCAGAGAACGCATGCCACTAAACCCTGCACGGCCCCCTGAGTACTTGACACGCTACCCAAAAACATCCCTACTTTCCATCCCGATCCTGCAGGAGGTCATGATGTCACACTTATTTACAAGACATTGACTTTCACTTGCAAACTGTTGCCAACGTGACAGCTTTGGACAAATTGTACCTATTAAAAATCACGCCCAGCCGTGATGTGCATAGTTTTCTGGATCGTCAACCACAGACTGTCATAGTGGACTACCAGCAACTGCGAAAAGCTTTGATTCTTGAATTCTCTTATCCAGACTCGTTAACGCTATGTACCTCAAACAGGGCCGACTTGAAAACCCACAGACTTTCTACAGTCAACTATAAAAAGCCTATTTCGGAGCATGCAACGAACCAGGTATGGAACAGGATGTCAACTTTGAAACTCTATTCCTCCGAAACCTACATGCCAGTTGGAGTTTTCACCTCAGAGACCCAGCGTGTCCGTGTAGCATCTCTACACAGGAGTTACAGGACTTAACCCATAAAGCTTACACCAAGCAAAAGACTATTTTTGAAAAGACTAAAAAAAACCACAATCTACCCAGTCTCTGAGCACATCTCGGAAGTGACCCTAGAGGGCGCCCCACAACACCACAGTCACAGACCTTTTCACAGAGAGTCAAGACCATTAAAAGCCAGCAGAGGGCAACACAATCGTGGTGGTGCTCGTCCAAAGCACCAGAGTGAACGCTCTAAAAGATTCTGGGACCGGAGACCCAAAAAGAGCCGATCCCCACCGTCCAGGACACAAAGCCCTGACAGCCGGCAGTGGAACCACTCACGACATGACCCTGGTGAGCTCAATCCTGAGCCCACATCAGAAAAACACATGACAGCCACGTCTGAGACAGCCGAGATACTGAGGGTGCTGAAAGAGCCTTTTTACATGAAAACTTGCAAGGACGACAAGAAAGACAAACCAAACATCTTATGTCTAAGCCTAAGAACTGAAACCAACACCCTGTCTAACTGCCATCTGACTGAGCCAAGCACCCCGAACACTGCTCGTCATCCACAGACCACAGAGCTAACTGTCACATCACAAGGTGACAGCATCACCCAAGCTCCACAGCTGACATCTGCACACGCTGAATGAGACAGCACAGTTCCTCACACCAGGTACCACAATCCCAAGGTAACAGAAAATGCTGTTTTGGCTACCTGCCTTCGCAGTGAGCTACACGATACCGGTCCTAACCACCCATCGATCATCACACCTGCCCCGATGCCAACATTCCTGGGCAACCTTGTTGAAAAGGGGGTGGGCTGAAAATTCCACCTGAACATCACGTTAGGAAAAGGAGTGAGCATGGAAGACCTGATCGACACAGGATCAGACCGTACAGTGATCTCATCTCACCTTTTCAAAAGACTCCAATTTAAAACTAAGAGACAAGATCGAACTCTTACACCTCAAACTTGTGAATTGAATGTACAGTCATACAGCCAGAATGACATCCGGTTTGACCAGGTAGCTTCCATTCACCTGACAATCGGTCCGATGAGTCTAGTACATCCTATTTATGGCTCACCAATGGACACTTATACATCTCTCATCGGAAAAGACCTGCTAGACCACTTTGACCCTTTACTGAACTTCAAACAGCTAAAAGTCTGGGCTCAAGTGCGAGAAACTCTTCCCCTCCAGCCACACAGGTCGCCAGAGCCAGACTGTCAGGTCACAGAGGTCTTGGGAACTCCCACAGAGCCAGACTGCCAGGTCACAGAGGTCATGGGAACTCCCACAGAGCCAGACTGCCAGGTCACAGAGCTCACAGGAACCCCAGCAGCCAGCCATGGGTACACAGCCTTAACGACAAACCAAGGCTTAAGTTTGTTCCTCTGCACCTTAGTCAAAGAACAGGGAACGGTGGTACCAGCTTACACCAAAGGGGTCGCTGTTCGACTCAACATGCCATGTGGTCAAACCTAAAACCACACGCTGGGTTTCTTCCAACCCTCACCTGAATGTGTGGAACTCGGACTCACACTTAAAGCCACACCCCTCACTGAAGTGTCATCTCATGTAATCTACATCCTTTTCAACAACTGCATGGCAATTGACATCAACATTCCCAAGGCCTACCGGCTGGGATGGCTAGTGAGCCATGATTTTAATGACTTTGAACTAGTAATACCTGTCATTGGGCCCATTCCACCTGCACTGAAACCCGAAGGGAGTACAGACAACACATTGTTCAATGCACCCTTCAAGTTCGTCGCCATCACATCTGTCGGTGACCAAAGACCAGGTGTTCAGAATGGATCTTACAGAGGACCAACACCTCGCAGTATACACAGTCTCCCACCAGAATGTCAGTGAGACTGATGAAGCTGCTACACCTCTCAATACCAAACTGACTGATGACACACCGACGGAGGAGCCTTACACAGGTTTTCAATCTCAAGTGCAGCACATTCTACAAGACGCTAATGCATTTCAGAGTGATACAAATCGCCAAGGACTCAGACAAGTTCTTTATAAGTTCAAAGAATCCTGTGTCAAAGACTTTTTAGACTGGTCTTACCAACCTCCACACTGTGCGCATCCCTATGCAACAATGATTCTCCTGCCACTTTTGTCAAACAGTACAAGATAACCATCGCCTCACACGAACCAGTGCAGGAGATCATCGAATCTATGCTTGAGAAAGGTGTCATCCGTCCATGCAACAGCACCTACTCACCCCCCATCTGGCCTGTCCTCAAACCTAACTGCGAGTGGCGACCCACCATTGACTACAGGAAACTGAATCAACAGGTGCCACTGTCACGACGGCCCAGGACCCAGCTAGAACAAGAAATACCTCGTATCAGAGGAGCCACAATCTTCCCTACACTTGATGTGGCCTCTGGATTCTGGACCATTTCGGTGCACCCAGAAAACCAACACAAGCTGGCATTCACATTTGGCAACCGACAGTTCATCTTCAACAGGTGTCCGTTCGACTACGCCAACTCACCCGCTGAATTAAACATCTGTTTGAACAAAGCCTGTACAGACTCTAACTATGCTAGACTCAGTTTCATGTGCCATCTTCCAAACAGGAAACAGGATGGTTTCAAAACTGCAATCAACAAGCCAGTCAAACACCAAAACCTGTTCCAGCAATGTGATAACATCACAAAAACACACATTGTGACTGTGTACTGTAAGAAGGTAAAAGGACACTTGAAGCTACCAGGTCTAGACAAGGACTTAAAAGATCAAACACCCTAGCCATAATGCTTCTGACACCTCCATAAAGACTTGATACATGATACTGCATGACACAAAGCACAAGATGCGTGCACAGAACAACATTGTGGGTTGTGCACCGTCTGACATCACAATGCCAGGGCTTGTAATGCCACGGAGCAAAAGGGGGAAAATGCCAATGTATTCCAATGACGCATCATGTGCTGCACAAAGCAGCACCAGAGCCACTGACGAGACACTGAAGCAAGCGTCATGCCAGCGACAAGATGTGGCAAAACATGGGCCAAGGTGAGCTAAACCAAGTGGCCGCCCACGTAGTAAAGAGACTGCCCTGTCCAACCGAAGACAAGTCTCGCTTGTTTCTTCTCTCTCTCTCCCTGTTATTTGTACCAGGATGCTGCTGTGGTTTGCCATGCTGTGCTGTCAGCCAACCAGAGGACAGCTGCCACCGAGAGAACAACTGAGACTCCTGATCACCGACTACAGAGCACACTACCTCAGCTCCGTAGCCCAATACAGCTGGACAGGTGCCGATGGACAGAGGACTCCCTAACTCACACTGAGGCCGATGTCAAACACATGTTCAGCCAACGTGTGAAAGTGACTGTTACACAAGTGGAATTAGGTGGACACAACCACCGCTCCAAATGGTTCCCGGGAGCTTTGCTCAGAGCCGCCAGAACTCTGTTCAACTTTGGTTTGTCCAGTGTCAATGCAGCAAACCAGGTAGTGAACTCCATGAAACCGCTGTTTACTGTCTTCCAGAATGAATTTGCCCAGACTCAGCTGTTTACAGCATTAACGACAGACATGCTGTGGGAGGTTAGCTCCTCCAATGACAGCCTAACCACGGGTAGAACCCCATCATACATGATACCCTTAAGCCTTGTGCTAACTGTGCTGGCTTACGCCATCACCACACCAGCTGACCTGCTACAAATACACCTGGCCTACTCTCTGGATAACGCCATCCTACTGCACATCAATCCCAAACAGAGGGAAGTGGATGTGCTCCGGAACCAACCCATCAGCGAGTCAAGCCAAGTCTACAGACTTAAAGACATTGTCAATGTTAGGTTGTGGAAAAGCAACACCCACACCAAGACACACATTCCAGATGTGGTGGCCTACCACAACAGCGACACACAGCTGTACCTGGCCCCTGCACATGTGTACTTTGACCAAAGACATTCATTATCTCTGCCTTAGCAAATCCTTCCTCAGAGACAACGCTGAAGGAATTTTACAACATCTTCCAACATAATTCACCATTTGGGCGCTGCGATGTCGGCAACCTCCTATGGGGGGGGGGGGGGGGGGGGGGGTTACATTTATTTTGCTTTCGAGAGAGTCCAGAGATACCCGCGTGAGCCTTAAAGGAGAAATGAAACACACATTCCACAACACACATACACACACACACACACACACACCAATACACGAGCATTTCTGGCTCGCACATGAACCCTTTTGCGTAAACTACCTCTAAAATGTATTAAATGTATCTCTTTCTGTGGTTAGATGTCTTCCCATGTCAAATTGGAGTATCTGCAATTTTATCGTGTGTTAATCAAACTTTTAATGTGTGTAATTCTGCATATGAATGAAACTATATGTTCCTCTACCTTTACATGTCATTTTTGGTATGGGAACAGCTCCAGTCAAGACTGCAAAGCCCTGCAGATCTTAGGGTCTGCTCTACCCTCTATACATGACATCTACCTCAAAGACTGCAAAAACACAGCTGTTAAAATCATCAAGGACTCCATCCCAGTAAATATCTTTTCACTTTGCTGCCATCTGGTAAGCGCTTCTGTAGCCTGATGGCAAAAACTGAGAAACGTAGGAGGAATTTCTCCTAAACTCAAAACCAGCCTCTTAACATCCATTTTTCTCCACTTAATATTCACTTAATCAGTAAGATATTCATCATTCTCTACCTCACATTGACATACTGACAGTGTCACTACCTGTTTGCACATTCGTTTTGCACATTCCTGTGTATCTTAATATTAAAGACTATAGTATAATGCACATATGCACATTTGCCTCTTGTACAATCCTGCCTATCTTAATCGAGCACAGCGATAGTTCAGTCAGGCCACGGAGGCATAGGCTGTGACCAGCTGATGCGGTCAGCTGTCAAATAGCTCTAATCACTACCATTCTCCAATTAGACATGGGGAAACATATACGTGGCACTACTGCTCGGAAAGTATGCTCAAATGGCTCGCAACCCTCCCTCCCTCCCTCCCCATTATAATCATGAGCTTAAGCATGAGCACTGAGGTCCACTGAGAGACACTCATCCTCACAACCAAGCTACAGGATAGACGTCCCTCTGCCACATCTACACGATTACCACTGTTTGCTTTTAAAATCTTTTTTGGAAAGATTAGCTCTGAGAAAGCCAGCTGCATCAGAGCCCTCTGTCCCTTTGTAACCAGTCGAACGTTATTTCTCCTGCTCATATCTTCAATGTCGGTCATTTCTTTGGTCAGTTGTTTGTGAATGTCCTCCTATCCTCACACGCAGCTGCTTGAACAGAATCAATCTAGTCACATGTCTGCATTTAGCTCTTTTACAGAAATGCTGGTTGTTTGTATATCCAAATGTAGATCACAAAGTTCTAGGGTCAGTACAGAGTCTATTGCTTCTCTTACAGTCAAAGCCACAAACAAATCGAGTGTACTTTGTTGCTCTTTGGTAGCAGTGTCGAGATCCTCTCTGCAGATGGTGGAATCATTTAATTTGTTTTCTTTTTTTGGATCAACTTTTTTTTTTTACTTTAAAAAAACCATCCACTCAAACGAACAATCAAACTGGGAAGGGGAGCAACAGACATATTATCAATAATTTACAATCTAAAAGAGAGAGAGAGAGATAAAGGAAATTCATTTATATAGTTCAAAATATCAGAAGAAAACTTTGCCATGCATCAATAGTCCAAGGTTTTGCTCCGTTAATTCAATCCATTGTACATTCACAGGCCACTATCCCGAGGAGGCTATGATGTAACAGAAACTATGGACTCTCTCTTTTCTAGCACTTTAAATACAGTTGCTTCTTTACACTTAAGGAAGGTTAAGGAAACCAGTATGACACCATGCTATAATGAGCATACTCGCACACTAAAGAGAGCAGCCCGAAAAATGGAGCGCAGCTGGAGGAAAACAGAACTAGAGGTATTTCGTATTGCTTGGCGGGAAAGTAACCTATCCTACAGAAAAGCATTAAAAACTGCTAGATCCGATTACTTTTCTTCTCTTTTAGAAGAAAACAAACATAACCCCAGGTATTTATTCAATACAGTGGCTAAATTAACAAAAAATAAAGCCTCAACAAGTGTTGACATTTCCCAACATCACAGCTGTAATGACTTTATGAACTACTTTACTTCTAAAATCGATACTATTAGAGATAAAATTGCAACCATTCAGCCGTCAGCTACAGTATCGCATCAGACAGTGCACTATAGACCCCCTGAGGCACAGTTCCACTCATTCTCTACTATAGGAGAGGAAGAATTGTATAAACTTGTTAAATCATCTAAACCAGCAACATGTATGTTAGACCCTATGCCATCTAAGCTCCTAAAAGAGGTGCTTCCAGAAGTCATAGATTCTTTTCTAACTATTATTAATTCCTCATTGTCATTAGGATATGTCCCCAAAACCTTCAAACTGGCTGTTATTAAGCCTCTCATCAAAAAACCACAACTTGACCCCAAAGAACTAGTTAATTATAGACCAATCTCGAATCTCCCTTTTCTGTCCAAGATACTAACGATAAAGATAGATAAAGGTGGTATCCTCACAATTATATTCCTTCCTAGAGAAAAATGGTATATGTGAGGATTTCCAGTCAGGATTAAGACCGTATCATAGTACTGAGACTGCTCTCCTTAGAGTTACAAATGATCTGCTCTTATCATCTGATCGTTGTTGTATCTCTCTATTAGTTCTATTGGATCTTAGTGCTGCGTTTGACACAATTGACCACAACATTCTTTTGCATAGACTTGAACACTTTGTTGGCATTAATGGAAGTGCATTAGCATGGTTTAAATCATACTTATATGACCGCCATCAGTTCGTAGCAGTGAATGAAGATGTATCATATCAATCACAAGTGCAGTATGGAGTACCTCAAGGCTCAGTACTAGGGCCGCTACTCTTCACGCTTTATATGTTACCCTTGGGAGATATCATCAGGAAACATGGTGTTAGCTTTCACTGTTATGCTGATGATACTCAGCTCTATATTTCTTCGCGGCCCGGTGAAACACACCAATTTGAAAAACTATTGGAATGCATAGTCGATAGTCGATATAAAAAACTGGATGACGAGTAATTTCTTACTGCTAAATTCTGAAAAAACAGAGGTGGTAATTATAGGACCTAAAAACTCTGCTTGTAATAACCTAGAACACTGTCTAAGACTTGATGGTTGCTCTGTCTATTCTTTGTCATAAGTTAGGAACCTAGGTGTGCTATTTGATCGCAATCTTTCCTTAGAAAGCCACGTTTCTAGCATTTGTAAAACTGCATTTTTCCATCTCAAAAATATATCTAAATTACGGCCTATGCTCTCAATATCAAATGCAGAAATGTTAATCTATGCATTTATGACCTCAAGGTTAGATTATTGTAATGCTTTATTGGGTGGTTGTCCTGCACGCTTAGTAAACAAACTACAGCTAGTCCAAAATGCAGCAGCAAGAGTTCTTACTAGAACCAGGAAGTATGACCATATTCCTGTCAACACTGCACTGGCTCCCTATCAAACATCGTATAGATTTTAAAATATTGCTTATTACTTATAAAGCCCTGAATGGTTTAGCACCTCAGTATTTGAATGAGCTCCTTTTACATTATAATCCTCTACGTCCACTACGTTCTCAAAACTCAGGCAATTTGATAATACCTAGAATATCAAAATCAACTGCGGGCGGCAGATCCTTTTCCTATTTGGCACCTAAACTCTGGAATAACCTACCTAAAATTGTTCGGGAGGCAGACACACTCTTGCAGTTTAAATTTAGATTAAAGACCCATCTCTTTAACCTGGTTTACACATAACATACTAATATGCTTTTAATATCCAAATCCGTTAAAGGATTTTTAGGCTGCATTAATTAGGTAAACCGGAACCGGCAACACTCCCAATAACACCCGATGTACTTGCTACATCATTAGAAGAATGGCGTCTACGCTAATATTTGTCTTATTCCGAAGTCACCGTAGCCACCAGATCCAGTCTGTATCCAGATCAGAGGGTCACTGCAGTCACCTGGATCCAGTACGTATCCAGACCAGATGGTGGATCAGCACCTAGAAAGGACCTCTATATCCCTGAAAGACAGCGGAGACCAGGACAACTAGAGCCCCGGATACAGATCCCCTGTAAAGACCTTGTCTCAGAGGACCACAAGGACAAGACCACAGGAAACAGATGATTCTTCTGCACAATCTGACTTTGCTGCAGCCTGGGATTGATCTGCTGGTTTCGTCTGGTCAGAGGAGAACTGGCCCCCCAACTGAGCCTGGTTTCTCCCAAGGTTTTTTTCTCCATTCTGTCACCGATGGAGTTTCGGTTCCTTGCCACCGTTGCCTCTGGCTTGCTTAGTTGGGGTCACTTCATCTACAGCGATATCGTTGACTTGATTGTAAATAAATGCACAGACACTATTTAACTGAACAGAGATGACATCACTGAATTCAATGATGAACTGCCTTTAACTTTCATTTTTCATTATTGACACACTGTTTTCCTAATGAATGTTGTTCAGTTGCTTTGACGCAATGTATTTTGTTTAAAGCGCTATATAAATAAAGGTGACTTGACTTGACAAAATGTTTTTGTACACATGTTCGGAGTAAACCAGCTTTGAATTACTGTCTTCATAACTGTGACAGGGGGAAATAGTCAGGAGATATTTGAATTATTTACTAATAAACTAGTGTTTTCTGAGTCTGTGTCGCAAGGATGAAGTTGCCGATCCTGACTCGCCATCTCATTAGACGCTCATTAGAACAAGAGTTTTTGTTTTCAATTTGTTTTATTTCCTTAAGTATTCATTTAATGCTTTCTATAGATATATTTATCATGTCTGTGAGGCATGTTTTCATTGAGTTTCGGTTAATTTTTATACTCCTGTTAAAGATGGCACAACAGAAAACACAACATTTTGTGTATATTGTGAGTGCACACAAATAAAAGTAAACCCTTTGCAGTTACGGATGATGTATTACTCTTACCTTTATGAGCAAAAATGATGGCGTATCCACTGAAAAAAATACAAGTGATCCCGCTGGCGTCTCCATGTCAAGAAGTGTCTCGGCACAAACTATTGGATATAGCGCACATGTATCTACAGATTTAACGTTTAAACATTGTTATATGCTTGAAATGTTTTATATCTATAGATTTTATTGTAGGCAAGTCGTGATGATTTGAGAAGGCTAAATTGATCAAACATAGGTTCACTGTGTGTTGCTGGTCGCTTGGTGGTTGCTTAAAAAAAAAAAAAAAACATTCTATTTAATGACCAGCTAGTTTAGGAAACAGGTGTGGCTCCAGAAAATAACATCAAATTATCTTAAATGTGAGATGCAAGGAATACTCCCCACCCATTTTTGATCCACTGACATCAAGTTCTGGTGCAGACGTATTGGGTGATATATGCATACTCCACAGGGTGAAAGTCTATAAAACTAGCAGACAGCCAGGTATCATTTGCAGTAAAACTTACACATCATCTTAATCCAACTGAACATCTTAGATGTGACCTTTATCGTAATGTTCTTCAGATGGATTTTTTTTTTCTATAAATTCTATAAACCTTTTCCTATTTATTGAATTTCTCGGGAGTTGTTTACCATCCTTTTGCAAACAATTTGCAATTTGCACAATTGCATGTGCTGCATTTAACAAATCTGCTGTGGGGAAACCTTGTGGATTTTAGAATTTGCTCACTCATACAAAGATCTTCTCAAAGCAAAGAACGAGAATTTAAAAACATTTTTAATGGAGAATCTGACATACAACAGCTTTTTTTTGGAATTAGAAGGATTAAAGGTGTCGGAGGAGGCCATGTATCCTGCTTTTTTATTCTTCCTTCTTTTCTATGTAATAATTATGGTGTCCAACATTGGAATATTCATTCTCATAATAGGACACAGAAGCCTACATGAGCCAATGTACATGCTATTCTGCAACTTGCCATTGAATGACATCCTTGGCAATTCCATCATGATTCCTCGGCTGCTCATGGACATTATAAAGCGACCATCTGAGCGCTACATCAGTTATGTTGAGTGTGTTGTACAAGCTTTTTCTACACACACGTATGGCACAACCTCCCATACTATACTAATAATCATGGCTTTTGACAGATATGTGGCCATATGCCATCCACTCCGGTACCAAACCATATTGACACAAAAAATGGTCATCACACTGTCAACTTTAGCTTGGGGTGTAGCGTTACTTTTCATTAGCATCTTGATAGGCCTTACTCTAAGGCTCAACCGTTGTAGAACTTTCATATCAAATCCTTTTTGTGATAATGCATCTTTGTTTAAATTATCTTGTGAGGATGTGACTGTCAATAACTTGTATGGGCTGATATACACAGTACTGCTGTTTGGTTCTTCTATGGGAAGTATAGCGATTACATACATTAAAATAGTCACTGTTTGCTTAATAACTAAGAGTAAAACTTTAAACAGCCGTGCATTGAAAACCTGCAGCACTCACTTGGCTCTCTACTTGATTATGCTCATCAGTGGGTTTATTGTTATAGTGCTACATCGCTTTCCTGCCTATTCAGATTACAGGAAACTGTCTTCTCTGCTGTTTCATATTATTCCAAGCATTTTGAATCCGATCATTTATGGGCTGCAGTGCACTGAGATTAGACAGGTCCTGATTCAGGTGGTGCAGTTAAAAAAAAAAGTAGGGCCATGAAAGATATTTTAAATTACATAACATTTATGCATTTGATAGATACCTTTAATCCATAATGACTTACATTGCGCTGCAGTCAACGTAGACATTTATCAGTTGTTGCTTTCCCCAGGAACTGAACCCATTTTTTTGGTGATTCTCTACTGTTTGAACTACAGGAAAGATTATTAAAATGCTGTAATATATGAAAATACTCTGTTTTATATTCATTCCAAAATAGTTATGTATTAATGTTAAATAAAGGGTCTAAAACAGTTCTATATTAATATTAAAATTGCAGATAGATCCTCGCATCAACTTCTTTTCGGCCAGAGGAGAACAAACCACCTGTCTCACACTGGTTTCTCCAAAGGTTTATTTTTTTTCCTCCATTTCTGTAACCTGATGGATTTTAGGTTCATTGCTATTTTAACATTTGGCTTGATTAGATACTTTTAAAGGACACTTAATATTCAGTAATTATTGCATTATCAATTTGACTGTACTGACATAATTGGATGAGAACAAAACCTGAAATTACTTGAGCTGGATCATAACACTAATGTCTTTTGTAGAGCTGCTTTATAGCTGAATCAACTCCTTTCCTAACTTACTAATTTTGTAACAGACATAACAAAACTGAATTGATTTGAGCTGAATTAATGACACTATTGTCTTTGAATTTGTCTCATACTGTATATGATTCAGGATTGTTGATTGTATTATTTTGCTGTTTAATACCGTGAAGCTACTTTGACACAATCTGTATTCTACAGAGCATTATAAATAAATGTGACTTGACTTTTTGTCAATGTTACAACAGCTCTGTTTGTTAGATTGTCCTTTGATTTGTGATTTTGTTTTCTTGCAAGATATAAACATTATTTATCCCCTCAGAGACAACAGAACTCTCCAAGTATCAATGTTCCAGTTATTAGTCTAAACTGTTTGTATTTCAAATGTCCCAGATAATTAATCCGATTGCTGAGGCCTATACAAATTTCAGTGTCTGGTCTGTGTTTCCCTGGGTGTCCACTAGTGGCCTCACTTCCCCATAGTTACCCCACTGCAGGTACTACATTTCCCACAAAGCTTTGTCCCTTCATCATTGTTAAATGCACACCTGTTTATTGCACTCAACTGTCTCCACTTTCATCGTTTTCACCTGTCTATATAAACCGGTCTGTCTCTATCTGTTTCATGGAGTCCTTGTTTTCCGTCACCAGGCTTTCTCGTGTTCCCTGTTTTTCATGTTTCTTGTTTTTGGACTGATTTTGTTGTTATGACCTCTTGCCTGTTTTTGCATGTGATTTTGGATTCCCCATTAAATACTGCGATTGGATCTCTCGTTTTATGTGTGCGTTCGTAACAGAAGGACTCCATCAATGCCCAGATCCAGCAGTGTGGGATTTCACACAGCCAGCATGGAGGAGCGGAGGGGGAGGTTCCTAAATTTGATTACCCTCTGTCAAGAGGGGAGTGAGGTGGGTGGTTTGGCACAAAGATTCTGGACCATGGCAGTAGGAATGGGATACAATGATGATGCAATTAAAGATCTTTTTAACGCCTGCCTTGATAACCCTGTGCCTGAGTGGGAGATGAAGGAGCTGGAGATCCTGGATTTTGGGGGGTTCACCATGTACCTACAACATCGGTCTCAGTGGGATACCCCAGCCACACCTGTCTCTCCAGGTGTGATGGCCGACTCTAAACCTGTGTCTCCAGACAGGAGGACCGCCAGCCCAGCGCCTATGCACAAGGTGGTCACCAACCCAGTGCCACTACACAAGATGGCCACCAGCCCAGCGCCACAGCACAAGGTTGCCGCCAGCACAGCGCCACTGCACAAGATGGCCGCCAGCCCAGCGCTACAACACCAGGTGACTGCCAGGCCAGAGCCACTGCCCAAGATGGCCGCCGGCCCAGCGCCACTGCACAAGATGGCCGCCAGGCTTGCGACACTGCGCAAGATGGCCGTCAGGCTTGCGACACTGCGCAAGATGGCCGCCAGGCTTGCGACACTGCGCAAGATGGCCGCCAGCCCAGCGCCACTGCACAAGATGGCCGCCAACCCAGCGGCACTGCACAAGGTGGCCGCAAGCCCAGCGCCACAGCACAAGGTGGCCGCCAGCCCAGCGCCACTGCACAAGATGGCCGCCAGCCCAGTGCCACTGCACAAAATGGCTGCCGGCACAGTGCCACTGATGGCAACCACAGGTGACCGTACTGAGTCGAGTCAGGTCCCGGTTGACCCTCCAGAGTCGAGTCAGGTCCCCGTTGACCCTCCAGAGTCAAGTCAGGTCCCTGTGGTCCCTCCAGTGTCAAGTCAGGTTCCCGTGTTCCCTCCAGAGTCGAGTCAGGTTCCCATGGTCCCTCCAGAGTTCAGTCAGGTTCCAGTGGTCCCTCCAGATTCGAGTCAGGTTCCCGTGGTCCCTCCAGAGTTCAGTCAGGTTCCAGTGGTCCCTCCAGAGTCGAGTCAGGTTCCCGTGGTCCCTCCAGATTCGAGTCATGTCCCTGTTGACCCTCCAGAGTCGATTCAGGTCCCTCTTGACCCTCCAGAGTCAAGTCAGGTCCCCGTTGACCCTCCAGAGTCAAGTCAGCTCCCCGTTGACCCTCCAGAGTCGAGTCAGGTTCCCGTGGTCCCTCCAGAGTTGATTCAGGTCCCCATTGAGTCGAGTCAGGTCCCTGTTGACCCTCCAGAGTCGAGTCAGGTCCCCAGTGACCCTCCAGAGTCGAGTAAGGTCCCCGTTGAGTCGAGTCAGGTCCCCATTCACCCTCCAGAGTCAAGTCAGATTCCCGTTGACCCTCCAGAGTCGAGTCAGGTTCCTGTTGACCCTCCAGAGTCGAGTCTGGTCCCCGTTGAGTTGAGTCAGGTCCCCGTTGAGTTGAGTCAGGTCACCGGTTGATCCTCCAGAGTCGAGTCAGGTTCCCGTTGACCCTCCAGAGTCGAGTCAGGTTCCCGTTGACCCTCCAGAGACGAGTCAGGTCCCCGTTGAGTCGAGTTTGGTCCCCGTTGAGTTGAGTCAGGTCCCGGTTGACCCTCCAGAGTCGAGTCAGGTCCCTGTGGTCCCTCAAGAGTCGAGTCAGGTTCCTGTGTTCCCTCCAGAGTCGAGTCAGGTTCCCATGGTCCCTACAGAGTCGAGTCAGGTTCCAGTGGTCCCTCCAGAGTCGAGTCAGGTTCCCGTGGTCCCTCCAGAGTCGATTCAGGTCCCCATTGAGTCGAGTCAGGTCCCTGTTGACCCTCCAGAGTCGAGTCAGGTCTCCGTTGACCCTCCAGAGTCAAGTAAGGTCCCCCGTTGAGTCGAGTCAGGTCCCCATTGACCCTCCAAAGTCGAGTCAGGTTCCTGTTGACCCTCCAGAGTCGAGTCAGGTCCCTGTGGTCCCTCCAGTGTCGAGTCAGGTTCCCGTGTTCCCTCCAGAGCCGAGTCAGGTTCCTATGGTCCCTCCAGAGTTCAGTCAGGTTCCAGTGGTCCCTCCAGAGTCGAATCAGGTTCCCGTGGTTTCTCCAGATTCGAGTCAGGTCCCCGTTGAGTCGAGTCAGGTCCCTGTTGACCCCCCAGAGTCGAGTCAGGTCCCTGTTGACCCTCCAGAGTCAAGTCAGGTCCCCGTTGACCCTCCAGAGTCGAGTCAGGTCCCCGTTGAGTCGAGTCAGGTCCCTGTTGACCCTCCAGAGTCGAGTCAGGTCCCCGTTGAGTCAAGTCAGGTTCCCGTTGACCCTCCAGAGTTGAGTCAGGTCCCCTTTGAGTTGAGTCAGGTCCCGGTTGACCCTCCAGAGTCGAGTCAGGACCCCATTGACCCCCCAGAGTTGAGGCAGGTCCCTGTGGTCCCTCCACAGTCGAGTCAGGTTCCCGTGTTCCCTCTAGAGTTGAGTCAGGTTCCCATGGTCCCTCCAGAGTCGAGTCAGGTTCCCGTGGTCCCTCCAGAGTCGATTCAGGTTCCAATTGAGTCGAGTCAGGTCCCTGTTGACACTCCAGAGTCGACTCAGGTCCCCGTTGACCCTCCAGAGTCGAGTCAGGTCCCCGTTGAGTTGAGTCAGGTCCCCGTTGACATTCCAGAGTCGAGTCAGGATCCCGTTGACCCTCCAGAGTCGAGTCAGGTTCCTGTTGACCCTCCAGAGTCGAGTCTGGTCCCCGTTGAGTTGAGTCAGGTCCCCGTTGAGTTGAGTCAGGTCCCGGTTGACCCTCCAGAGTCGAGTCAGGTCCTTGTGGTCCCTCCAGAGTTGAGTCAGGTTCCTGTGTTCCCTCCAGAGTCGAGTCAGGTTCCCATGGTCCCTCCAGAGTCGAGTCAGGTTCCAGTGGTCCCTCCAGAGTCAAGTCAGGTTCCCGTGGTCCCTCCAGAGTCGATTCAGGTCCCCATTGAGTCGAGTCAGGTCCCTGTTGACCCTCCAGAGTCGAGTCAGGTCCCCGTTGACCCTCCAGAGTCGAGTAAGGTCCCCGTTGAGTTGAGTCAGGTCCCCGTTGAGTTGAGGCAGGTCACCGGTTGATCCTCCAGAGTCGAGTCAGGTTCCCGTTGACCCTCCAGAGTCGAGTCAGGTCCCTGTTGACCCTCCAGAATCGAGTCAGGTCCCCGTTGAGTCAAGTCAGGTTCCCGTTGACCCTCCAGAGTCGAGTCAGGTCCCCTTTGAGTTGAGTCAGGTCCCGGTTGACCCTCCAGAGTCGAGTCAGGACCCCATTGACCCCCAGAGTCGAGGCAGGTCCCTGTGGTCCCTCCACAGTCGAGTCAGGTTCCCGTGTTCCCTCTAGAGTTGAGTCAGGTTCCCATGGTCCCTCCAGAGTCGAGTCAGGTTCCCGTGGTCCCTCCAGAGTCGATTCAGGTTCCAGTTGAGTCGAGTCAGGTCCCTGTTGACACTCCAGAGTCGACTCAGGTCCCTGTTGACCCTCCAGAGTCGAGTCAGGTCCCCGTTGAGTTGAGTCAGGTCCCCGTTGACATTCCAGAGTCGAGTCAGGTTCCCGTTGACTCTCCAGAGTCGAGTCAGGTTCCTGTTGACCCTCCAGAGTCGAGTCAGGTTCCTGTTGACCCTCCAGAGTCGAGTCTGGTCCCCGTTGAGTTGAGTCAGGTCCCCGTTGAGTCGAGTCAGGTCCCGGTTGACCCTCCAGAGTCGAGTCAGGTCCTTGTGGTCCCTCCAGAGTTGAGTCAGGTTCCTGTGTTCCCTCCAGAGTCGAGTCAGGTTCCCATGGTCCCTCCAGAGTCGAGTCAGGTTCCAGTGGTCCCTCCAGAGTCAAGTCAGGTTCCCGTGGTCCCTCCAGAGTCGATTCAGGTCCCCATTGAGTCGAGTCAGGTCCCTGTTGACCCTCCAGAGTCGAGTCAGGTCCCCGTTGACCCTCCAGAGTCGAGTCTGGTCCCCGTTGAGTTGAGTCAGGTCCCCGTTGAGTTGAGTCAGGTCACCGGTTGATCCTCCAGAGTCGAGTCAGGTTCCCGTTGACCCTCCAGAATCGAGTCAGGTTCCCGTTGATTCTCCAGAGTCGAGTCAGGTTCCCGTTGACCCTCCAGAGTCGAGTCAGGTCCCCGTTGAGTCGAGTTTGGTCCCCGTTGAGTTGAGTCAGGTCCCGGTTGACCCTCCAGAGTCGAGTCAGGTCCCTGTGGTCCCTCAAGAGTCGAGTCAGGTTCCTGTGTTCCCTCCAGAGTCGAGTCAGGTTCCCATGGTCCCTACAGAGTCGAGTCAGGTTCCAGTGGTCCCTCCAGAGTCGAGTCAGGTTCCCGTGGTCCCTCCAGAGTCGATTCAGGTCCCCATTGAGTCGAGTCAGGTCCCTGTTGACCCTCCAGAGTCGAGTCAAGTCTCCGTTGACCCTCCAGAGTCAAGTAAGGTCCCCCGTTGAGTCGAGTCAGGTCCCCATTGACCCTCCAGAGTCGAGTCAGTTTCCTGTTGACCCTCCAGAGTCGAGTCAGGTCCCTGTGGTCCCTCCAGTGTCGAGTCAGGTTCCCGTGTTCCCTCCAGAGCCGAGTCAGGTTCCTATGGTCCCTCCAGAGTTCAGTCAGGTTCCAGTGGTCCCTCCAGAGTCGAATCAGGTTCCCGTGGTCCCTCCAGATTCGAGTCAGGTCCCCGTTGAGTCGAGTCAGGTCCCTGTTGACCCCCCAGAGTCGAGTCAGGTCCCTGTTGACCCTCCAGAGTCAAGTCAGGTCCCCGTTGACCCTCCAGAGTCGAGTCAGGTCCCCGTTGAGTCGAGTCAGGTCCCTGTTGACCCTCCAGAGTCGAGTCAGGTCCCCGTTGAGTCAAGTCAGGTTCCCGTTGACCCTCCAGAGTCGAGTCAGGTCCCCTTTGAGTTGAGTCAGGTCCCGGTTGACCCTCCAGAGTCGAGTCAGGACCCCATTGACCCCCCAGAGTCGAGGCAGGTCCCTGTGGTCCCTCCACAGTCGAGTCAGGTTCCCGTGTTCCCTCTAGAGTTGAGTCAGGTTCCCATGGTCCCTCCAGAGTCGAGTCGGGTTCCCGTGGTCCCTCCAGAGTCGATTCAGGTTCCAGTTGAGTCGAGTCAGGTCCCTGTTGACACTCCAGAGTCGACTCAGGTCCCCGTTGACCCTCCAGAGTCGAGTCAGGTCCTTGTGGTCCCTCCAGAGTTGAGTCAGGTTCCTGTGTTCCCTCCAGAGTCGAGTCAGGTTCCCATGGTCCCTCCAGAGTCGAGTCAGGTTCCAGTGGTCCCTCCAGAGTCAAGTCAGGTTCCCGTGGTCCCTCCAGAGTCGATTCAGGTCCCCATTGAGTCGAGTCAGGTCCCTGTTGACCCTCCAGAGTCGAGTCAGGTCCCCGTTGACCCTACAGAGTCGAGTAAGGTCCCCGTTGAGTCGAGTCAGGTCCCCGTTGACCCTCCAGAAACGAGTCAAGTTCCCGTTGACCCTCCAAAGTCGAGTCAGGTTCCCGTTGACCCTCCAGAGTCGAGTCAGGTTCCCGTTGACCCTCCAGAGTCGAGTCAGGTTCCCGTTGACCCTCCAGAGTCGAGTCAGGTCCCCGTTGAGTCAAGTCAGGTCCCCGTTGAGTCGAGTCAGGTCCCCGTTGAGTTGGGTCACGTCCCGGATGACCCTCCAGAGTCGAGTCATGTCCCTGTGGTCCCTCCAGAGTCGAGTCAGGTTCCCGTGTTCCCTCCAGAGTTGAGTCAGGTTCCCATGGTCCCTACAGAGTCCCGTTGACCCTCCAGAGTCGAGTCAGGTTCCCGTTGACCCTCCAGAGTCGAGTCAGGTCCCTGTGGTCCCTCCAGTGTCGAGTCAGGTTCCCGTGTTCCCTCCAGAGCCGAGTCAGGTTCCCATGGTCCCTCCAGAGTTCAGTCAGGTTCCAGTGGTCCCTCCAGAGTCAAATCAGATTCCCGTGGTCCATCCAGATTCGAGTCAGGTCCCCGTTGAGTCGAGTCAGGTCCCTGTTGAACTTCCAGAGTCGAGTCAGGTCCCTGTTGACCGTCCAGAGTCAAGTCAGGTTCACGTTGACCCTCCAGAGTCGAGTCAGGTCTCCGTTGAGTTGAGTCAGGTCCCGGTTGACCCTCCAGAGTCGAGTCAGGTCCCTGTGGTCCCTCCAGAGTCAAGTCAGGTTCCCGTGGTCCCTCCAGAGTCGATTCAGGTCCCCATTGAGTCGAGTCAGGTCCCTGTTGACCCTCCAGAGTCGAGTCAGGTCCCCGTTGACCCTCCAGAGTCGAGTAAGGTCCCCGTTGAGTTGAGTCAGGTCCCCGTTGAGTTGAGGCAGGTCACCGGTTGATCCTCCAGAGTCGAGTCAGGTTCCCGTTGACCCTCCAGAGTCGAGTCAGGTCCCTGTTGACCCTCCAGAATCGAGTCAGGTCCCCGTTGAGTCAAGTCAGGTTCCCGTTGACCCTCCAGAGTCGAGTCAGGTCCCCTTTGAGTTGAGTCAGGTCCCGGTTGACCCTCCAGAGTCGAGTCAGGACCCCATTGACCCCCCAGAGTCGAGGCAGGTCCCTGTGGTCCCTCCACAGTCGAGTCAGGTTCCCGTGTTCCCTCTAGAGTTGAGTCAGGTTCCCATAGTCCCTCCAGAGTCGAGTCAGGTTCCCGTGGTCCCTCCAGAGTCGATTCAGGTTCCAGTTGAGTCGAGTCAGGTCCCTGTTGACACTCCAGAGTCGACTCAGGTCCCTGTTGACCCTCCAGAGTCGAGTCAGGTCCCCGTTGAGTTGAGTCAGGTCCCCGTTGACATTCCAGAGTTGAGTCAGGTTCCTGTGTTCCCTCCAGAGTCGAGTCAGGTTCCCATGGTCCCTCCAGAGTCGAGTCAGGTTCCAGTGGTCCCTCCAGAGTCAAGTCAGGTTCCCGTGGTCCCTCCAGAGTCGATTCAGGTCCCCATTGAGTCGAGTCAGGTCCCTGTTGACCCTCCAGAGTCGAGTCAGGTCCCCGTTGACCCTCCAGAGTCGAGTCTGGTCCCCGTTGAGTTGAGTCAGGTCCCCGTTGAGTTGAGTCAGGTCACCGGTTGATCCTCCAGAGTCGAGTCAGGTTCCCGTTGACCCTCCAGAATCGAGTCAGGTTCCCGTTGATTCTCCAGAGTCGAGTCAGGTTCCCGTTGACCCTCCAGAGTCGAGTCAGGTCCCCGTTGAGTCGAGTTTGGTCCCCGTTGAGTTGAGTCAGGTCCCGGTTGACCCTCCAGAGTCGAGTCAGGTCCCTGTGGTCCCTCAAGAGTCGAGTCAGGTTCCTGTGTTCCCTCCAGAGTCGAGTCAGGTTCCCATGGTCCCTACAGAGTCGAGTCAGGTTCCAGTGGTCCCTCCAGAGTCGAGTCAGGTTCCCGTGGTCCCTCCAGAGTTGATTCAGGTCCCCATTGAGTCGAGTCAGGTCCCTGTTGACCCTCCAGAGTCGAGTCAAGTCTCCGTTGACCCTCCAGAGTCAAGTAAGGTCCCTCGTTGAGTCGAGTCAGGTCCCCATTGACCCTCCAGAGTCGAGTCAGTTTCCTGTTGACCCTCCAGAGTCGAATCAGGTTCCCGTGGTCCCTCCAGATTCGAGTCAGGTCCCCGTTGAGTCGAGTCAGGTCCCTGTTGACCCCCCAGAGTCGAGTCAGGTCCCTGTTGACCCTCCAGAGTCAAGTCAGGTCCCCGTTGACCCTCCAGAGTCGAGTCAGGTCCCCGTTGAGTCGAGTCAGGTCCCTGTTGACCCTCCAGAGTTGAGTCAGGTCCCCGTTGAGTCAAGTCAGGTTCCCGTTGACCCTCCAGAGTCGAGTCAGGTCCCCTTTGAGTTGAGTCAGGTCCCGGTTGACCCTCCAGAGTCGAGTCAGGACCCCATTGACCCCCCAGAGTCGAGGCAGGTCCCTGTGGTCCCTCCACAGTCGAGTCAGGTTCCCGTGTTCCCTCTAGAGTTGAGTCAGGTTCCCATGGTCCCTCCAGAGTCGAGTCGGGTTCCCGTGGTCCCTCCAGAGTCGATTCAGGTTCCAGTTGAGTCGAGTCAGGTCCCTGTTGACACTCCAGAGTCGACTCAGGTCCCCGTTGACCCTCCAGAGTCGAGTCAGGTCCCCGTTGAAATTCCAGAGTCGAGTCAGGTTCTCGTTGACTCTCCAGAGACGAGTCAGGTTCCTGTTGACCCTCCAGAGTCGAGTCAGGTTCCTGTTGACCCTCCAGAGTCGAGTCTGGTCCCCGTTGAGTTGAGTCAGGTCCCCGTTGAGTTGAGTCAGGTCCCGGTTGACCCTCCAGAGTCGAGTCAGGTCCTTGTGGTCCCTCCAGAGTTGAGTCAGGTTCCTGTGTTCCCTCCAGAGTCGAGTCAGGTTCCCATGGTCCCTCCAGAGTCGAGTCAGGTTCCAGTGGTCCCTCCAGAGTCAAGTCAGGTTCCCGTGGTCCCTCCAGAGTCGATTCAGGTCCCCATTGAGTCGAGTCAGGTCCCTGTTGACCCTCCAGAGTCGAGTCAGGTCCCCGTTGCCCCTCCAGAGTCGAGTAAGGTCCCCGTTGAGTCGAGTCAGGTCCCCGTTGACCCTCCAGAAACGAGTCAAGTTCCCGTTGACCCTCCAAAGTCGAGTCAGGTTCCCGTTGACCCTCCAGAGTCGAGTCAGGTTCCCGTTGACCCTCCAGAGTCGAGTCAGGTTCCCGTTGACCCTCCAGAGTCGAGTCAGGTCCCCGTTGAGTCAAGTCAGGTCCCCGTTGAGTCGAGTCAGGTCCCCGTTGAGTTGGGTCACGTCCCGGATGACCCTCCAGAGTCGAGTCATGTCCCTGTGGTCCCTCCAGAGTCGAGTCAGGTTCCCGTGTTCCCTCCAGAGTTGAGTCAGGTTCCCATGGTCCCTACAGAGTCCCGTTGACCCTCCAGAGTCGAGTCAGGTTCCCGTTGACCCTCCAGAGTCGAGTCAGGTCCCTGTGGTCCCTCCAGTGTCGAGTCAGGTTCCCGTGTTCCCTCCAGAGCCGAGTCAGGTTCCCATGGTCCCTCCAGAGTTCAGTCAGGTTCCAGTGGTCCCTCCAGAGTCAAATCAGATTCCCGTGGTCCATCCAGATTCGAGTCAGGTCCCCGTTGAGTCGAGTCAGGTCCCTGTTGAACTTCCAGAGTCGAGTCAGGTCCCTGTTGACCGTCCAGAGTCAAGTCAGGTTCACGTTGACCCTCCAGAGTCGAGTCAGGTTCCCGTTGACCCTCCAGAGTCGAGTCAGGTCTCCGTTGAGTTGAGTCAGGTCCCGGTTGACCCTCCAGAGTCGAGTCAGGTCCCTGTGGTCCCTCCAGAGTCGAGTCAGGTCCCTGTGTTCCCTCCAGAGTCGAGTCAGGTTCCCATGGTCCCTACAGAGTCGAGTCAGGTTCCAGTGGTCCCTCCAGAGTCGAGTAAGGTCCCCATTGAGTCGAGTCAGGTCCCCATTGACCCTCCAGAGTCGAGTCAGGTTCCCGTTGACCCTCCAGAGTCGAGGCAGGTCCCCGTTGAGTCGAGTTTGGTCCCCGTTGAGATGAGTCAGGTCCCGGTTGACCCTCCAGAGTCGAGTCAGGTCCCTGTGGTCCCTCCAGCGTCGAGTCAGGTTCCTGTGTTCCCTCCAGAGTCGAGTCAGGTTACCATGGTCCCTACAGAGTCGAGTCAGGTTCCAGTGGTCCCTCCAGAGTCGAGTCAGGTTCCCGTGGTCCCTCCAGAGTCGATTCAGGTCCCCATTGAGTCGAGTCAGGTCCCTGTTGACCCTCCAGAGTCGAGTCAGGTCTCCGTTGACCCTCCAGAGTCAAATAAGGTCCCCCGTTGAGTCGAGTCAGGTCCCCATTGACCCTCCAGAGTCGAGTCAGGTTCCTGTTGACCCTCCAGAGTCGAGTCAGGTCCCTGTGGTCCCTCCAGTGTCGAGTCAGGTTCCCGTGTTCCCTCCAGAGCCGAGTCAGGTTCCTATGGTCCCTCCAGAGTTCAGTCAGGTTCCAGTGGTCCCTCCAGAGTCGAATCAGGTTCCCGTGGTCCCTCCAGATTCGAGTCAGGTCCCCGTTGAGTCGAGTCAGGTCCCTGTTGACCCTCCAGAGTCAAGTCAGGTCCCCGTTGACCCTCCAGAGTCGAGTCAGGTCCCCGTTGAGTCGAGCCAGGTCCCTGTTGACCCTCCAGAGTCGAGTCAGGTCCCCGTTGAGTCAAGTTAGGTTCCCGTTGACCCTCCAGAGTCGAGTCAGGTCCCCTTTGAGTTGAGTCAGGTCCCGGTTGACCCTCCGGAGTCGAGTCAGGACACCATTGACCCCCAAGAGTCGAGGCAGGTCCCTGTGGTCCCTCCACAGTCGAGTCAGGTTCCCGTGTTCCCTCTAGAGTTGAGTCAGGTCCCTGTGTTCCCTCCAGAGTCGAGTCAGGTTCCCATGGTCCCTACAGAGTCGAGTCAGGTTCCAGTGGTCCCTCCAGAGTCGAGTAAGGTCCCCATTGAGTCGAGTCAGGTCCCCATTGACCCTCCAGAGTCGAGTCAGGTTCCCGTTGACCCTCCAGAGTCGAGGCAGGTCCCCGTTGAGTCGAGTTTGGTCCCCGTTGAGATGAGTCAGGTCCCGGTTGACCCTCCAGAGTCGAGTCAGGTCCCTGTGGTCCCTCCAGCGTCGAGTCAGGTTCCTGTGTTCCCTCCAGAGTCGAGTCAGGTTACCATGGTCCCTACAGAGTCGAGTCAGGTTCCAGTGGTCCCTCCAGAGTCGAGTCAGGTTCCCGTGGTCCCTCCAGAGTCGATTCAGGTCCCCATTGAGTCGAGTCAGGTCCCTGTTGACCCTCCAGAGTCGAGTCAGGTCTCCGTTGACCCTCCAGAGTCAAATAAGGTCCCCCGTTGAGTCGAGTCAGGTCCCCATTGACCCTCCAGAGTCGAGTCAGGTTCCTGTTGACCCTCCAGAGTCGAGTCAGGTCCCTGTGGTCCCTCCAGTGTCGAGTCAGGTTCCCGTGTTCCCTCCAGAGCCGAGTCAGGTTCCTATGGTCCCTCCAGAGTTCAGTCAGGTTCCAGTGGTCCCTCCAGAGTCGAATCAGGTTCCCGTGGTCCCTCCAGATTCGAGTCAGGTCCCCGTTGAGTCGAGTCAGGTCCCTGTTGACCCTCCAGAGTCAAGTCAGGTCCCCGTTGACCCTCCAGAGTCGAGTCAGGTCCCCGTTGAGTCGAGCCAGGTCCCTGTTGACCCTCCAGAGTCGAGTCAGGTCCCCGTTGAGTCAAGTTAGGTTCCCGTTGACCCTCCAGAGTCGAGTCAGGTCCCCTTTGAGTTGAGTCAGGTCCCGGTTGACCCTCCGGAGTCGAGTCAGGACACCATTGACCCCCAAGAGTCGAGGCAGGTCCCTGTGGTCCCTCCACAGTCGAGTCAGGTTCCCGTGTTCCCTCTAGAGTTGAGTCAGGTTCCCATGGTCCCCTCCAGAGTCGAGTCAGGTTCCCGTGGTCCCTCCAGAGTCGATTCAGGTTCCAGTTGAGTCGAGTCAGGTCCCTGTTGACACTCCAGAGTCGACTCAGGTCCCCGTTGACCCTCCAGAGTCGAGTCAGGTCCCCGTTGAGTTGAGTCAGGTCCCCGTTGACATTCCAGAGTCGAGTCAGGTTCCCGTTGACCCTCCAGAGTCGAGTCAGGTTCCTGTTGACCCTCCAGAGTCGAGTCAGGTTCCTGTTGACCCTCCAGAGTCGAGTCTGGTCCCCGTTGAGTTGAGTCAGGTCCCCGTTGAGTTGAGTAAGGTCCCGGTTGACCCTCCAGAGTCGAGTCAGGTCCTTGTGGTCCCTCCAGAGTTGAGTCAGGTTCCTGTGTTCCCTCCAGAGTCGAGTCAGGTTCCCATGGTCCCTCCAGAGTCGAGTCAGGTTCCAGTGGTCCCTCCAGAGTCAAGTCAGGTTCCCGTGGTCCCTCCAGAGTTGATTCAGGTCCCCATTGAGTCGAGTCAGGTCCCTGTTGACCCTCCAGAGTCGAGTCAGGTCCCCGTTGACCCTCCAGAGTCGAGTAAGGTCCCCGTTGAGTCGAGGCAGGTCCCCGTTGACCCTCCAGAAACGAGTCAAGTTCCCGTTGACCCTCCAAAGTCGAGTCAGGTTCCCGTTGAGTCGAGTCAGGTTCCCGTTGACCCTCCAGAGTCGAGTCAGGTCCCCGTTGAGTCGAGTCAGGTCCCCGTTGAGTTGCGTCACATCCCGGATGACCCTCCAGAGTCGAGTCAGGTCCCTGTGGTCCCTCCAGAGCCGAGTCAGGTTCCCGTGTTCCCTCCAGAGTTGAGTCAGGTTCCCATGGTCCCTACAGAGTCGAGTCAGGTTCCAGTGGTCCCTCCAGAGTCGAGTAAGGTCCCCGTTGAGTCGAGTCAGGTCCCCATTGACCCTCCAGAGTCGAATCAGGTTCCCGTTGACCCTCCAGAGTCGAGGCAGGTCCCCGTTGAGTCGAGTCAGGTTCCCGTTGACCCTCCAGAGTCGAGTCAGGTCCCCATTGAGTTGAGTCAGGTCCCTGTGGTCCCTCCAGTGTCGAGTCAGGTTCCCATGGTCCCCCCAGAGTCGAGTCAGGTTCCTGTGTTCCCTCCAGAGTCGAGTCAGGTTCCCATGGTCCCTCCAGAGTCGAGTCAGGTTCCAGTGGTCCCTCCAGAGTTGAGTCAGGTCCCCGTTGAGTCGAGTCAGGTCCCTGTTGACCCTCCAGAGTTGAGTCAGGTTCCCGTTGACCCTCCAGAGTCGAGTCAGGTCCCCGTTGAGTCGAGTCAGGTTCCCGTTGACCCTCCAGAGTCGAGTCAGGTTCCCGTTGACCCTCCAGCCTCTTCACGTCTCTGCTGAACTACCAGAGCCTCTTCACATCTCTGCGGAACTTCCAGAGCCTCATCACGTCTCAGCCGAACTTCCTGAGCGCTCGTCCTATCCTGTCATGGCCATGGAGGCCATCCAGGAACTCACCGCCTGCCCGGTCATGGCCATGGAGACCATCTACCATCTCATCATGGCCACGGAGGCCACCCTTAACCTGTTTGTGTTTCAGGCTTACCTGGTTGGACTTGCTCTCCCTGCCATCGATCCCACTGTGGTGGTCTTCTGCGCTGCCCTGTTGGGTTTCTGTCTCGACCACATGGCTATGGGGGTCTTCTGTGCCGCCCTGGGGGCTTCTGTCTTGACTGCATGGCTGTGGTGGTCCTCTGCGCCGCCCTGGTGGGCTTCTGTCTCGACCACACGGAGGTGGTGGTCCTCTGTGCCACCCTGGTGGACATCTGTCTTTTCTGCTTGGCTGTGGTGGCCCTCTGCGCCGCCCTGGTGGGCTTCTGTCTCGACTGCACAGCTGTGGTCGTCTTCTGTGCCGCCCTGATGGGCTTCTGTCTCGACCGCACATCTGTGGTGGTCTTCTGCGCCGCCCTGGGGGGCTTCTGTCTCGACCGCATGGCTGTGGTGGTCCTCTGCCCCACCCTGGTGGGCTTCTGTCTCGACCACACGGAGGTGGTGGTCCTCTGCACCGCCCTGGTGGACATCTGTCTTTTCTGCTCGGCTGTGGTGGCCCTCTGCGCCGCCCTGGTGGGCCTCTGTCTCGACTGCAAGGCGATGGTGGTTCTCTGTCTGCTCGGCTGTGGAGGGCTCCAGTTCCATCTGCGCCATCCCGGTGGGCTCCAGTTCCACCTGCTCCACCCTGGATTCCTGCCCTGTCGACTCTGCCCTGTGCCCCTGAACTCTCCGAACATTCAAATGTATCTAATATGATAACACAGCGCTGCTTTTTTTTCCCCACATACGCACGCCCGGAAGGAGCTGAAGCGGTCAACTGTGGCATAATAAAAGCTCAGCTGCATTCAAGCCATGTGTCATGCTCGTTCAGTGGCCTCTTTTCACTTTAACAGCTTGCAGCTTCACACTGCTTAATTCTACTACATTAATAAATCGTTAGATCATCCATGAACATTATTTCTGCCCGACTCCCGTCGGAATGCATTGCCTGTGGGAATGAAGACGACAACTCCCATGATTCCACACTCAATCACAGTGTCATCAAACTATGCCTTTGTTAATTAGTTTGTTTTGAATATGCACTTTTGGCAAAGGGAGTGTGGTTTAGCGAAGTCTGCAGTGGGAGAGAGAGTTGGGAGATGAACGGTGAGTGAGTTTGTTAAACCAGAGACAATTTATAAGAGACATGCCGCTTCCTCAATCCTCAATACAGCTATATAAGGAAAACCTGTAACGGCAAAGATGGCGGTTGTATGGACATGTCCCGCCCCTCTCACTGGAAAGCCAATCGTCTGCTTTAAACAGTCAAGCTGGGAAACATTTAAGCCTATCGTCTGGTTCCACTGACATATGCGCACAGTTGAGGAACCCTTGCGCATGCGTAGTAAAAGTATAACCTGTGGGGAAAAAGGCATTTTAAACCTTATTTTGGGGCAAAGTCATCAACATTTTTCAGCGATTTTTATTATATTTTACTGCTGTTTCTATACATGTAGTTTTTATGTCCCGGTGACCAGTGAAAGTGCAGTTCTGACTCTATGTCCCTACATTTAGATAGGAGCCTGGCCTTGTTAGTCTGAAATAGCGAAAATAGAAATAGTGAGTAGTAAAAGAGTGAATTGTGCTAATAAAAACATTGTCAGCAGTCAAGCCGATCCGGGTCCTCTTCCTTTCCACCCACGAACACGTTACAGCACTCTAGCGGCGAAAAATACACATTGTGCCTTTAACATTATATTAAAATATTACAATAATATTATAGTACAAAATCAGATTTTATATAATTGTCTGACAAAACATGACAAAAATTTATATACAAATTACCAAAAATTATATCATTAGATAAACACTATTAACAAAGCATGCAGTCTGAGTAATGCATTATTTTATTAAACTCATCCATGCCCAGGGCACTGCTACATCATAATCTGGCCATGACTAAAAGGTGAATTGACAACATATTGGTCACATACTGACTGCAGCTAAGTCGGTTGTCAATTAACCTTTTAATGCTTAATCTTGCTTTGTAAACACACAGTTCAGTAATCTATGTGACAACTGCATTCAAATGTAATTGATTCCCCAAAAATGCAGCTACTAAATTAGTTGTAAATTATGCATATTACAGTTGTGTCTTTTCTGTATGTGTGGTGTAAAAAAATCACAGGGCACATTTTGAATCGTTTATGTTATCAGACCTTGATATAAAATAATAATAATAACAGCAACAATAAGAGCAAGCCCATAATAAACTAAAATATGTTAGCTTGTAAATAAGCCACATACCAAAATACATTGACCTGCACAGGTCTACTTTATGTGTTCCTTAAACTAGATTGCTTTATGAGCCAAGCCTAAACAAAAAGCCCAACGATTTTTATTAAATGTCACTTATAATAAATGGGCACGACAACCCTTAAAGAGCAGATTCTGCAAAGAGTGAAGGTCTGATGAATCACATTTTCTTTTAGGTCAGGTGGATGGTGTGGCGTGCATGCTTTGTTTACCTGCAGAAGAGATGGCAGCAGGATGCACTTAGGAGGCAGGTCAAGGGAGGCAGTGTAATGCTCTGGGGTCTCATTTATAAAACTATGCGTAGGATCTTTACTAAAAGTTTACGTGCGCCCAAAAGCCAAAAATGGCGTACGCCAAAAAATATTCCGATTTATAAAACCGTGCGTACGCACACCTGTAAGCAATGTTCCCTTTATAAATCACAGATCACCCGCAGATGTGCGTACGTGAACCAGCCTCATATCCCGCCCTGTACACGCCCATTTTTAACCATAAATAGTCAATGCAAATCACCTCATGATTGCTGATCAGCATGTAAATGAGAGTGGAATCCCATATATACCTGGAAAACTGGCATGCGACCCGCCAATTAATTAATCCAAGAAAGTGAAAACGTGCATTTCTGTTAGCCTAATTTTAATAATGGCGACAGGTGAGAAAAGAGGAAAAAAACGTAATTTCTCAGATACTGAGATTGAAACACTTGTAGGGGAGGTGGAGGCTCGGAAAACTGTGTTATTTGGTGGCCACAGCAGTGGGGTCACTAATAAAAAGAAGCAGTGCGAGTGGCAAAGTATTGCTTCTGCCGTCAATTGTGTCAGTGGGACAGAACGGACAGTTGCAGAATTAAAGAAAAAATGGTCCGACCTGAAGGTATACAAATTTTTTTTTTACCAACATATTACATTTGTGTTTTATTAGGCTATATACCTATATAAATAGCAATATTGATTTTCAAAAAGTTTTATTTACATGTGCTTACAGTATGCAAAATATGTGAAATAAAGATTCTCATTCATTCAAGGTGGAGGCAAAGAGAAAACTGTCCTCCCACCGCCAGAGCGTGGCTGCAACTGGTGGGGGCCCATGTACAGCTGATCTCACATCAGTGGACAGCAAAATCGCGGCTATAATTGGGGAGGTCAGCGTGTGTGGTATTGTGTCGGAAAAGGAGGGAGACACTGACGTGACTGAAACCACAGAGGAGCAAGGTTAAACCGATTTTTAATCATTAACGCTGTACATTTGAGTGTGTGGGGTGATAAATGGATAAATGTTGCCAATTGTTTGTCCTCCAGTCCTTCCGGAGTCTGAAGCTGTAAATGAACAGGAGGTTCAGGGTGAGGGGTTCTCAGATGCAGATGCACAGCGTCCGGCTCAAAGCAGTGCCCCTTCTGCGTCTGGCACGTCCAAAAGTGGTCGGGTACTCACTGACGCAGTCCTGCAGTTACAGCGAGAGACAATAAACGCTGTCAACAGGGTTGCAGATGAGCTACGGCAGATGAGAGAAGTGATGCAAGAAATTGCACAATCATTAAAAGATGCAGTTAAAACATGAACCTTGAGTTTTGTCTTTCTTTACAAACGCCGCATGACATCCTCACGGATTCTTGCACCTCGTTGATATCCCTCTTGTCGGCCAGGGGGCTGTGGCTCGGGGTCGTAATGCTGGGGTAGAGGGAGATCAGGAGGGAGAGGAATACTGTTTCTCAGTGCTATATTGTGCAAAACACCACACGCCCTGACAATCTTGCACACTTTTGCTGGATGGTATAAAAGTCTGCCACCCGAGGCATCCAGAGCACGCCATCTGCATTTCAGGATGCCGATGGCACGCTCCACAACTGCGCGGGCACGAGAGTGGACCTCGTTATAATGAGTTTCCTCTGCGGGTTTAAAAATGGGGTGAGGAGCCAGCGTCTCAGGGGGTAGCCACTGTCGCCTGCAGGTTATAATTATATTAAAAACAAAATTGTTACAGTTTCTACTTTTTAATATTGTTAAACTCACCAAGAAGCCAGCCATCACGTACTGCGCCTGCATTTAGTCTGTTCCCTACACTGCTATGTGTCAAGATAAAGGAATCATGTGTTGAACCAGGCCAGCGTGCCACAATGTTTGTGAGGGTCATGTTGGAGTCACATATGATTTGCACATTAATAGAATGCACATGCTTTCTATTAACATAAGCAAATTCATTTTCAGATGGTGCCCTTATAGCAACATGAGTGCAGTCAATTGCGCCGATTACATTTGGGAAACCAGACATTGCTGCAAATTGCGTTTTAATTTCGGCCTGTTCTCGCACAGTGTAGGGGAACCTGATGTATCGACTAACCATATTAAGTATACCATTTAAAACGACAGATATTATGGCACTCAGGGACGGCTGTGATATACCAGACCTATAGGGTGAGATGATAGATTCCAATAGAATTATTTCATATACAAAAAGGTCTTAGAGACAAATTTGAGGATTACTTATTGTTTTTTTATATTATTAATTTACCTGTCTGCCAATTCCCGCTGGAAACAGCCGGTTGCCAAGAACCCCAGAGTGGTGAGGACTTGTATTTGGACTGGGATGGCATGGTTCCGGCGTGTTGCCCTCTCTAATACTGGACCCAATTCAGCACATAGATCCAAGAGCACAGCTCTAGGGAATCTAAATCGGCTTATTAGCCAGTCATCATCATGGGCCAGGAAATCATCATGGTCCCTGAAAACTCGTTCTCTCCTTATTCTGCCATTAGCGTAATCCTCCAACAGTGCCAGGAGTGCCATCATGAAGCATTACATACCCGGGTCACCAGAGAATTTATATGTTTCTAGCAAATAGACTGATCGTTAACACCTTGACAAAATCACTTAATTAATTTGTGGGCGAAAATTTAAGACGAAAATGTTATAGTGAACACATGCTTCTTGACGGTTTTGTAATGAACACCGTAATAGTTAGGACCGATGATGAGTAGCGATTGTGCTTCATGACTGTATTTGCAGACTTTGACATTTTATGATATAGGCTATGTACATTAAGGAAAATATTTCCTTTTTACACTGTGTTCTGCAGTTCTCTAATAAAAGGGTATTTCATGCTATTCTGTAGGCTATCACATGTATCGCGCCATGTCCTCCTGTGCTCCCGTTGTGGACAATGTGACTGTAAGGCAGCGCTGATTGTTATTTTATTTTACTTTTAATACATTTTGAATTACGTTTGGATTTTACTAGATGTATATAGCCTAAAACAATCGGCACAAATAACACTGTTGGATTTAATCTTCATGATAATGTGGATATAACGTATGAAATGGAGCGAAAATTAAATGTCATTCATTCTTATAATCGTTCTTCTCACATTTATTTTCTACAATCTAACTTCAGTTCACGACCTCACCATCGGTGTCGCCAATTCCCTTTGTCTCCAGAATGTGCGTACGCACGGCTCAAAGTTTGCTTAAAGGTGCGCACATTCTCCCGTCAAGTTTGTTTTTTATAGATCACAACCTTTGCGTGGGAACTGGCGTACGTACGTTTCCAGCCCCGTTTTGTGCGTACGCACGCTTTATAAATGAGGCCCCTGGACAAAGTTCTGCTGAGAAACATTAGGTCCTGGCATCATGTGAATGTTACTTTGACATGTACCATCTACCCAAAAACTGTTGCAGACCACCCACAACCCTTCATGGCAGTAGGGTATTTTGATGGCAGTGGCCTCTTTCAGCAGGATAATGCACACTGCCACACTGCAAAAACTATTCAGGAATGGTTTGAGTGACAAAGAGTTCATGGTTTTGTCTTGACCTCCAAATTCCCCAGATCTATGGGATATTCTGGACCAACTAATCGATTTTAAGGAGGCCGCAGAATTTAACCCTCTGAGGTCTAGGGGGTTTTGTGGGCCTGGAGAAGTTTTGACATTCCCTAACTTTTCTGCTTTTTTCAGCTGCTTCTATACATATACATGTCTGAAAACACTGTATTTAGTACAAACTGGGATAAAATAATATGTTAATAGCATGTATGTACATGATTTAGTATTTTGAGAAAACCTTTATGCGTAGTTAGTGAAAAACAAAAATTTTGAAGTCACTGAAAAAAGTTCATAAAACACATACAGAACATTTGTATGTAAGACTGTCAAACCTGGCGCTTGAAGCCAATAATTTTTGCTTAAAAATTATGTGAAAATAATCTTGTTTACTCACTTACAGAAAACAATGGATTGTTTTAAATTTTCTAAGACACTTTTTGTTTCGAAAGGGCATATTTGAGTAGGCGTAAACTATCATGAATATTATTGTGGTTTACACCTAAGAAGACAAAGGCCCGCATAATGAGCTGCATAATGAGCCTTTCAGTCAGGTGTGTGACTGAGAGGGAAGAGTTACAAGAAAGAATGTGAGGACAAAATAAATGTATATATTTTTATGTTTGTAGTTTATTTATAATATATTCAATAATTCCACAAAATAATTTGAGACTCACTTGCAAGTGCAGTTAAACAGTTTATTAGGAATCCTTCTAATATTCTGATTTTCTACAAAAAAAAAAAAATATTAATTGTTATTATTATTATTATTATTAGGGCCCGAGCACTGCAGTGCGAGGACCCTATTGGAATTGCTCCGTTTATTCTTCTTCATCTTCTTCTTCTTCTTCTTCTCCATAATGAAGCGCATTTTTGAGGGCCTAAACATGCTCCAAAATTCACGAAACTTTGCACACGCATCAGGACCGGCGAAAATCTACATCTGATATAGGTTTCAGAAGTGGGTGTGGCAAAATGGCTCGATAGCGCCACCTGGTAAATTTCAACGGAGTGTCCCTCGAGCTACGTTTCACGTATATGCATGAAAATCGGTACGCACGTGTAACACACCAATACCTACAAAAAAGTCTCTTGGAACAAAATCCAAAACCCAACAGGAAGTAAGTTATTTTGAATTTCCTGTACGATTTTTGTGCAGTTTTTGCCGTTTCCATGCCTCGTACTTTGACGAACTCCTCCTACAGTTTTAATCGGAATATCTTCAAATTTGGTGAGGGTCATCATACGACCTTTGTGACGTTAAATTGCGGAGCTTTTGAGTTTTCGTCAAGGGGTGTGTCCCTGGCGGCCTGACAAAGTTTGATTTTTCGCCGTGAAACAAGAAGTTGCTGTAACTCAGGCAAGCAATGTCCGATCTGCCCCAAACTTCACACGTGTGATGGGTGTTCTGTCCTGAACAAACACCCATGACCAAATTCAGTTATAGTCATAGCGCCACCTGCTGGTAACAGGAAGTGACATGGTTAACACAGTTATGGACTCCTTGCATAATAATAAAAGGCATCAACAAGGGTTAAATAGGCTGGCAAAAATTTATAAGCATGCTAATACATGCTAACAACATTTAGCTAAGTGCTAAAGCATGCTACTAATGCAGTGAAACAGGAAGTTGCTGTAACTCAGGCAAGCAATGTCCGATCTGCCCCAAACTTCACACGTGTAATGGGTGTTCTGTCCTGAACAAACACCCATGACCAAATGCAGTTATAGTCAAAGCGCCACCTGCTGGTAACAGGAAGTGACATGGTTAACACAGTTATGGACTCCTAAGAAAATATTAAAAAGTGCCAACAAGTGTTAAATAAGCTGGCAATATGCTAGCAACAATTAGCTAAGTGCTAAAGCATCATATTATTGCAGTTAAACAGGAAGTTGCTGTAAATCAGGCAAGCAATGTCCAATCTGTCCCCAAACTTCACACGTGTGATGGGTGTTCTGTCCTGAACAAACACCCATGAACAAATTCAGTAATAGTCATAGCGCCACCTGCTGGTAACAGGAAGTTACATGGTTAACATTGTTATGGACTCCTGGGAACATATTAAAAAGTGTCAACAAGTGTTAAAAAGCATGCTAGAAACATGCTAGAAACATACCAATACATGCTAGCAACACTTAGCTAAATGCTAAAGCATGCTAGTGATGCAGTGAAAAAGGAATTTGCTGTAACTAATGCAAGCAATGTCCGATCTGCCTCAAACTTCAAACGTTTGACAAGAGTCCTGTCCTGAACACATCAACATGCCCATATTTAATTATATTCATAGTGCCACCTGCTGGCAACAGGAAGTGGCATGTTTAACACTGTTATGGACTCCTTGCAAAATAATAAAAGGCATCATCAAGGGTTAAATAGGCTGGCAAAATTTTATAATCATGCTAATACATGCTAGCAACATTTAGCTAAGTGCTAAAGCATGCTACTAATGCAGTGAAACAGGAAGTTGCTGTAACTCAGGCAAGCAATGTCCGATCTATCCCAAACTTCACACGTGTTATGGGTGTTCTGTCCTGAACAAACACCCATGACCAAATGCAGTTATAGTCATAGTGCCACCTGCTGGTAACAGGAAGTTAAAGCCACAATCCTCAAACTCGGCAGATTCCTTTTTGGCAGAGAGACGTTGGCAGAGAGTTTGTTGCTATATCTTTTCAGACTGATCAGACTTACAGATTTTTTTTTCTTAATTATTAAGTCAAAAAATTCCCATAAACTTCCATTGTCTGAGAGAACTTGCACCTCTACAGGAGCAATTCCCGGGACTGAAAGGGAGGCGTCTCCCTTAGTTTCACTTTTAAATCAGTTAAAAATACAAGTAAATACATACATTTCCTTTAAGTTGACAAGCTAAACCAACATATCTGATTATTACAGGGGTCAGGGCTCATTAATAATTGATGTCTGGCCAGAGAACAGTGAGAAAGACGGGGGAAAATCACCACTCCGATCAGCGAGTGCTGTCTCACAACGAGCTCAAAACAAACAAAGTTAGTCTTATTTAAGAGCTTTTTAAAATAAAATATTACTGCGCACACACAATCCACCCATTAGAACACACCAAGAGCTAAGTTCAGATGTTTGTGAGCTGTTAAAGTGAGAAAATCAAAGATTTGCGCAAGGTATCTGACAGCGTGAGGCCGCCTGCTTCTCCCAACACTTGAAGGGAAAAAAGTCCTTTATTAAAACACTGCAGCGAAACAACACAAAACAATTAGAAGAACATATTATACAGATGAAAATGAGTGTTTATGAGTGCTTGTGAGATTTTCTTTGTCTAAGGGCTGAACATCACATCGATTGCTCTGCGCTCCAGAACACGGTGTTTCATGAACACATATTTCATTCACACTGACAAGCTAAACCAACATATGTTATTATTGCCGGGTCAGATCTAATTAATAATTAATGACAGGCCAGGGAACAGTGAGAAATGACCGCTGCGATCAGTGAGTGCAGTCTCACAACAAACCCACAATAATTTTTTTTAATAGTTTTTAAGAGCTTTTTAAAATAATATATTACAGTGAATCCACCCAATCCACCCATTAGAACACAACAAGAGCTAAATTCAGGTGAGCTGTTTAAGTGTGAAAATGAAAGACTATTTGACATCGCAAGACCGCCGTATTCTGAACACCGGAAGAGAAAAAATGTCTACATACAAAAAACTACAGCTTTTTAGATTAAAACACTGCAGCGAATCAACACAAAACAATTAAAATAATATATTATAGAGATTAAAATTAGTGCTTGTCATGATCCTGGCTCTTTTCTTTCTCCCTCCCTTTTCACTCAGATTCATTCCCTCTTCCTCTCCTATTTCGCACTCACCTTTCCTCTGCTCTGTTAATCTCCTTCAGCTGCTCCTCATTGCGCTACTCTTTGTGCTTGGCTTCCAGCACCTGTTCCCCCTTCTCCTTTGATTAGCACTCCTACTTCTTTCCCTCTCCTCCCTACCTGCCTTGCCAGATTATTCCTCTATTCTCGCTAACGTTGTATGTCTTATCCCCTGTTGTGTCTTAGTCCAAGTCCCAGCCCTGTCTAGTTGGGGATTGCTGCATCACTGGTTGTCTGTCCTGGATTTACCATTGTGTCTGCCTGTGTCCAGTGCGCTTACCTCTTGAGGCCGTCTGTGCCCGTGTCCCTACAGCATGGTCAAGAGAGGAGTGAGAGCCTAGAAGTATTGCTGCTGCTTGTCAACGGATCTGCCTGTCTCTCTCTACAGTGCTGCTGCGGAGCTGTCCAACGTACAGACTTTTCTATCGAGTTCCGCACATTGGCAACCTCCTGTTTCTACTAGAACTGTCAAGCTCCTGTGTTTTTTTATTAAAGACTGTATCTGCTCCGCGAATTACTCTCTCTGGTCCTCTTTCCACACAACATTGCTTCTGAGATATTTTTGTCTAAGGGCAGAATAACATCGATCTTTCGAGCTACAGAGGACAGTTATTCTGGCTTTTCGTCGCAAGAACGGACAAATCACGTACAATACCCACCCAGCAAAAACTTATTGAAAACTTGTCATTGGCAGATGTCTAAACAACATTAAAATTTAGTTGAAAAGTGGAAAGACGTCTTTTTCAGGTCGTCGAAAAGATGTCTATAAAAAGTCGTCCATAAAAAGATGTACAAATTAGGTCTAAATGTGGTTGTAAAGTTAAAGTTAAAAAGACATCTTTTCCGGCCTAATTACAACCGTGAATTATTTTTCAAATTCATAATTAGTCAAAATAAGACAATTCACAAGAGTATCCTAACACATTTATTGACATATTAAATACATCTTTCATGTGAAAAAAATACAACACTTTCTTGATCACATCTTTAGCCTCATTTGATTAAACAGACCGTAAAAACAGTAATATTGAGAAATATAACTAGAGACATAATTGTTTTCTATGTGGATGCATTGTAAAATATAATTTGTCCCTGTAAACAGAATTTTCAACATCATTACTCCAGTCTTCAGTGTTACATGATCTTCAGAAATCATTATAATATACTGAGTTGCTGCTCAGGAAACATTTCTGATTATTATCAATGTTTAAAACAGTTGTGCTGCCCAATATTTTGTGGAAACCATTAAATTTATCAGTATTTTTTTAATAGAGCTTGCAAAAGAGCAGTATTTATTTAAAAAAATTTTTTATCAATTTAAAAGTCGTTATTGTAACTTATCAAATGAATCCATCTTTCTGTATGAACATAATTTTTCAAGACAACTCTTTAAAATATTGAAAATAGAAATTATAACCAATTATAACCACATTAGAACAACCAAAAATGTAAATTCTGTCATTAATTACTTACCCTCATGTTGCTCCAAACCCATAAGACCCTTTTGTGCAGAACACAAATAAAGATATTTTTTAACAGATGCCTTGTGAATACAACGACAACAGCAAAAAAAAAAAAAGAAATTATGTATCCCCAACAGATTTTGACAAAAGTACCATGAGATGGCCAGCTCTCACACCAACGCAACACTGATGAATCATGGTACTCTCATGAATGTGTTATTTATAGATTTCATTATTAAAAGTTCTGCATTTATGTTTCAAAGATGAACAAAAGTCTGGCTTGGAACAACATGAAGGTGAGTGATGAAATTCTTTGGTTTAACTAACCCATTAGATAAATTGGTTCCCACAGGGGCACCAGTAGATCTCTGCCTGATCTGGTTCTTCTTCTCCTTCCTCCATCCCAATTCTGGATTAATGAGCAACGGCAGACGGCAACGGTTTCCACTTTGAATGCTTTAGCCTCAAACTGTTTTTTCTCCAGCATCTAAAGTGAGAAAGAAAACAATAACTAAAATTAGATTTGCGTTTATGACTTAATTTGCATCCAGCTAGCCAATTTTGTCAAAGCTATTGTCATAGCCTAGGTTTTTTATTAGAACAGAAAACAGCAAGGGTCCATAGAAAAATACTGTTGTAGGTTTTTTGCAGCAAGGCAGCTCAAGAATGCTGGACACACAGGTACTAGCTCTTTTAGGCCAAGCCAACATCAAAGTTTGAAAGTCGAACTTTCCATTCTAGTTATGTTGGCTTGGCAACAAGCCAACATACTGTTATGCTATTTAAACTTCTTATTATGTTGGCTTGGCAACAAGCCAACATACTGTTATGCTATTTAAACTTCTTATTAAGTTGGCTTGAGAAAGCCAACTTACTGAAATCCGTCTTAAACTTATTATGTTGGCTTGGCAACAAGTTATGCTATTTAAACTTCTTATTTTTATTATTTTTATTATGTTGGCTTGGCAAAGCCAACATACTGTTGTGCAATTTAAACTTCTCCTTCTTCTTATTATTTTTCTGAGACTAAAAATTCAAAACGTATCTCCTCCTAGGGCTTTAAAGCCACAAGCCTCAAACTCGGCAGACACCTGCGGGATAGAGCGGTGGTGTGTGCTATATCTTTTCAGAGTGATCAGACTTAAAGTTTTTTTTAAATTAAATTTTAAATGTTTAATACATTACCCATAGACTTACATTGTCTGAGAAAAATTGCGCCCCTACAGTTGCAATACCCGGGAGGAGTCGGGTTTCATTTCACTTTTAAACCGGTTAAAAATACAAGTAAATAATATAATTTCCCTCAAACTGACAAGCTAAACCAACATATCTGATTATTGCACGGGTCAGGGCTCATTAATAATTGATTTCTGGGCAGAAAGCAGTCAGAAAGACGAGAGAAGAATCACTGCTGGTTAGCAGGCATTGTCTCCACGGAGCTCACAATGAGCAAATTTATTCTTATTTAAGACCTTTTAAAAATAAAATATTACGGCGATTTCACGCAATCTACACGTTAGAACACACCAAGAGCTAAATTCAGATGTTTCTGAACTGTTTAAAGTAATAACATGATATATTTTGCGGCAGCCAACTGCCCGCGAGCTCGCGATGTATTTCTCTGAACACTTGAAGTCCACATAGAGAATTTACAGCCTTTTACATCAAAATACTGCAGCGAAACGGCACAAAACAATTAGAAGAATATATTATACACATGAAAATGAGTGTTTATATGTGCTTGTGAGATTTTCTCTGTCAGGCTGAACGTCACAGCGATTGCTCGGTGCTGCATAACATGGTAAAGCAGGGAACTACCCAGCCAACATGTCCATGTGGGCCCCACGTGGGATTTATCTGGGCTATGTGGGTGTCAACTGGGCATGGGCTTTTAAATTGATTTTTATTGCATGTATTTCATGTTTTATATCATTTAGGGTTATATCATAATGTAACAATACAAGATTATTTATTTTATGAATAATCTTATTTAATTTATTTATAAGTATCTCAAAGGGTTTTTCTTCTTATAATCTAAAAGCACTTGTGTTATGCGGTCATTGAGTCATGCGATGATTGGCGAGGCTGTCTTCCCGCCCCTTCTCATTCAAAAAAAAAAAAAAAAAAACGGTTGCTACTCGCCACTTCAACACGGTCTGCGCCTGCGTGTCAATGGATAAAATCCATTTTATGGATTTCTATAAAATGGATTTCTTTCTAAACTATCAAGGTAAGATAATTATATTTCACTTTATATTAGCCGAATAGCCGAATTACTGCTGCTGTTTTATAATTGGATGTACATATTTTTTTTAAATATTTGAAAATACAGTAATTGCAGAGTCACTAATGAGACTTAACGAAGCCAGTCGGGATTGAACTGTCATAGCTGAAGGGTTAACGTTAACGTTGTATAAAAAATTAAAATGTTGGCAGTTTACTTAGCAAACGTAGGATGTTTTATTTATACATTCATGGGGCAGAGGCTTAAAACAAGTTTCAACGCTTTTGAATGTTTCTGCGTGTAACGCAAACGCCGTACGTTTTCACTTCCATAAAAACGCTTTTGTGAGCGCATACAGTGTCTGCTTCATAATAGATTAAAAATGCAGTCCAGCCTGTCAGCCAACTCCACTGCGGGAGGGAAATGCTGGTTAGCACGGCTTAATTGATAAAACAAACGAGACGACTCCAGGTGTTTTAACGACAGTTACTTTATTTGGTCACCGAATGGGCCTTGATAGAGAGCTGCATCTCCATCGTGTTGCCAGATCCAGATATTATAAGTGTATTTTTGGAGAGCATAAAATTTATAGGTTACAGAATGAAATATGCAAACTCTGGTCATGAAGAATGCTATGCTATTTCATTCTGTTTGGTAGTTAACCTTTTACAAAAATCCTGATAAAAACATTCATGAGAGCAAGTTCTTATCATCCATTTAGCAATGCTTTTTAATGAACGTTATTATAGTAATAAGCATTTTTGCATGAATAATACATTTATCCATACCTAACATGTAGTAAAGTATCAAATTGGGATAAACTAAAATATTGTCTGATTTATTAATGTCCATCCCCCCAAAACAGACAGCACAGAGAGTGTAATGAGTTGCACTTTAGGTGTTAGAAATTTTTAGGTGTTAACAAACATCTCCTCGTGCGATGGCATGGCACCATGACAGATTTATTGTGAAGATGAAAGCCCACAAGAGTGGGGTAAGTTAACTTTATACCTTTTATTCTGATGATGTTTGCTAGATATAAAGCTACATAATTTTTTTTTAAATATAGTTTGAGCGAACTCTGTCAAGCTGTGCTAACTGGCCTTTTCCTACCGCAGCGCGGCTGTCAGACCAGAGGGGAGACTCGTCGTATAGTCCTTTTACTTGCTCACTTTCCCAGTAAACTAGTATTTTCCCTCCTGCAGTGGTGCTGACTGACCATCGTGAGGCAGACGAGAAGAGTCGTCTCCATAAAGAAGACCACTTTATATGTTTTGAGATGATATGTGTTCTCTGAATATTGTTGTATAGTCTTACTAATTAAGTAAATGAACTCTTCAAACTTTTATTTTTATTTACACCATTTAGTTTCCACTGGCAAAATGTGTTATCTATGATTTTACTTGTAGGCTATATGTATGTTCATTGATGAAATATGGTTAATATTCTGGTAATTCTGTGTTAAAGTTCAGCTCTGAAAAATAAAATATCATGAATAAAGCTGTTGGTGTGAAGAAATAACTTGTGTTATTGAATAAATAACAAAATAATAAAATAATAGCACTTTTAAAATTACATTTCTAAACTGAATAGTGTCACTTTTAACTTGTTCATATTACCTTTAGTAGTATAATTTAGTCAAAAATATGAAGTGCTGGCACAACTTGATTATAACCACGCATGCTTTTTAATGCTTTTGTAAATGTTTTAGTAGTATTTTAAAATAATTTACTTTTCTGTTTTTCTTTCTTACTGTTTTTTTAGATATGAAGCTGAGAAGTCTGCACAGGCCCAGGAATAATACCATTTCATCCTGTTCTGTTCAAGTATTTTTGTAATAACACTTTCTATGAAGCCCATATTATACATTATAAGGGTATTCTTAAAGCATTATAAGGAATGCATTATAATACAACTTATAATATGTTGGATCATCTCATGAATATTCATAAGAACTTACTTATTTGTGGTTATAGCTTTTAAGAGTATGATTATTTATAACACAATGAACACGTTGCATTCCCTTTTACAATGGATTATATTTCTCATAGTTATAATGTATTATAAGTCTCATATCTTGCCATTTTTCTGATACAACTTTATTTAAAGCGGTCAAAGACCACTTATAAGTAGTAGTATTAATAATAATAATTAATAAATTGTTTCACTCAAACAGCCATAAGATTAGATATCAGATCAGATGAATTTGTAATATGACACATTTGCTTTGAACTATTTTTATTGTAATATCAGTTTGATTATTTTGATGGTACCCCTTAGACAGCTGTTGGGTAACTCTGCAACTATATCAACTAGAGGTCATTGGAGGATTACTATGTCTGCTACTGTAAATATATTATAATATATAATCATGCTAATGACATGGTAGTCACTTGCTTGTTATGCTAGCAATATGTTAATCACAAGTTTTTTAAACTTCTTAAACTTTTCACATTTTCAAACTTTCTTGTCAGGCTTTCTCAAGCCAACTTAAAGTTTGTCTTGACAAACTTTTTTATCTAGTTATTATTATTATTATTTTTCTGAGACTAAACGTATCTCCTCCTAGGGCTTTAAAGCTACAAGCCCCAAACTCGGCAGACACCTGCAGCATAGGGGGGTGCTTTATGCTCTATCTTTTCAGACTGATCAGACTTAAAGTTTTTGTTTTATTAATTTTTAAATATCAATTTCCCCTAGACTTCCATTGTCTGAGAAAAATTAAAAATACAAGTAAATAATAGAATTTCCTTCAAACTGACAAGCTAAACCAACATATCTGATTAAATAATTAAATAAATAAATAAATAAATAAATAAATAATTAGGGACCTGACCATGTTTTGCTTAAGTGTTTCTTTCTTTAATTGCTAATGCAACCTTTTCACACCACAGACTGAACCAAATTAAGCATTGCTTGCTTGGTAACTGTTCAACAAAGTATTGATAGTTGTGTAAATATTGTCATACTGATAGTTGTCTGAAGTTTTGGTTGATTCCATTACATATCTTTTTATCAAAGTTATCCGAAATTATCAAGATGAATTTGTTCTGAGTTATTGTCATATTTTATTACCAATTTCTAAACTACAGCAAATAAACTGTGATAATGTGAGAAATGTTGAAGGTGTCTCAATACATTTTGGTTTGATTGTGTGTTTTATTTTACAGTGAAGACTATGCAGTGCTATTTTAAATTAACAAAAACAAACTTATGAATGAACATGAACAAACAGTACAAATTAAACAATTTTAAACAGGGCCCACTGTACAACCTGCACCAGGGCCCCTCTAACCCCAGCTACAAAACGGAGCAATGCACTGTGTGTACTGTAAGAAATAGAACAAGTCATGTGGTTTAAAAGATGGCAAGTAAAACAAAAAGCACATCTGTATGCAATACAGTTTCATTATTGTTCATTATTATCCAGTAATTACTATAAATAATTTGTGCGACCAAATCATGTTATGTGCTAGTAACTGAAAAAGTTATTAGCACAAGAGCCACCAGTGGAAAAGTTAGTGTAGTTCCCTGTGGTTAAGTCATTTATATATTTTTTAAGAGCTTCTTAAAATAAAATATTACTCCGAATTGCACACAATCCACTCTTTAGAACACAACAAGAGCAAAATCCAGGGGTTTTTGAGCCGTGTATGTGTGCAAAATACAATATATGACATTGCGAAGGGAAAAAAAGTCACATGATAGCTGCGTTTCGGGGCGAGATCGGACAAATAAATACACATTTCATTCACACTGACAAGCTAAACCAACATATGCTATTATTATCGGGTCAGATCTCATTAATAAATTATGTCTCTGGCCAAAGAACCGACAGAAAGACGAGAGAGAAATGAGCGCTGCATATCAGCCAGCCCAGTTATCACTACGAGCTCAGAATAAAAGCATTTTTATATTTTTTAAGAGCTTTCAAAAATAAGATATATCACAGTGAGTGCACACAATCCACCCATTAGAACACAACAAGAGCAGAATTCAGGTGTTTTTGAGCTGTGTATGTGTGCAAAATGAAATATCAGCTCGATACAGCTTATGATTACTGGAAGGAAAAAAAGTCACGACAGCCTTTTAAATTAAAACAGTGCAGCAAATCAACACAAAACAAGTAAAAGAAAATATTATAGAGATCAAAATGAGTGCTTGTGTGATCTTTTTGTCTTAGGTGAAAATAACATCCATCTCTCCAGCTTCAGAGGACAGTGATTCTGGCTTTTCGTCGGTAGATCGGACAAATCAAGTACACGATTATTTCAAAATTCATAATAGCTTGGCGAATATAAACGAAAACAGCCACGTGAACATAAACTGTTGAGAAATATATCGATTATTGAATATGATGGATTGAATATTAAAAGAGGCTGCATTTACCAGCTGCTTTCAGTATGTTGTCCACACGATGGCGTCACAGGATAAATACTAAATACTTCAAGATATATTCAAAGACAAAGCAGTTCATACAAGTGAATACATAAATTGCCTATTTTCAAGTAAATTATGAGTCCTTCTGTGAGTACTATTATATGCACAACATGAAAGTAAATAACTTATATAGTGTCCCTTCTTTAATTTTTCAGTAATGTGTGATAACTTGAGAAATATGTTGTCAGTACTATTAAAATAAGATCAAATTGAATGGTATTTAGGAGATTATAGTTTTTGCATTATTACTATATTGGGCCTTATTGAAGTTTATTAAAAAAATAATGAATATTTATAAATGTTTTATTTATTTATAGTTAATAGAAGCAAAGTTTGATTAAGTCTAATGGGATTTGGAGCTTGGCTCATCTGAACATCTTGTCAATTAAAGTCTATGAGGTTTTTATGATTTTTAATATTTATTTTTATGAAAACCGTAAGTCCAATCAGTTAGAAAAGATATAGCACACCTCATCTGTTCAAAGACTTGAAAATGCTTCATTTATGTGCATAAATAAAAAAAGAATAAATATTCATCATTTTTTATAAACTTTCATAAAACCCAATATAGTAATTATGCAAAAACACTCATCTCCTAGATACCATTAAATTAAAACATATTTTAATAGTATTGCCAATATTTTTATCAAGTTATCACACATTACTGAAAAAGTGAAGAAGGGACAATATGATAGTTATCTATTTTCATGTTGTTTATATAATAGTACTAACAAAAGGACTCATAATTTACTTGAAAAGATACACGTCCATTGTGTAACTGCATCATCTATACAAACCATTGTGCTTGGACCCCTTATGATCACCTTGATTTAAACTGCATTGTTTCAGTTATCTTGTGTGTCGTTGCCCACAACGCGACGGTGACAGGACTGTGAAATAGCAAACACGAGAAAAATAGGCATGACTTAATTCACATCCAGCTAGACAACCCTGCCGTAGCTGTTATCATAGCCTAGGCTTTTTATTAGAAAAGAAAACAGCAAGGGACCATGAAAAAAAACATATTACAGGTGTATTTTTTTTATTATTATTATTTATTTTTTTTGCTGCGGGGCAGCTCAAGAATGTTGGGCACACAAGTACTGTGGCTCTTTTGCCCCATGGCCAAGCCAACATCAAAGTTAGTTCACTAACTTTTAATTCTAGTTATGTTGGCTTGGCAAAGCCAACATACTGTTATGCTATTTAAACTTCTTATTTTTATTTTTATTATGTTGGCTTGGCAAAGCCAACATACTGTTATGCTATTTAAACTTCTTATTTTTATTATTATGTTGGCTTGGCAACAAGCCAACATACTGTTATGCTATTTAAACTTCTTTTTATTATGTTGGCTTGGCAACAAGCCAACATACTCTTATGCTATTTAAACTTATTTTTATTATGTTGGCTTGGCAAAGCCAACATACTGTTATGCTATTTAAACTTCTCCTTCTTCTTATTATTTTTCTGAGACTAAAAATTCCAAACGCTACTCCTCCTAGGGCTTTAAAGCCACAAGCCCCAAACTCGGCAGACACCTGCGGGATAGAGCAGTGCTTGTTGCTATATCTTTTCAGACTGATCAGACTTAAAGTTTTTTTTTTTATTAATTTTTTTATGTAAAAATAGTTTACCCATAGACTTACATTGTGTGAGAAAAATTGTGCTCCTACAGTTGCAATACCCGGATCCCCAGATTAAGGGGAGGAGTCCGGTTTCGTTTCACTTTTAAACTGGTTAAAAATACAAGTAAATAATACAATTTCCCTCAAACTGACAAGCTAAACCAACATATCTGATTATTACAGGGGTTAGGGCTCATTAATAATTTATTTCTGGGCAGAGAGCAGTCAGAAAGACGAGAGAAGAATCACGGCTGGTCAGCTCAGTCATTGTCTCCACGGAGCTCACAACGAGCAAATTTATTCTTATTTAAGACCTTTTAAAACGGTGATTGCACGCAATCCACACGTTAGAACACACCAAGAGCTAAATTCAGATGTTTCTGAACGGTTTAAAGTAATAACATGATATATTCGCGGCAGCCAACTGGCCGCGAGCTCGCGATGTATTACTCTGAACACTTGAAGTCCACATAGAGGATTTACAGCCTTTCACATTAAAACAGTGCAGCGAAACGGCACAAAACAATTAGAAGAATATATTATACACATGAAAATGAGTGTTTATATGTGCTTGTGAGATTTTCTCTGTCAGACTGAGCTGAACGTCACATCGATTGCTCGGCGCTGCATAACATGGTTAAGTCATTAATATATATTTTTTAAACTGCGGTCAAGCCAGCCGCACTTCAGAAAAACACCGTCAAGCCAGCCGCGAGTGAAATTTAGATGCGCGTGTATTACGGTAATCACGGTAATGGCAGGAACAACAGAGAGGAAACGCGCTTTCAGAGCGCTTTTCATCTACACGTTCAGATTTGATATATGATGACCGTTTTTTATAAAGGTAAATCAGTAGCAAAACTCGAGAGGTTGAAGATCTGATTGTGAGAACTTGTCATATTAATATTTGTATTTGTAAGTTAAAATTTACACTCACAGCTCTGATGTGAAAAGCTGAATCTTTCAATTTGCACACACAGACAATGATCAAAACACCCGTGTTTTGAATTGGAAGTTGTAGATTAATAGTCACAAATGTGTAGAATGACATTCACACAAAGAAAATGACATACACACATGTTTACGACATATTTACTTTTGCACTTTACTTCAGTTTCGCTGCACAACGTCAAGTCGGCACTTACAACCTCTCAGATCTGGAAGTATGAACAACTGTTTTCACTGAATGGAATATCCTTAGCTTTGACAGGATTTTAAGACACTGCATTCATTTTGCCATTCAGGTATTATCTAGTAGACAAATAATGCAACATATTTTATATGTATATCCCACTGCATATCACTCTACCAGAGTTGCAATATAATGCTGTTTTTATTATTTGTATGTTTTGTAAAAATAATTTTAACATCTTCATTGGGTTAAATTCCTAATTTGCTTGTCAGTAATGAACCTTTTTAAATGCAACATTATTATTTTTTTAATAAAAATCGAGTGTTTAATAATGTCTAAATGTACATTAAACAGCAAAACCTAAAAAATAAGCACTTATGACCAGAAATACTGTTTTGAGCAACTAGTAGAGCTAAATACATGTATTTATTAAACATCAACAAGGCCATCTAGTGTTTAAGCAATGGAATTGCATATGAATATGCCTCTAATTTAAAGCGTGCCTCTTTGCACTGGAATTTAAACCTAAATACTACAGTTATTGTAGTATAAATAACCATATTAGAAAATGTTATATTTCAAATGGTCATTCATGGATCATAATTATTGCGCATATTATTTAGTACCATGATCTCTTCAAATTAACTAAACAGGACTGAGTTAACATGTAGTGCAGTTATTGGTTAAAAGCTACTCTTAATTGTTTAGTCGCATTTAACTGCCAAGGAGGAGTATGAGAACATAATGCTGTTCCATTTTCCAGTATAAAATGCTATTGTAACGCATAGTCATTAGTCAATGTAGTAATCAATGCACTTTATGTGTTACAAATGACTAGAAATCACTACAAATATAATGAAACTGCTGTCTGTCCCAATTAATACATTTCAAGCATATTAACAAAATGTTCAGTTTAGTACTATTGATAGCTCCATGAACCACGTGACCGCGTGGCGGTGAGATCAAAGCATGCTCTGGTACAGCGAGTTTACTCTGCAATATGCAGTGGGATATACATATAAAATATGTTGCATTATTTGTCTACTAGATAATACCTGAATGACAAAATGAATGCAGTGTCTTAAAATCCTGTCAAAGCTAAGGATATTCAGTGAAAACAATTGGCGTTGTTCATTGGTCGGGCATCGACCAATAAAATGTCTTCATTCGCACCAAAGCCCCGCCCACAGCTCTGCTCTCTCACATCTGCATATACAAGTGCACAAGTGAGTTTTGCAACAAGAATACCGCAAAAAGAGTAGCAAAAGTCAGAGCGCTAGGATTTGAACTTGTACTTCCAGATCTGAGAGGTTGTAAGTGCCGACTTGACGTTGTGCAGCGAAACTGAAGTAAAGTGCAAAAGTAAATATGTCGTAAACATGTGTGTATGTCATTTTCTTTGTGTGAATGTCATTCTACACATTTGTGACTATTAATCTACAACTTCCAATTCAAAACACGGGTGTTTTGATCATTGTCTGTGTGTGCAAATTGAAAGATTCAGCTTTTCACATCAGAGCTGTGTGTAAATTTTAACTTACAAATACAAATATTAATATGACAAGTTCTCACATTCAGATCTTCAACCTCTCGAGTTTAGCTACTGATTTACCTCCATAGTTTTTTGCCCATCTGCTCTAATATTCGTGTAACTTATTGTTTTCCTTGACTGTTCTGTATTACTATAATTTTCAACCTTTCAAAGCATTACAATATTAGTAGAAAACGAGATATGGGACATTCATTGATTTAGAAGACACTTTTTTATGATGAGAAAAAACAATTAAAGGTCAGTTCTTAAAAAAGACATCCCATACTATATCTATACCTCATATAAAACCATTTTACTGGAGCCTTTTCGAGATATAGGATAATATTACACTTTACAAGTCTATTAAGATCCCATTTCTAATAAGTAGAAAAAAACAATGGTCAGTTCTTATAAAGGACATGCCATACTATATGCACACCTCATATCAAACCATTCTACTGCAGCATTTTAGAGATATTGGACATTATTACACTTTAAAGGGCTATAAAAGATCCAATGTCTAATAAGTAGAAAAAACAATAGTTGGTTCTTATAAGGGACGTCCCATACCATATGCACACCTCATATCAAACCATTGTACAACAGCATTTTTGAGATATGGGACATTATTACACTTTAAAGGGTTATTAAGACCACATTTCTAATAAATAGAAAAAAAAACAATGGTCAAACAAATGGTCAATGGTGGGACGCGAGACCAGTGAGTGGAGCAGGCGTCGCTCATTTCCAATCACTCCACCGGCCTCGTTCCGTTCTCACGCCTCTCGGCCCCCGCCCCACTCATCACAACCCCATTTCTAATAAGTAGAAAAAAACAAAGGTCAGTTCATATAAAAGACGTCCCATACTATGCACACCTCATATTAAACCATTTTACTGCAGCATTTTTGAGATATGGGTCCAAATGGTGATTTAGAGGGCTATAAAAGACACTACTTCTAATAATTAGAAAAAAACAATGGTCCGTTCCTATAAGGGTCATCCCATACTATATGCAAACCTCATATCAAACCATTTTACTGCAGCATGTTTGAGATATGGGTCCATATGGCAATTTAGAGGGCTATAAAGACCCCATTTCTAATAAGTAGAAAAAAACAATGGTCAGTTCTTATAAAGGACATGCCATACTATATGCACTCCTCATATTAAACTATTTTATTGCAGCATGTTTGAGATATGGGACATTATTACACGTTAAAGGGCTATAAAGATCCCATTTCTAATAAGTAGAAAAAAACAATGGTCAGTTCTTATGAAGGACATACCATACTATATGCAAACCTCATATCAAACCATTTTACTGCAGCATTTTTGAGATATGGGTCCAAATGGTGATATAGAGGGCTATAAAGACCCCATTTCTAATAAGTAGAAAAAAACAATGGTCATTTATTATAAAGGACATACCATACTATATGCACAAATCATATCAAACCATTTTACTGCAGCATTTTTTAGATATGGGACAATACAATGATTTAGAGGGCTATAAAGACACCATTTCTAATAAGTAGAAAAAAACAATGGTCAGTTCTTATCAGGGACGTCCCATACTATATGCTAACTTCATATGAAGCCATTTTACTGCAGCATTTTTGAGATATGGGACCATACAATGATTTAGAGGGCTATAAAGACACCATTTCTAATAAGTAGAAAAAAACAATAGTCAGTTCCTGTAAGGGACGTCCCATACAATATACACACCTCATATCAAACCATTTTACTGCAGCATTTTCAAGATATGGGACATTATTACACTTTAAAGGGCTATACAGATCCCATTTCTAATTAGTAGAAAAAAACAATGGTCAGTTCTTATAAAGGACATACCATACTATACGCAAACCTCATATCAAACCATTTTACTGCAGCATTTTTGAGATATGGGTCCAAATGGTGATTTAGAGGGCTATAAAGACCCCATTTCTAATAAGTAGAAAAAAAACAATGGTCATTTATTATAAAGGACATACCATACTATATGCACAAATCATATCAAACCATTTTACTGCAGCATTTTTTAGATATGGGACAATACAATGACTTAGAGGGCTATAAAGGCACCATTTCTAATAAGTAGAAAAAAACAATGGTCAGTTCTTATAAAGGATGTCCCATACTATATACGAACCTCATATTAAACCATTTTACTGCAGCATTTTTGAGATATGGGACCATACAATGATTTAGAGGGCTATAAAGACACCATTTCTAATAAGTAGAAAAAAACATTAGTCAGTTCTTATCAGGGACGTCCCATACTATATGCAGACTTCATATGAAACCATTTTACTGCCGCATTTTTGAGATATGGGACCATACAATGATTTAGAGGGCTATAAAGACACCATTTCTAATAAGTAGAAAAAAACAATAGTCAGTTCCTGTAAGGGACGTCCCATACAATATACACACCTCATATCAAACCATTTTACTTCAGCATTTTCAAGATATGGGACATTATTACACTTTAAAGGGCTATAAAGATCCCATTTCTAATAAGTAGAAAAAAACAATGGTCAGTTCTTATCAGGGACGTCCCATACTATATGCTAACTTCATATGAAGCCATTTTACTGCAGCATTTTTGAGATATGGGACCATACAATGATTTAGAGAACTATAAAGACCCCATTTCTAATAAGTAGAAAAAAATAATGGTCTGTTCCTATAAGGGATGTCCCATACTATATGCACACCTAATATCAAACTATTTTACTGCAGCATTTTTGAGATATGGGACCATACAATGATTTAGAGGACTATAAAGACCCCATTTCTAATAAGTAGAAAAAAACAATGGTCAGTTCTTATCAGGGACATCCCATACTATATGCACACTTCATATGAAACCATTTTACAGCAGCATTTTTGAGATATGGGACCATACAATGATTTAGAGGACTATAAAGACCCCATTTCTTATAAGTAGAAAAAAACAATGGTCCGTTCTAATCAGGGACGTCCCATACTATATGCACACTTCATATGAAACCATTTTATGGCAGCATTTTTGAGATATGGGACAATACAATGATTTAGAGGGATATAAAGACACCATTTCTAATAAGTAGAAAAAAACAATGGTCATTTATTATAAAGGACATACCATACTATATGCACAAATCATATCAAACCATTTTACTACAGCTTTTTTTAGATATGGGACAATACAATGATTAAGAGGGCTATAAAGACACCATTTCTAATAAGTAGAAAAAAACAATGGTCAGTTCTTATCAGGGACGTCCCATACTATATGCTAACTTCATATGAAGCCATTTTACTGCAGCATTTTTGAGATATTGGACCATACAATGATTTAGAGAACTATAAAGACACCATTTCTAATAAGTAGAAAAAAACAATAGTCAGTTCCTGTAAGGGACGTCCCATACAATATACACACCTCATATCAAACCATTTTACTGCAGCATTTTCAAGATATGGGACATTATTACACTTTAAAGAGCTATAAAGATACCATTTCTAATAAGTAGAATAAAAAAAGGTCAGTTCTTATAAAGGACGTCCCATACTACATGCACACCTCATATCAAACCATTTTACTGCAGCATTTTTGAGATATGGGTCCATATGGTGATTTATTGGGCTATAAATATCCCATGTTGCTCCCACATTATATTAAGTGTCCCTAATACCTGTGTATATACAAAGTAACTACATGTATACGTAGTATATAACACAGTGTAAGTACACATTGGTATATAGTATCTACAGCTGTAATATTTTTGTAACAACCCTCAGAATGGTTTGTGCAAGTACAAATGTATAACAGGAGTTGGTGCACCACTGTATTACCAGTGTACTTACATGGTAACTCCTCAGGAACTGTCGACAATTTAAAGTGCAACATTGTGGACACCAACCACATTTTATATGTAAAGCCTAATTGACTGGCCACTGCAGTGTAACATAGGAGTAATTACATAATAAATTGAATATTGCTGTTAGTCCTGTTACACATTTGTACTTTCTTACAAATAAATTTTATTACCAATGTCCTGTTGCACATTTGTACTTACACATACCATTCAGTGGGTTGTTACATATATCTAGATAAACAATTATTAGAGCTATAGATACTATGTACCAATGTGGACTTACACTGTGGTTACATACTATTTACATATCTAATTACTAAGTACACAGGTATTAGAGACACAATATAAAGTGGGACCCCCATTTCTAATAAGTTGAAAAAAAACAAATATTCAGTTTGTATATTGGAGGTGCCATCCTTTATTCACACCTATAAAAACATTTTACTTTAGCATTTTGCAGAAATGTTAATTTATTCTGTTTCAGATGCCTAAAAGACCCCATTTCTAAGTAGAAGAAACCAAAGATCAGTTAGTACATGGGACATTCCACAAGCACACCTTATATAAAACCATTTTACTGAAGCATTTGGTGTATAAAGACATTTTACCATAGCAATTTGGAGTTAAAAATCAAGAAAATCCTCAGAAACTCCAGTTTTGAGAACTATTTCAAATAAGTTAAAAAAAAGGCCATTCCTTCTAAAGTTCCTCCTACATTTTCAACACACCTAATGTGAAGTCTGTGTACTGTGGCAGTTTGTAGAAGAATGCATTCATATAGAACAAAACAATCAAAGACGTTTTCTCATATAGAAATGTTTTTTAAAATAAGTATAAAAAATAATGGCCTTTTCTTACAAAGTACCTCATATTCTATCAGCACAGCTATTCTGAAGTCTGTGTTCTATGGCAGTCTTTAATATATATATATATATATATATATATATATATATATATATATATATATATATATATATATATATATATATATATATATATATATATATTAAAGACTGGATATTGTTTCTCCATTTTTGAGGCTTATATAAACATTAGGTTAAATACATAGATAAAAATAATGGCCTTTGCATGCAAGGCACTCCCTATTCTATCAGCAAATATGAAGTCACACACAGTTGTCTGTCACACTATACTTCACACACTTTCTAAAAAACAAATATGGAGTCTTTGCTCTGTGAAAGTTTAGAGTAGCTTGCATTCAATGGATGAATGGATGGATGGATCATAGCGTATCCCCAGTCTTGTTTCTGGAAATCTCACTTAAAGTTCAGTTCCAACCCTAATCTAATTAAGAGTCAGGAACAATAGATAAATACAGAAAGGTTTGCTGGAGCAGGATTGACACTGAACTCTGCACGAAGGTAGTATTATGTGCCTTTTAAAAATTGTAAGTGTTCCTACTTATGTAGTTAAATAGCATTTTGTTGTATTAGAATACATGTAACTCCAAACTGCCATAGTACACAGATTTAATTTTAGCTGTGCTAACAGAGTAGGAGGTGCCTTGCATGAAATGGGCATCGTTTTCTTCTACTTTTATAAGCTGACATTTCTACATGTCTCAAAGTTATGCAAAGTCTCATATAGTAGGTGTGCATATAGTATGGCATGTCTTTTATAAGAACTGACCATTGTTTTTTTCTACTTATTAGAAATGGGATCTTTACAGCCCTCTAAATCATTGTATGGTCCCATATCTCAAAAATGCTGCAGTAAAATGGTTTCATATGAAGTGTGCATATATTATGGGATGTCCCTGATAAGAACTGACCATAGTTTTTTCCTACTTATTAGAAATTAGGTCTTTATAGTCCTCTAAATCATTGTATGGTCCCAAATCTCAAAAATGCTGCAGTAAAATGGTTTCATATGAGATGTGCATATAGTATGGGACGTCCCTGGTAAGAACTAACCATAGTTTTTTTCTACTTATTAGAAATTAGGTCTTTATAGTCCTCTAAATCATTGTATGGTCCCATATCTCAAAAACACTGCAGTAAAATGGTTTGATATGAGGTGTGCATATAGTATGGGATGTCACTGATAAAAACTGACCATAGTTTTTTTCTACTTATTAGAAATGGGGTCTTTATAGTCCTCTAAATCATTGTATGGTCCCATATCCCAAAAACGCTGCCGTAAAAGGGTTTCATATGTGGTGTGCATATAGTATCGGACGTCCCTGATAAGAACTGCCTTTTGTTTTTTTCTACTTATTAGAAATGGGGTCTCTATAGCCCTCTAAATCGCCATATGGACCCAAATCTCAAAAATGCTGCAGTAAAATGGTTTGATATGAGGTGTGCATATTGTATGGGACGTCCCTTACAGGAACTGACTATTGTTTTTTTCTACTTATTAGAAATGGTGTCTTTATAGCCCTCTAAATCATTGTATTGTCCCATATCTCAAAAAAGCTGCAGTAAAATGGTTTGACATGATTTGTGCATATAGTATGGGACGTCCCTGATAAGAACTGACCATATTTTTTTTTCTACTTATTAGAAAAGGGGTCTTTATGGTCCTCTAAATCATTGTATGGTCCCATATCTTAAAAACGCTGCAGTAAAAGGGTTTCATATGAGATGTGTATATAGTATGGGACGTCCCTGATAAGAATTGACCATAGTTTTTTTCTACTTATTAGAAATGAGGTCTTTATAGTCCTCTAAATCATTGTATTGTCCCATATCTCAAAAATGCTGCAGTAAAATGGTTTCATATGAAGTGTGCATATAGTATGGGATGTCACTGATAAGAACTGACCATAGTTTTTTTCTACTTTATAGTCCTTTAAATCATTGTATGGTCCCATATCTCAAAAACGCTGCAGTAAAAGGGTTTCATATGAGGTGTGCATATAGTATGGGACGTCCCTGATAAGAACTGCCTTTTGTTTTTTTTTCTAATTATTAGAAATGGGGTCTTTAAAGCCCTCTAAATCGCCATATGGACCCATATCTCAAAAATGCTGCAGTAAAATGGTTTGATATGAGGTGTGCATATTGTGTGGGACGTCCCTTACAGGAACTGACCATTGTTTTTTTCTACTTATTAGAAATGATGTCTTTATAGCCCTCTAAATCACCATTTGGACCCATATCTCAAAAATGCTGCAGTAAAATGGTTTGATATACGGTGTGCATATAGTATGGGACATCCTTTATAAGAATTAACCATTTTTTTCTACTTATTAGAAATGGTATCTTTATAGCCCTTTAAAGTGTAATAATGTCCCATATCTTGAAAATGCTGCAGTAAAATGGTTTGATATGAGGTGTGCGTATAGTATGGGACGCCCTTTATAAGAACTGACTATTGTTTTTTTCTACTTATTAGAAATGGTATCTTTATAGCCCTTTAAAGTGTAATAATGTCCCATATCTTGAAAATGCTGCAGTAAAATGGTTTGATATGAGGTGTGCGTATAGTATGGGACGTCCTTTATAAGAACTGACTATTGTTTTTTTCTACTTATTAGAAATGGTATCTTTATAGCCCTTTAAAGTGTAATAATGTCCCATATCTTGAAAATGCTGCAGTAAAATGGTTTGATATGAGGTGTGCATATAGTATGGGACATCCCTGATAAGAACTGACCTTTGTTTTTTTCTACTTATTAGAAATGTCGTCTTCATAGCTCTCTAAATCGCCATATGGACCCATATCTCAAAAATGCAGCAGTAAAATGGTTTGATATGAGGTGTGCATATTGTATGGGATGTCCCTTACAGGAACTGACTATTGTTTTTTTTTCTACTTATTAGAAATGGTATCTTTATAGCCCTTTAAAGTGTAATAATGTCCCATATCTCAAAAATGCTGCAGTAAAATGGTTTGATATGAGGTGTGCATATAGTATGGGACATCCTTTATAAGAATTAACCTTTTTTTTCTACTTATTAGAAATGGTATCTTTATAGCCCTTTAAAGTGTAATAATGTCCCATATCTCAAAAATGCTGCAGTAAAATGGTTTGATATGAGGTGTGCATATAGTATGGGACGTCCTTTATAAGAACTGACTATTGTTTTTTTCTACTTATTAGAAATGGTATCTTTAAAGACCTTTAAAGTGTAATAATGTCCCATATCTTGAAAATGCTGCAGTAAAATGGTTTGATATGAGGTGTGCATATTGTATGGGACGTCCCTTACAGGAACTGACTATTGTTTTTTTCTACTTATTAGAAATGGTGTCTTTATAGCCCTCTAAATCATTGTATTGTCCCATATCTCAAAAATGCTGCTGTAAAATGGTTTCATATGAAGTGTGCATATAGTATGGGACGTCTCTGATAAGAACTGACTATTGTTTTTTTATACTTATTAGAAATGGTGTCTTCATATCCCTCTAAATCATTGTATTGTCCCATATCTCAAAAATGCTGCAGTAAAATGGTTTCATATGAAGTGTGCATATTGTATGGGACGTCCCTTACAGGAACTGACTATTGTTTTTTTCTACTTATTAGAAATGGTGTCTTTATAGCCCTCTAAATCATTGTATTGTCCCATATCTCAAAAATGCTGCAGTAAAATGGTTTCATATGAAGTGTGCATATAGTATGGGACGTCCCTTATATGAACTGACTATTGTTTTTTTCTACTTATTAGAAATGGGGTTTTGATGAGTGGGGCGGGGCCGAGAGCCGTGAGAACGGAACGAGGCCGGTGGAGTGATTGGAAATGAGCGACGCCTGCTCCACCCACCGGTCTCGCATCCCACGGTGGAGATGGAAGGATACAAAAGAGGAGCGACGACAGTGACGATAAGAGAGGGCCAGGCCAGGATTTTAGTTTGTGTTTGGTTTTTGTTTGTATGCGACAGTCGTCCGTGAAGGGCTGTCACAGTGTTTTGCGTTTATTTTGTTATTAAAAGCTTCATTTGATTGACGGCCGTTTTCCGCCTCCTTCTTCCTGTGGATACGAAGTTTTGTACTCCGCTACAGGGGTCTTTTTAGCCTTCTAAATTGCCATATGGACCCATATCTCAAAAATGTTGCAGTGAAATGGTTTGATATGAGGTTTGCATATAGTGTGGCATGTTCCTTTTAGGAACAGACCATTGTTTTTTTCTACTTATTTGAAATGGTGTCTTTATAGCCCTCTAAATCATTGTATGGTCCCATATCTCAAAAACGCTGCAGTAAAATGGTTTCATATGAAGTGTGCATATAGTATGGGACGTCCCTCATAAGAACTGACCATTGTTTTTTTCTACTTATTAGAAATGGGGTCTTTATAGCCCCTTATAGCACCATATAGTCCCATATCTAAAAAAAAAAGCTGCAGTAAAATGGTTTGATATGAGGTATGCATATTGTATGGGATGTCCCTTGTAGGAACGGATCATTGTTTTTTTCTACTTATTAGAAATGGTGTTTTTATAGCCCTCTAAATCACCATTTGGACCCATATCTAAAAAATGCTGCAGTAAAATGATTTCATATGAAGTGTGTATATAGTATGCAATGTCCCTTATAGGAACTGACCATTACTTCTTTCTACTTATTAGAAATGGGGTCTTTATAGCCCTCTAAATTGCTATATGGATCCATATCTCAAAAATGCTGCAGTAAAATGGTTTGATATGAGGTGTGCATATAGTATGGGACGTCCTTTATAAGAAATGATCATAGTTTTTTACTACTTATTAGAAATGGGGCCTTTATAGCCCTCTAAATTGCCATATGGACCCATATCTCAAAAATGCTGCAGTAAAATGGTTTGATATGAGGTTTGCATATAGTATGGTATGTCCTTTATAAGAACTGACCATTGTTTTTTTCTACTTATTAGAAATGGGATCTTTATAGCCCTTTAAAGTGTAATAATGTCCCATATCTTGAAAATGCTGCAGTAAAATGGTTTGATATGAGTTGAGCATACATTATGGGAAGTCCCATTAATAAACTGACCATTGTTTTTTATACTTATCAGAAATGTGGTCTTTATAACCCTTTAAAGTGTAATAATGTCCCATATCTCACAAATGCTGTCGTACAATGGTTTGATATGAGGTGTGCATATGGTATGGGACTTCCCTTATAAGAACCAACTATTATTTTTTTCTACTTATTAGACATTGGATCTTTTATAGCCCTTTAAAGTGTAATAATGTCCAATATCTCTAAAATGCTGCAGTAGAATGGTTTGATATGAGGTGTGCATATAGTATTGCATGTCCTTTATAAGAACTGACCATTGTTTTTTCTACTTATTAGAAATGGGTCTTAATAGACTTGTAAAGTGTAATATTATCCTATATCTCGAAAAGGCTCCGGTAAAATGGTTTTATGTGAGGTATAGATATAGTATGGGATGTATTTTTTAACCTTTAATTTTTTGACCTTTAATTTTTTTTTCTCATCATAAAAAAGTGTCTTCTAAATCAATGAATGTCCCATATCTCGTTTTCTACTAATATTGTAATGCTTTGAAAGGTTGAAAATTATAGTAATACAGAACAGTCAAGGAAAACAATAAGTTACAAGAATATTAGAGCAGATGGGCAAAAAAGGTCATCATATACCAAATCTGAACGTGTAGATGAAAAGCGCTCTGAAAGCGCGTTCCTTCTCTGTTGTTCCTGCTATTACCGTAATTACCGTAATACACGCGCATCTAAATTTCACTCGCGGCTGGCTTGACGGTGTTTTTCTGAAGTGCGGCTTGCTTGACCGCAGTTTTTTTAAGAGCTTCTTAAAATACAATTTTACTCCGAATGCACACAATACACCCATTAGAACACAACAAAACCAAATTCCAGGGTTTTTTGAGCCGTGTATGTGTGCAAAATGCAATATTTGACATCGCAAAGGGAAAAAAAGTCACATAACAGCCGCGTTTCGGGGCGAGATCGGACAAATAAATACACATTTCATCCACACTGACAAGCTAAACCAACATATGTTATTATTATCGGGTCTGATCTCATTAATAAATTATGTCTCTGGCCAAAGAACAGAGAGAAAGACGAGAGAGAAATGAGCGCTTCATCAGCCCAGTTATCACTACGAGCTCAGAATAAAAGCATTTGTATATTTTTTAAGAGCTTCCAAAAATAATATCACAGCGAATGCACTAATCCACCCATTAGAACACATCAAGAGCAGATTTCAGGTGTTTTTGAGCTGTTTATGTGTGCAAAATGAAATATAATTTGACAACGTGATACAGCTTATGAATACTGGAAGGAAAAAAAGTCACGACAGCCTTTTAAAACCCTCTGGAGTCGATTAACGCATATACGCGTTTTGAGTAATTTTCTCCTGATATGCCCGAAAATTACTTAAATTACACCTTCAGTTTTAATCGTACAGATAAGAGCAATACATCAATCGAATCTGTAAAGGGTCTTCTTTTTTTGGATACAAACATAATAACAACAAAACTGTGCACTTATAAAATAAAGATAACAAACAAGGTCTGCAGCCTTTGTCTGCGCTGATCTTCATTTACAAACATGTCATTAAAATGAACTGTAACTCCGTGAATACTCAACGAAGAGACATGAGAGATATATCTATAGAAAGCTTGACATGTCTACTTTTAAACTAAACAAGTGCTGCCGAACAAATATTCTGTGATAAAGTAATCCATATCAAAACAACGCGATGTCCTTTTTTCACGTCTCCCTTCATTATATCTAATGTGTATGGAAGGCCAAGAGGGTCAAATACACGTGAATTTTAACGCGTCAACAACACATTAAATACGTGTATTTCAAGTGTAGACAACACGTATTTAACGAGTTAAATACGTGTTGTTTACACGTGAAAAATCAGCGCGTATTTAACGTGTATTTCACATGTTAAATACACGTTAAATACACGTGAAATACACCTGAAGTAAGCATTAAAAATCAGTTTGAACGGGTCAATGTCATTGGCTGCTGAGGACTTGGGTCAAACCACTTCTGTGAGCTTAGAGGGGTGTACCATTCCAAGACAGGCAACCACCATTTAACATGCTATAGATCAGCTTATTCAGCCTTATTATTTAGTCTTTTTTCTTTTCTTTTTTGTATAGCCTATAGAAATAATATATTTAAGTTTCAGTTTTATGAAATATTTATTTTTTAATAAATATAAATTAAAATTTTGTGGTGATAGTATAAAGTTTATAAAAGGTACAGTATTTTGTAATGAAACAGGACTTTTTGTTTAGCTCTTGACTCGCCGAAGTATACTATATATAGTGTCCCTTCTTTAATTTTTCAGTACTGTGTGATAACTTAAATATGTTGTCAGTACTATTAAAATAAGATCAAATTGAATGGTATTTAGGAGATTATAGTTCCCCATCGAGGGAGAGACGATGCGTCGATAACGCTTTGGGAACGCATTCTGCGTGAGTGCTTCTGAAGCATCCATGTCAACTAGTCCAATGGCGAGAGTGAGCATCAGGAGTGACGTCACGACCAGCAATTGATAAAAACCCCAACCGGAGCAACCGGTGTTAGCTTTCTGTGCCTCAGCAAGCGATCTGTGTCAAACCTGTCTGTCATATTTACTGTTGTCTTGTTCAAAGTTTATATATCATGGCGAAACAACTATTCAAACAGTGTGTTTCTCCCTGCCCGCGTTATTTAACGGGTGGGGATACACACAAGCTTTGTGTAGTTTGTTTGGGAGTGGAGCATGCGTTATCAGCCTTCGAGGAGACTGATTGCCCGCATTGTGAGAAGCTTTCACTTCGCATGCTCCGCTCCCGCTTGTCACTCTTTGATGAGAAGAGCGGCGAGCCTCGCGCTCCTCAGGGTTCAGGACCCGCTTCTGCCGAGGCAGAACGGAGAATGCATTCCTGGGGTTCACAAATGGATCTCTCAGCGGGGTTGGAGACGGGTCCGAGGGCTCTTTCTCCTCCCTTACCTGGGAGATCCATAGCTCAAACTCCGGTGTCGGAAGCCCGCCCCGCGGCTTCTTCCGCCCGGGGGGAGAGCTCATTGCTTCGTTGCTCTAGCTCCGAGGAGTTAGATGTAACGGGCAGTGAAGGTGACACAATCAGGGGGGAAGAGGATTCGCCATCTCTTTCCCCAGCATATGAGGAGTTGGTTGATGTATTAACACGAGCTGTAGATAAGTTACATATATCTTGGCCATCTGATAAACAGAGCGCTCGTCCTAAAAGCAAATTAGACGAGCGTTTTCTGTCTTCTAAAACATCTCCTACATCACGGGGTCTCCCTTTTTTCCCTGATTTTCACAGTGAGCTGTCTAGATCGTGGAATAAGCCATATTCATCACGTCTTTTCAGCCCTCAAGTGCGCATTTATTCTGATATAAGAGGGCTGAAAGAAAATGGTTATGAAGCGATGCCCCGGGCGGAACAGACGCTCGCGAGCTATCTTTCCCCTGGTTCAGCGTCATCTATTAAGAACCCGACTTTGCCCACGAAGCCTTTAAAGATCACATCTAATTTAGTGGGTAAAGCTTACACAGCAGCAGGTCAGGCTGGAGCTTGCCTTCACTCGATGGCTTTGCTTCAGGCTTATCAGGCTGAGCTGCTGGGGGAGTTAGATAACAGTGAGGGAGTCAGCCGTGACGAAATTCGCGAACTTCGTCGGGCTACGGATTTATCTCTCAGGGCGACTAAAGAAACAGCACGTGCTATTGGTAGATCTATGGCTGCTTTGGTTTCTACAGAAAGACACCTTTGGCTTAATCTTTCAGATATTAAAGATAAAGATAGATCTTTTCTTTTAGACGCTCCCATTTCTCATGAAGGTCTTTTTGGTGATGCTGTGAATGAAGTGGTTGAAAGATTTCAAGAAAATAAAAAGCAATCTGAAGCTTTTAAAAGTTTTCTCCCTCGCCGATCTAATCCTGATGCTGCTGGGCGTGCAAGGCAGCCCCAGCCTTCAAAAATCACGGGGACCGAGCCAGCACTCACAGCCAAAGCAAACTAAGCAGAAGCCGGATCTGAGGACCGTTCTTCTCGCTAAGAAAGCTTCGGCTCAGAAGAAAAGGTCCTGACGCCAAATGGGTCAGACCTGTGAGGGCAGCCCCAACCGAGACGGTGCGGTGTACACCTCAGTATACGGTGCCCGTCCGGTCTCGGTGCTCTCACGGGGCCGTCCTGCCAACCCCGCCACCCTTGGTGCCTCGGGGCGCAGCGGTCTCCAGCGGGTCTCTGGCGCTGTGTCTCTCAGACTATGCGTCGGGCTCGCTCCCTCTGAGGGGGGTTCAAGAGCAGTTAGCTCCGGTGGTTCCTGCGTTTCGGCTTCAGGTCCCCGCACTAGCTGTTCAAATTACACCAGAGGCCAGCCTCGAGAGGCTGGTTCCCTTAGTAGAATGTCTGACAGAATGGAAAAGTCTGCCGAATATATCTCAATGGGTCCTGCAGATAGTAGAGAAGGGTTACAGAATCCAGTTCAGTTCTCGTCCCCCTCGCTACAATGGGGTGTTGCTCACAGTAGTGCATCCCGAGCAGGCTCTGGTCATGGAGCAAGAAGTGAAATCTCTTTTAGCGAAAAATGCTATAGAGCAGGTGTATCCTCCCGACAGGGCATCAGGTTTTTACAGCCGTTATTTCATTGTTCCAAAAAAGGATGGAGGGCTGCGTCCCATTTTAGTCTGTTGAATCGTACAGTTCAGAAATTAGAATTCAAGATGCTGACACTCAAACAGATCGTGACTCAAATCAGATCCGAGGACTGGTTCGTCACGATAGACCTAAAAGATGCGTACTTCCATATCTCCATCCTCCCTCAGCACAGGAAGTTCCTAAGGTTTTCTTTCGGAGGCAAAGAATACCAGTATCGGGTACTTCCCTTCGGTCTAGCTCTCTCACCCCGCACATTCACGAAATGCGTAGATGCAGCTCTGGCCCCGCTCAGGCTGCAGGGCATACGTATTCTGAATTACTTGGACGACTGGTTGATTTTAGCGGAATCAGAACAGTTGGCGGTTCGGCATCGAGATGTCGTCCTCGCTCATATGCAGAAGTTGGGTTTGAGGCTCAATACCAAGAAGAGTGTGCTATCTCCATTACAGAGGACCACTTTTCTTGGGGTGGTATGGGATTCGGTCACGATGCGAGCCGCTCTTTCACCCGCTCGTGTAGCCAACATCCTCACAGCCACATCAGAGCTAAAGCTAGGCCAGTCAAGCACTGTAAAACAGTTCGAGAGATTGTTGGGTCTCATGGCAGCAGCGTCCAATGTGATCCCTTTTGGCCTGCTGGGCATGAGACCTTTACAGTGGTGGCTCAGGACCAGAGGGTTCTCCCCGAGGGGAAACCCACTCCGTACGATCAAGATCACGCAGCGGTGTCTCCGCGCATTGGTCATATGGAGAGAACACTGGTTCCTGTCCCAGGGTCCGGTATTGGGAGCTCTTTGTCATCGGGTTGCCATCTCGACAGATGCTTCCCTTACCGGCTGGGGAGCGGTAATGGAAGGCCGCTCAGCTCAGGGTCTGTGGGAGAGCCATCATCACTCTTGGCACATCAACTGCCTGGAGATGATGGCGGTCTTCAAAGCTTTGAGGCACTTCCTGCCAGACCTGAGGGACCATCGTGTGCTGGTCCGCACAGACAATACATCGGTGGTCTCTTACATCAACCGTCAGGGGGGTCTGCGCTCGCGCCCACTCTGCAAATTAGCGCACCAGATCCTGCTGTGGTCCCTGGGGAAATTACGCTCTCTGAGGGCAATGTATATACCAGGGACTCAGAATATTGGAGCAGACGCCCTGTCGAGGCAGGTGCTGAGGTCAGGGGAATGGAGGCTTCACCCCGAGGTGGTGGAGCTCATATGGGAATCTTATGGCCAAGCAGAAGTGGATCTGTTTGCGTCTCAGTACACGACGCACTGTCCACTATGGTTCTCCCTTACTCATCCAGCCCCCCTGGGGTTGGACGCTATGGTACAGACGTGGCCGAGGCTACGTCTGTACGCCTTTCCCCCTGTTGCTCTGCTCCCAGGAGTTCTGGAGAGAGTCCGCCAGGACGGAGTAAGTCTACTTCTCGTAGCTCCACACTGGCCGAGCCGAATCTGGTTTGCGGACCTGATTCATCTCCTCGACGGTCCTCCCTTGGAGATCCCGATCAGGAAAGACCTTCTATCTCAGGCCGGGGGCACTATATTTCACCCCCGGCCAGAGATTTGGAAGCTTTGGGTGTGGCCTCTGAGGGGGCGCGACTCATAGAGAGTGGTCTCTCAACTGAGGTTGTGGAGACCATTCTTAGCTCCAGAGCTCCAGCTACGAGGAAACTTTATAGACTCAAATGGAATGTTTTTTCTTCTTGGTGTTACCAACATCAGTGTGACCCTGTCCACTGCTCTGTTGGCTCAGTTCTTGAGTTTTTACAGGACCGCTTCACTTCTGGTCTGTGTCCATCCACTTTTTCCACCATTTCGGCTTTCCACGGCCCAGTGGGTGGTGCATCTCTGGGTCGTGACCCTCTTATCTCTCGTTTAATTCGTGACACCATGAGGCTGAAACCTGCAACTCGTACTAGAGTGCCGGCCTGGGACCTGGCTATAGTTTTAGAAGGCCTTTCTAGGGCTCCTTTTGAACCCCTAGATTCTGTCTCTGAGAAGTTTCTTTCGTTTAAGACTACCTTTCTCCTTGCTATTTCGTCCCTAAAAAGAGTCGGAGACCTTCAGGCCCTCTCGGTTTCTCCCACCTGCCTTGAATTTGCACCTGGGATGGTCAAAGCATTTCTCTACCCTAAGCAGGGATACGTCCCTAAGGTACCGACCATTGTTCCGAGACCTATTGTTCTGCAGGCTTTCTGTCCTCCCCCGTTTGCATCATCGGACCAGGAAAAGTCTAACCTCTTGTGCCCGGTGCGAGCATTGAACACTTATGTTCATCGGACTTCTTCTTTTCGGAAATCCGATCAGCTGTTTGTTTGTTTCGGGTCACCTAAGATAGGTCTTCCTGCCACTAAACAGACACTTAGTAAGTGGATAGTGGGGGCTATCCTTCTTGCCTATGAGTCTTCTGACCTACCGTGCCATAGGAGTATGGCGTCCTCTAGAGCCTTATTATCTGGGGCCTCTCTTCAGGATGTTTGCGATGCGGCAGGCTGGTCCTCGCCACTCACATTCGTCAGGTTTTATAGCCTAGACCTGGACGCTACTCCCGGGTCTCAGGTTTTTAATTCTTGAGCCGTTGGTTTTTTCTGGCTGACACTCAGGCACTTGTTATATGGCGGTTTGGGTATTCTCGTTCCCAAAGCGTTATCGACGCATCGTCTCTCCCTCGATGGGGAACGTCTCGGTTACGTCTGTAACCTCGGTTCCCCGAGAAGGGAACGAGACGATGCGTCTCCCTGCCATACTTCCTTCGTTCCTGTGATCGACTTGCTTCGGCACTGTCGAAGCTAACACCGGTTGCTCCGGTTGGGGTTTTTATCAATTCCTGGTCGTGACGTCACTCCTGACGCTCACTCTCGCCATTGGACTAGTTGACATGGATGCTTCAGACGCACTCACGCAGAATGCGTTCCCAAAGCGTTATCGACGCATCGTCTCGTTCCCTTCTCGGGGAACCGAGGTTACAGACGTAACCGAGACGTTTTTGCATGACTTATTTCGCATTCAGCTAGACAACCCTGTCCTAGCTGTTATCATAGCCTAGGCTTTTTATTAAAAAGGAAAACAGCAAGGGACCATGGAATACGACTGTTGCAGGTGTATTTTTTTATGCTATTATTCTTTTTTTTTTTTTTTTCAGCGGGGCAACTCAAGAATGTTGGGCACACAAGTACTGTGTTTTTTTTTGCCCCATGACCAAGATGGCCAAGCCAACATCAAAGTTAGTTCACTAACTTTTAATTCTAGTTATTATTATGTTGGCTTGGCAACAAGCCAACATACTGTTATGCTATTTAAACTTCTTTTTATTATTATTATTATTTTTCTGAGACTAAACGTATCTCCTCCTAGGGCTTTAAAGCTACAAGCCCCAAACTCAGCAGACACCTGTAGCATAGGGGGGTGCTTTAAGCTATATCTTTTCAGACTGATCAGACTTAAAGTTTTTGTTTTATTAATTTTTAAATATCAATTTCCCATAGACTTCCATTGTCTGAGAAAAAAAATCGCGCCCCTACTGTTGCAATACCCGGAGTCTGGTTTAATTTAACTTTTAAATCGGTCAAAAATACTAGTAAATAATACCATTTCCCTCAAACTGACAAGCTAAACAACATATCTGATTATTACAGGGGTCAGGGCTCATTAATAATTGATTTCTGGACAGAGAGCAGTCAGAAAGACGAGAGAAGAATCACGGCTGGTTAGCAGGCATTGTCTCCACGGAGCTCACAACGAGCGAATTTATTCTTATTTAAGACCTTTTAAAACTTGGTAACTGTTCAACAAAGCATTGATAGTTGTGTAAATATATGCGTTTTGAGTCATTTTCTCCTGATATACCCGAAAATTAATTTATTAATTAATACCCTTCTTTAATTTTTCAGTACTGTGTGATAACTTAAAATATGTTGTCAGTACTATTAAAATAAGATCAAATTGAATGGTATTTAGGAGATTATAGTTTTTGCATGACTTATTTCGCATTCAGCTAGACAACCCTGTCCTAGCTGTTATCATAGCCTAGGTTTTTTATTAAAAAGGAAAACAGCAAGGGACCATGGAAAATTACTGTTGCAGGTGTATTTTTGTTATGGTATTATTATTATTTTTTGCAGCAGGGCAACTCAAGCATGTTGGGCACACAAGTACAGTGGCTCTTTTGCCCCATGGCCAAGATGGCCAAGCCAACATCAAAGTTAGTTCACTAACTTTTAATTCTAGTTATTATTATGTTGGCTTGGCAACAAGCCAACATACTGTTATGCTATTTAAACTTCTTATTTTTATTTTTATTATTATTATAAACTTCTCCTTCTTCTTCTTATTATTTTTCTGAGACTAAAAATTCCAAACGTATCTCCTCCTAGGGCTTTAAAGCCACAAGCCCCAAACTCGGCAGACACCTGCGGGATAGAGCGGCGGTGTGTGCTATATCTTTTCAGACTGATCAGACTTAAAGTTTTTTTTTTTAATTAATTTTTAAATGTTTAATACATTACCCATAGACTTACATTGTCTGAGAAAAATTGCGCCCCTACAGTTGCAATAGCCGAGAGAGATTTAGGGGAGGAGTCGGGTTTGTTTCACTTTTAAACCAGTTAAAAATACAAGTAAATAACACAATTTCCTTCAAACTGACAAGCTAAACCAACATATCTGATTAGTACAGGGGTTAGGGCTCATTCATAATTTATTTCTGGACAGAGAGCAGTCAGAAAGACGAGAGAAGAATCACTGGTCAGCTGCTGGAGGCATTGTCTCCACGGAGCTCACAACGAGCGAATTTATTCTTATTTAAGACCTTTTAAAAATACAATATTACGGCGATTGCAGGCAATCTACCAGTAAGAACACACCAAGAGCTAAATTCAGATGTTTCTGAGCTGTTTAAAGTAATAACATGATATATTCGCGGCCGCCAACTGGCCGCGAGCTCGCGATGTATTTCTCTGAACACTTGAAGTCCACATAGAAGATTTACAGCCTTTCACGTTAAAACACTCCAGCGAAACAGCACAAAACAATTAGAAGAATATATTATACACATGGAAATGAGTGTTTATATGTGCTTGTGAGATTTTCTCTGTCAGGCTGAAAGTCACATAGATTGATCCGGCGCTGCACAACATAAAGTCATTTATATATTTTTTAAGAGCTTCTTAAAATACAATATTACTCCGAATGCACACAATCCACCCATTAGAACACAAAAAGAGCAAAATCCAGGGTTTTTTGAGCCGTGTATGTGTGCAAAATGCAATATTTGACATCGCGAAGGAAAAAAAAAGTCACATGACAGCCGCGTTTCGGGGCGAGATCGGACAAATAAATACACATTTCATTCACACTGACAAGCTAAACCAACATATGTTATTATTACCGGGTCAGATCTCATTAATAAATTATGTCTCTGGGCAAAGAACAGAGAGAAAGACGAGAGAGAAATGAGCGCTTCATCAGCCAGCCCAGTTATCACTACGAGCTCAGAATAAAAGCATTTTTATATTTTTTAAGAGCTTCCAAAAATAACATCACAGTGAATGCACTAATCCACCCATTAGAACACAACAAGAGCAGATTTCAGGTGTTTTTGAGCTGTTTATGTGTGCAAAATGAAATATAATTTGACAGCGTGATACAGCTTGAATACTGGAAGGAAAAAAAGTCACGACAGCCTTTTAAAACCCTCTGGAGTCGATTAACGCATATACGCGTTTTGAGTCATTTTCTCCTGATATACCCGAAAATTACTTAAATTACACCTTCAGTTTTAATCGTACAGATAAGAGCAATACATCAATCGAATCTGTAAAGGGTCTACTTTTTTTGGATACAAACATAATAACAACACAACTTTGTGCACTTATAAAATAAAGATAACAAACAAGGTGTGCTGTCTGCAGCCTTTGTCTGCGCTGATCTTCATTTACAAACACGTCATTAAAATGAACTGCGACTCCATGAAAACTCAACGAAGAGGCATGAGAGATATATCTATAGAAAGCTTGACATGTCTACTTTTAAACTAAACAAGTGCTGCCCAACAAATATTCTGTGATAATGTAATCCATATCAAAACAACGCCATGTTTTTTTTCACGTCTCCCTTCTTTATATCTAATGTGTATGGAAGGCCAAGAGGGTCAAATACACGTGAATTTTAACGCGTCAACAACACGTTAAATACGTGTATTCCACGCGTAGACAACACGTATTTAATGAGTTAAATACGTGTTGTTTACACATGAAAAATCAGCGCGTATTTAACGTGTATTTAACATGTTAAATACACGTGAAATACACCTGAAGTACGCATTAAAAATCAGTTTGAACGGGTCAATATCATTGGCTGCTGAGGACTTGGGTCAAACCACTTCTGTGAGCTTAGAGGGGTGTACCATTCATAGACAGGCAACCACCATTTAACATGCTATAGATCAGCTTATTCAGCCTTATTATTTAGTCTTTTTTCTTTTCTTTTTTGTATAGCCTATAGAAATAATATATTTAAGTTTCAGTTTTATGAAATATTTATTTTTTAATAAATATAAATTAAAATGTTGTGGTGATAGTATAAAGTTTATAAAAGGTACAGTATTTTGTAATGAAACAGGACTTTTTGTTTAGCTCTTGGCTCACCGAAGTATACTATATATAGTGTCCCTTCTGTAATTTTTCAGTACTGTGTGATAACTTAAAATATGTTGTCAGTACTATTAAAATAAGATCAAATTGAATGGTATTTAGGAGATGATAGTTTTTGCATGACTTATTTCGCATTCAGCTAGACAACCCTGTCCTAGCTTTTATCATAGCCTAGGCTTTTTATTAAAAAGGAAAACAGCAAGGGACCATGGAAAACGACTGTTGCAGGTGTATCTTTTTATGGTATTATTATTTTTTTTTTTTGCAGCGGGCCAACTCAAGAATGTTGGGCACACAAGTACTGTGGCTCTTTTGCCCCATGGCCAAGATGGCCAAGCCAACATCAAAGTTAGTTCACTAACTTTTAATTCTATTATTCTTTTTCTGAGACCAAAATTTCTGACTGCTACTCCTCCTAGAGCTTTAACTCTACAGACTCCAAACTCAGCCCAGCTCTTCAGACTGATCTCGCCGGGTGTGCTATATCTTTTCTAACTGATCGGACTTACAGTTTTCATAAAAATTAAGATTAAAAATTATAAAAACTCCCATAGACTTGCATTGAAAAGTCTCTGCTCATCTGAACATTCCATCAAACTCCAACTGTCAAAATCAAAAATCTATCTATCCATCTACTTATCTATCTATCTATCTATCTGACTATTTCTATATATCTACGATCTGACTACTTCTATCTATCTATCATCTGACTTTTTCTTTCTATCTATCTATCTATCTATCTATCTATCTATCTATCTATCTATCTATCTATCTATCTATCTTCATAGCAATACTCTAGCAACTATCCAGACCAACCTAGCAACCACATAGCAACACCTTAGAAACCACCCTCGGTACCCTAGCAACCGTATAGCAACACCCTAGCAACCACATGAGTACCTTAGAAACCACATAGCAACACCTTAGCAACCACGCCGGGTACCCTAGGAATGGCATAGCAACACCTTAGCAACCACACTGAGTAACCTAGCAACAACATAGCAACACCCTAGCAACAATCCCAGGTACCCTAGCAACCGCATAGCAACACCCTAGCAACCACTTGGTGTATCCTAGCAATCGCATAGCAACACCTTAGAAACCACTCCAGGTATCATAGCAACCGCATAGCAACACCCTAGCAACAATCCTGGGTACCCTAGCAACCGCATAGCAACACCTTAGCAACCACTCCAGGTACCCTAGCAACCGCATAGCAACACCCTAGCAACCATCCTGGGTACTTTAACAACCACCCCGGGTACCTTAGCAACCACATAGCAACACCTTAGAAACCACTCCGGGTACCTGTTACCGGGTACCGGGTATACTGTTATGCTATTTAAACTTCTTCTTATTATGTTGGCTTGAGAAAGCTAACTTACTGAAATCCTATTTAAACTTATTATTATTAAGTTGGCTTGAGAAAGCCAACTTACTGAAATCCTATTTAAACTTATTAAGTTGGCTTGAGAAAGCCAACTTACTGAAATCCTATTTAAACTTATTAAGCTAAAATCATGCTAGCAACATGCTAGTCGCATGCTAGTCATGCTAGCAACATGTTAATCATGCTAGAAACATGCTAGCGACATGTTAGCAACATATTAATCATGCTAGAAACATGCTAGCAACAATGCTAATCATGCTAGAAACATGATAGCAACATGCTATTCGTATGCTAATCATGCTAGAAACATGCTAGCATCATGCTAATCATGCTAAAATCATGCTAGCAACATGCTAGCAAATGCTGGTCGCATGCTAGTCATGCTATAAACATGTTAACAACATGCTAATCATGCTAGCAACATGCTAGTCGCATGCTAGTCATGCTAGATAAATGCTAGCAACATGCTAATCATGCTAGCGACATGCTAGCAAACATTCTAATCATGCTAGAGACATGCTAGCAACATGCTAATCATGCTAGAAACATGCTAGTCGCATGCTAGTCATGTTAGAAACATGCTAGCAACATGCTAAACATGTTCAAACTGTGGCTAATTTACGTCGCCCTGAAGTGCGCGGTCAATCGCCCCATAGGGCACCAGTGATATGTCGGAGGTGTCAGAGACCTGGCCATTTTGCCAGGGAGTGTGAAGGGTTGCGGGTTCCCCATCGCACTCAACCTTCCATTGCTTCAGGGTCAGCAGTAGATCGGAATAGCCAGCCACCTCCTTCTGGTCTGTCGGGAAACTAATTCCCTCCGAGCCGCGGAGACAAGGCTCGGGTAGGGAATTTATCGGCTCAGTATCAAGTGGTCCTGTGTTAAGATCTCGTCTAATGTCGTCATGTCCCTATCTTGTTGTTTCAATTGGAGATATCTTGGTGTCGTGTCTAATAGACACTGGGTCTATGGTATCTACCATCACAGAGAGTTGTTTCCTGCAGCACTTTGAGCCTTTGGGTCGGGAGAAGTTGCAGTCTTGTCAGTGGCTGCAGCTTCGAGAGGCCAATGGCCTTCCTATTCCTTATATTGGGTATATGGAGTTGGATATCATATTATGCGGGCAATTGGTCCCAGGGTGCAGGGTTCTTGTTGTCCGAGATCCTCCTGATTGGTTACGTGACCAAGCACCGGGTGTTTTAGGGATGAATGTCCTAAGCTGGTGTTATCAGGGACTCTTTGGACAGCATGGCCCTGCCCTCTTTGATTTGCCCGAGGTGTCTGAAGCCCCTTGTTTTTTGTCACAAGCATTGCAGGAGTGCCAGGCCGCTGCTGCCACCTCCCTTGGGGAAGATTATGGAGGAAGGGTGAGATTGCGGGGCCGCCAGTCATGTCGTATACCGGGGGGTACTATGAAGTTTGTTCCAGCTACCTGTTCAGGCCAGTTTGCAGACCAAGTAGTATTTTTCGAGCCTCCTGAGTCAGGGCTTCCTGCTGGGCTGTTGGCCCCTTCATCCTTGGTACAGGTGGTGAGAGGGACAGTGTATGTGCCAATGGTAAATGTTGGGGTTATTGATGTAATGCTTTACCCCCGCTCTGTTATAGGTACTTTGATTGGCGCTTACGTTGTGAGCTGGCCGGCGGGGATTACTGAGGTGCCATCGATGGTGGCTACTGTTAATTCGCAAGGTGCTGAGGATGGCTTGGGCATACAGGAACGAATAGAGGCAGTGGATTTATCCAGCTTGCCTATTGCGGAGCAAGGGCAAGTAAGTGCATTGCTCCATCATTTTAGTTCTGTGTTTTCTAGCCATGACGGGGATCTAGGTTGCACTGATTTGATCTCGCATGAGATACCTCTCGAAGATGATATCCCAGTCCGTCAGCGCCATCGCCGGGTTCCCCCAACGGAGTACGAGGTAGTCAAGTCCAATATTAATCAGCTGTTGGAGGCGCGGGTTATAGGGGAAAGCTGTTGTCCATATGCGTCACCTATTGTGCTGGTCAAAAAAAAGGACGGTGGTCTCCGCATGTGCGTGGACTACCATCAGTTGAATGCAAAGACCAGGAAGGACGCTTTCCCTTTGCCCCGCATTGAGGAGACCTTGGATTCTCTGGCAGGGGCCTGTTGGTTCTCCACACTGGACTTGGCCAGTGGGTACAATCAGGTCCCTGTCATGGAACGGGATCGCCCAAAGACTGCCTTTTGTACCCCGTTTAGATTGTTCGAGTGGAACCGGATGCCCTTTGGCCTCTATAACGCCCCAAGCACTTTCCAGCGTTTAATGGAGAGGTTGTTTGGGGATCAGCAGTATCATTCGCTGCTTCTGTATCTGGATGACGTGGTAGTGTTCTCCTCCTCAGTTGCCCAGCATGTAGAACATTTAGAGGTGGTGCTAAGTCGCTTGGAACGTGAGGGACTGAAGGTTAAGTTGTCAAAGTGTGCATTCCTCCAGCGAGAGGTAAAGTATCTAGGGCATGTAATATCAGCCGCAGGGGTTTCCACTGACCCCGGTAAAATTGAACCTGTGGAGAAGTGGCAGAGGCCAGGAACTGTAACTGAGCTACGTTCATTCTTGGGTTTTGCCAGTTACTATCGCCGGTTTGTGGAGGGTTTTGCCAAGTTGGCTGCCCCCCTACATAGGTTGGTGGCAGAGTGTACTAGGGTGGGGCCTGGGAAGCGAGCAAAGCAAACAGAGTCAGGCGAGTTTTGATGGGTTAAAAAGTAAGCTTACTACAACTCCAGTTCTGGCTTATGCTGACTTTTCGCTCCCCTTTATTCTTGAGGTGGACGCTAGCCATGCGGGGTTGGGTGCGGTCTTATCTCAGGAACAGGAGGGGAGGGTACGACCAGTGGCGTATGCCAGCCGTAGCCTTAGGCCCACTGAGCACAATATGAGCAATTATAGCTCTATGAAGTTAGAGTTTCTGGTGCTTAAGTGGGCCATGGCTGAAAATTTCGAGAATACCTACTCGGCAATCGGTGCACGGTGTTCACAGTCAACAACCCCCTCAGCCACCTTGTTTCTGCGAAATTGGGGGCAACAGAACAGAGGTGGGCCGCTCAGTTGGCCTCGTTCGATTTTGAGGTGAGGTATCGTTCGGGTCGTAGTAACCAAAATGCTGATGCCCTGTCTAGGCCAAACCCAACGTGGAGTGTGGAGGGGGAACAGTTGGCGGTGGGGAGTTGTATCCCGGCACTAGTAAGAACTGCCACGAAGGTGGAGCTATCTGCACCTGCCTGCCTGTCCGCTATTACGGCTTTACCGGGTTATGTGGCCACTGATTTGCATGTGTTGCAAGAAGAAGACCCAGATATTCAAGTGGTGTTTAGGTGCTGGGGCCAAGAGGCAACATTGGCTGGAGAAGAGTGGCAACAGCTTTCAAGACCAAGTCGAATCCTATTGCGTCAGAAAGACCGGCTAGTGATGCGGGATGGGGTACTGTACCGTAGGGTGTTCCGCCCTGATGGAGGTGAGGAAAATTTGCAGCTGGTTTTACCAGCCGCTATGAGGGCTGAGGTCCTCACACAGCTCCATCAGCAACATGGGCATCAGGGCGTCGAGCGGACCACGGAACTGATACGCCAAAGGTGCTACTGGCCAGGTATGTCGTCAGCGGTGGTGGAATGGTGTCGGCAATGTGAGCGCTGTCAGGTGGCTAAAACCACTCAGCCATTAGTGTGGGGGTTCATGGGTCATGTGTTGGCTGCTCAATCTAATGAAATGGTGGCCATTGATTTTACGGTGTTGTAGCCAGCTCATTCGGGACATGAAAATGTTCTGGTTATGACCTATGTATTTAGTAAATACACTCTAGCTGTGCCCACAAGAAACCAGCAGGCGGAAACTGTAGCTCAGGTGCTGGTAGCTGAGTGGTTCTTTAGGTTAGGGGTACCGGCTCATTCTGATCAGAGTCGGAATTTCGAGTCTGCTCTTATACGACAGCTCTGTGGCCTTTATCAAGTTGAAAAATCTCTAACCACTCCAAATCACCCTGCTGGCAATGGCCAGTGTGAGAGGTTTAATCGGACTCTCCATAACCTCTTGCGAACCTTGCCTGTCTCAAGGAAGCGTGACTGGGTTTCCTGCTTACCTCAGATGTTATTTTGTTATAATACTACCCCGCACCAGTCTACAGGCGTATCGCCACACTTCTTGATGTTTGGGCAAGAGCCACGTCTCCCAGTGTATTTTCTGCTGGGAAGGGTCCCCGAAGTCTCTGGAGGGGAAGTGCATGAGTGGGTGTTGGAGCACCAAACTAGGTTGGAGGTGGCTTTCGATTGAGCCTGTGGACGGTTGCGGATTGAAGCAGGTAAACATAAAGCTCAGCACGACAAGTGTGTCAGGGATGTCCCTTTGAGGGAGGGTCAATTGGTATACCTGAGGGATTATAATCGGAGAGGTCGGCAGAAGATCCAGGATCATTGGAGTTCTGTGGTGTACCGGGTTGTCCATGCCCCCAGAGAAAATGGTACGGTTTATACCATTGCTCCAAGAGATGACCTCGGTAAGATAAAACGGGTACATCGTTCATTACTGAAAGTTTGCTTGTGCAGGGACCCCCCCTTGGAAGATTCTTTCTCTGACTCACCTACCGGTAGTCTCATGATAGAACAGGAGGAGCTGCCTGGGGAGGAGGAGGAAGATCTATGGGTTGTTGTGTCTCATGCCCCACAGGTCAATACAGCCCCTGTGAGCAGCACTACTCCCCTTGGAGTGGATGGATCAGTGACTGGGCAGGAGGGATTGAAGTCCTCTGGACTGGATGGGGTTGGTGTCACTGTAGGGTTAGGCCTTCCAGTTGTCCCGGTGACTGCTTTACCAAGTCAAGGTATGGATAGAGAAGTGCGGCGCACTACACGAGCTACAGCGGGGCAGCATCCTAATCTTCATCGACTCCCTAGGGCGGTGGTGGTGGAGACTGGGGCCACTGAGGTTCTTGGAACTACAAGCAGTGTTTCTGTCATGTTTAGACCATGGGATTGAAAGCTTTTTTTTTTTTCACCATCGGGCCGACGATGCAAAAGGTGGGGGAAGAATGTAGTGTGTGGCTGACGCAGATGTCACTCATTGGTTATGTTAAATCAGGAAACGCGTATTTAAGTAGGCTGCGCCTGTGCTGTGACGCGATCGGTTGTAACACCCGCCCTATTGTGTTGTCATTCCGGCTCGACGTGCTGCAGGGAAAAGGTATGTGTAAAGAGTTTGCAGTAGATCTATTTTCTTAGGATATGACTATTAAATATTCTCTGTTGGTGCTGGTATAGACTGGGAGGTAGCATGCAAATCAGTTGGACCACTTGATACAGGAGCAGATAAGTTGGAGTTGGCTGGTTGTTTATTTAGGTGAGTGGCGTTCATGTGGGCTTAATGTTGGTGTGCGTGCGTTTATAATGTGTATCATTGCAGCATTCTGTGGCGTGGGTCGTTTAGTGGCATCTGCGCACCAGCTGCAGTTCACTGGCGTCTGTGCACCAGCTACAGGTCACCTAGGTAAACAGAATCATCATCGTCGGTTGGGCATGACGTGCTGCAATATTTGGCAGTAGTGCGAGTGGCCCATCCATCGCTGTTGTCTCGCTTGGATTTTTTATTTTTTTATTTTGTTTCCAGTTTATCTGGTTTGTGTCGTCTGTCTTAAAAATGCAATGGTGAATTGATGTGTAGTTTCTCCTTGTTCTTGTCTTAATGATGTTTTGTCTGGTTGTTATTGTATGTGTCTGTGACTTAAGTTGATTGATTTAATATTTTGTTTTGTTTTTTTGTTAAAGACTAAAAGGAGTTATCCTCCTGTGTTCGTAGATTTATTGTGTTTATTTCCTTTTATCTGATTTTGAGGACGTTATTGGGGACGCTGGATTTTTTGGGCTGTTTAAGTCCAGCTAACTGTACTATCTTGACCCTATTTAGGGCTCAAGCCCAAAGGGCGAGAGGCCTATTGTTTTCCTTAGGATTATTTTTTATTATTATTCTTCTTCTTATTAGGGCTCAAGCCTGGAGGGCGAGAGCCCTATTGTTTTCCTTAGGATTATTTGTTATCATTATTATTATTATTATTAGGGCTCAAGCCCGAAGGGGCGAAGAGCCCTATTGTTCCCCTAAGGATTATTCTTATTATTATTATTAGGGCTCAAGCCCAAAGGGCGAGAGGCCTATTGTTTTCCTTAGGATTATTTTTAGGGCCCGAGCACCGATGGTGCGAGGACCCTCTTGGAATTGCTCCGTTTATTATTATTATTATTATTATTATTCTCCAAAATGAATCGCATTTTTGAGAGCCTAAACATGCTCGAAAAGTCATGAAACTTTGCACACACCTCAGAACTGGCGAAAATTTACGTCTGATATGGGTTTCAAAAGTGGGTGTGGCAAAATGGCTCGACAGCGCCACCTATAGACGTTCAACGGTGTGCGCCTCGAGCTACGTTTCACGTACATGTATGAAAATCGGTATACACATGTATCTCTACAATACCTACAAATTTTGTGTCATTTTTGTCATTTCCATGCGTTGTATTTTAACAAACTCCTCCTAGAGATTCATTCAGATCAACACCAAAGTTGGTATGCCTAATCTAAAGGCCTTGTTAATGTTAGGCCTTGCGATGTTAAATTGCGAAGATTTTGAGTTTTCGTTAAAGGGCGTGTCCGTGGCGGCCTGGCGAATTTCGATGATTCGCCATGAAAAATGAAGTTGCTATAACTCAGACATACAATGTCCAATGTGCCCAAAACTTCACATGTTTGATAAGACTCCTGACCTGAACATATTGACATGCCCATATTCAGTTATAGTCATAGCACCACCTATAAGCAACAGGAAGTGACATATTTTACACTTCGACAGACTACTCCTAGAAATTTTTTGATATCAATGGTTTTTTTATGGTCAGTCTAATCTAAAGGCCTGTGCAATGTTAAATTGTGAAGATCTTGAGCTTTCGTTAAGGGGCGTGTCCATGGCGCCGTGACAAAATTCAAAGTCTCGCCATGGGAATAAAAGATGTTATAACTCAGGCATAAAATGTCCGATCTTCCACAAACTTCACATGTGTGATAAAAGTCCTGGTCTGAACAGATCTGAAGGCCAATATTCCATCGGGTGTGGCAAAATGGCTCGATAGCGCCACCTATACACTTTCAACGGAGTGCACCTCGAGCTATGTTTCACGTACATGTACAAAAATTGGTACACACATGTAACACACCAATACCTACAAAAAAGTATCTTGGTACGAAATCCTAATCCCAACAGGAAGTCGGTTATTTTGAATTTTCCCTGCAAAATTGGTGTTGTTTTTGCCATTTTCAGGGGTGGTACTTTAACGAACTCCTCCTAGAGATTTATTCAGATGAACAACAAACTTGGTCAGTGTAATCTAAAGCCATTTGCGATGTTAAATTGCGAAGGACTTGAGGTTTTGTTAAAGGGGGTGTCCATGGCGGCCTGACAAATTTCGATGTTTCGCCATGAAAAAGGAAATTGCTGTAAATCAGACATACAATGTCCAATCTGCCCCAAACTTCACATGTTGGATAAGACTCTTGACCTGAACAGATCTACATGCCAATATTCAGTTATAGTCATAGCGCCACCTATTGGCAACAGGAAGTGAAATATTTTACACTGCGACAATCTACTCCTAGAAATTTTATGACATCAACGTTATTTTGTGGTCAGTCTTATCTAAAGACCTATGTGATGTTTAGTTGTGAAGATCTTGAGTTTTCGTTAAAAGGCGTGTCCATGGCGCCGTGATCAAATTCGATGTGTCGCCATGGGAATAAAAGATGTTATAACTCAGGCATAAAATGTCCGATCTTGCCCAAACTTCACATGTGTGATAAGGGTTCTGGCCTGAACAGATCTGAAGGCCAATATTCCATTGGGTGTGGCAAAATGGCTCGATAGCGCCACCTATACACTTTCAACTGAGTGCATATACACATTCAACGGAGTGCGCCTCAAGCTATGTTTAACGTACATGTACAAAAATCGGTACACACATGTAACACACCAATATCTATGAAAAAGTCTCTTTGTACGAAATCCGAATCCCAACAGGAAGTCGGTTATTTAGAATTTTCTCTGCAAAATTGGCGTTGTTTTTGCCATATTCAGGGGTTGTACTTTAACGAACTCCTCCTAGAGATTTATTCAGATCAACACCAAACTTGGTCAGTTAAATCTAAAGGCCTTTGCGGTGTTAAATTGCAAATATCTTGAGGTTTCGTTAAAGGGCGTGTCCATGGCGGCCTGACAAATTTCGATGTTTCGCCATGAAAAAGGAAGTTGTTGTAACTCAGACATACAATGTCCAATCTGCCCCAAACTTTGCATGTTAGATAAGACTTCTGCCCTTAACAGATCTACATGCCCATATTCAATTATAGTTATAGCGCCACCTGCTGGCAACAGGAAGTGACATATTTTACGCTGAGATAAACTACTCCTAGAGATTTTTTGACATTAATGTATTTTTGTGGTCAGTCTAATCTAAAGGCCTGTGTAATGTTAAATTGTGGCAATCTTGAGTTTTTGTTAAAGAGCGTGTCCATGGCAAAAATGACAAAATTTGATGTCTCGCCACAGCAAGAGAAGTTGTTGTAACTCAGGCATAACATGTTTGATCTTCACCAAACTTCACATGTTCGATAAGAGTGCAGCCCTGAACACATCTGAAGGCCAATATTCCATTATAATGATAGCGCCACCTGCTGGCAACAGGAAGATTGGAACATATATGGAATAAACATTGATATATACTACTTATATTTATGAGTTTAAATGCATATTTCTCACCGTTCACCTATTTACTAAAGCCACTCGCTGCCGGTGAGCCCGGGTGTGAGGGCCCGTTCATCGCTGATTGCAGCTTTAATTATTATTATTATTATTAGGGCCCGAGCACCGATGGTGTGAGGACCCTCTTGGAATTGCTCCGTTTATTATTATTATTATTATTATTATTATTATTATTAGGGCCCGAGCACCGATGGTGTGAGGACCCTCTTGGAATTGCTCCGTTTATTATTATTATTATTATTATTATTATTATTATTATTATTATTATTATTATTATTATTATTATTATTATTATTATTATTATTATTCTCTAAGATGAATCGCATTTTTGAGAGCCTAAACATGCTCGAAAAGTCATGAAACTTTGCACACACCTCAGAACTGGCGAAAATTTACGTCTGATATGGGTTTCAGAAATGGGTGTGGCAAAATGGCTCGACAGCGCCACCTATACACGTTCAACGGTGTGCGCCTCGAGCTACGTTTCACGTACATGTATGAAAATTGGTATACACATGTATCTGTCCAATACCTACACAAAAGGTTTCTTGGAGCAAAATCCGAAACCCAACAGGAAGTCAGCTATTTTTAATTTTATGAGCAAATTTTGTGTCATTTTTGTCATTTCCATGCGTTGTATTTTAACGAACTCCTCCTAGAGATTAATTCAGATCAACACCAAAGTTGGTATGCCTAATCTAAAGGCCTTTGCGATGTTAAATTGCGAAGATTTTGAGTTTTCGTTAAAGGGCGCGTCCGTGGCGGCCTGGCGAATTTCGATGATTCGCCATGAAAAATTAAGTTGCTATAACTCAGACATACAATGTCCAATCTGCCCCAAACTTCACATGTTTGATGAGACTCCGAACCTGAACAGATTGACATGCCCATATTCAGTTATAGTCATAGCGCCACCTATTGGCAACAGGAAGTGACATATTTTACACTGCGACTAACTACTCCTAGAAATTTTATGACATCAATGTCTTTTTTGTGGTCAGTCTAATCTAAAGGCCTGTGCGATGTTAAGTTGTGAAGATCTTGAGTTTTCGTTAAGGGGCGTGTCCATGGCGCCGTGACAAAATTCAAAGTCTCGCCATGGGAATAAAAGATGTTATAACTCAGGCATAAAATGTCCGATCTTCCCCAAACTTCACATGTTTGATAAAAGTCCTGGCCTGAACAGATCTGAAGGCCAATATTCCATCGGGTGTGGCAAAATGGCTCGATAGCGCCACCTATACACTTTCAACGGAGTGCGCCTCGATCTATGTTTCACGTACATGTACAAAAATTGGTACACACATGTAACACACCAATACCTACAAAAAAGTCTCTTGGTACGAAATCCTAATCCCAACAGGAAGTCGATTATTTTGAATTTTCCCTGCAGAATTGGTGTTGTTTTTGCCATTTTCAGGGGTTGTACTTTAACGAACTCCTCCTAGAGATTTATTCAGATGAACACCAAACTTTGTCAGTGTAATCTAAAGCCCTTTGCGATGTTAAATTGCGAAGGACTTGAGGTTTCGTTAAAGGGCGTGTCCATGGCGGCATGACAAATTTCGATGTTTCGCCATGAAAAAGGAAGTTGCTGTAACTCAGACATACAATGTCCAATCTGCCCCAAACTTCACATGTTGGATAAGACTCTTGACCTGAACAGATCTACATGCCAATATTCAGTTATAGTCATAGCGCCACCTATTGGCAACAGGAAGTGAATTATTTTACACTGCGACAAACTACTCCTAGAAATTTTATGACATTAATGTTATTTTTGTGGTCATTCTAATCTAAAGACCTGTGTGATGTTTAGTTGTGAAGATCTTGAGTTTTCGTTAAAAGGCGTGTCCATGGCGCCGTGACGAATTCGATGTGTCGCCATGGGAATAAAAGATGTTTTAACTCAGGCATAAAATGTCCGATCTTGCCCAAACTTCACATGTGTGATAAGGGTCCTGGCCTGAACAGATCTGAAGGCCAATATTCCATTGGGTGTGGCAAAATGGCTCGATAGCGCCACCTATACACTTTCAACTGAGTGCATATACACTTTCAACGGAGTGCGCCTCAAGCTATGTTTCACGTACATGTACAAAAATCGGTACACACATGTAACACACCAATATCTACGAAAAAGTCTCTTTGTACGAAATCCGAATCCAAACAGGAAGTCAGTTATTTAGAATGTTCTCTGCAAAATTGGTGTTGTTTTTGGCATTTTCAGGGGTTGTACTTTAACAAACTCCTCCTAGAGATTTATTCAGATCAACATCAAACTTGGTCAGTTAAATCTAAAGGCCTTTGCGAAGTTAAATTGGGAAGATCTTGAGATTTCGTTAAAGGGAGTGTCCATGGCGGCCTGACAAATTTTGATGTTTCGCCATGAAAAAGGAAGTTGCTGTAACTCAGACATACAATGTCCAATCTGCCCCAAACTTCGCATGTTAGATAAGACTTCTGCCCTTAACAGATCTACATGCCCATATTCAATTATAGTCATAGTGCCACCTGCTGGCAACAGGAAGTGACATATTTTACGCTGAGAAAAACTACTCCTAGAGATTTTTTGACATTAATGTATTTTTGTGGTCAGTCTAATCTAAAGGCCTGTGTAATGTTAAATTGTGGCAATCTTGAGTTTTTGTTAAAGAGCGTGTCCATGGCAAAAATGACAAAATTTGATGTCTCGCCACAGCAAGAGAAGTTGTTGTAACTCAGGCATAAAATGTTTGATCTTCCCCAAACTTCACATGTTCGATAAGAGTGCAGCCCTGAACACATCTGAAGGCCAATATTCCATTATAATGATAGCGCCACCTGCTGGCAACAGGAAGATTGGCACATATATGGAATAAACTTTGATATATTCCACTTATATTTATGAGTTTAAATGCATATTTCTTACCGTTCACCTATTTACTAAAGCCACTCGCTGCCGGTGAGCCCGGGTGCGAGGGCCCGTTCATCGCTGCTTGCAGCTTTAATTATTATTATTATTATTATTATTTTTCTCTAAGATGAATCGCATTTTTGAGAACCTAAACATGCTCGAAAAGTCATGAAACTTTGCACACACCTCAGAACTGGCGAAAATTTACGTCTGATATGGGTTTCAGAAGTGGGTGTGGCAAAATGGCTCGACAGCGCCACCTATACACGTTCAACGGTGTGCGCCTCGAGCTACGTTTCACGTACATGTATGAAAATTGGTATACACATGTCTCTCTCCAATACCTACAAAAAAGTCTCTTGGAGCAAAATCCGAAACCCAACAGGAAGTCGGTTATTTTTTATTTTATGAGCAAATTTTGTTTCATTTTTGTCATTTCCATGCGTTGTATTTTAACGAACTCCTCCTAGAGATTAATTCAGATCAACACCAATGTTGGTATGCCTAATCTAAAGGCCTTTGCGATGTTAAATTGCGAAGATTTTGAGTTTTCGTTAAAGGGCGTGTCCGTGGCGGCCTGGCGAATTTCGATGATTCGCCATGAAAAATGAAGTTGCTATGACTCAGACATACAATGTCCAATGTGTCCAAAACTTCACATGTTTAATAAGACTCCTGACTTGAACAGATCTACATGCCAATATTCAGTTATAGTCATAGCGCCACCTATAAGCAACAGGAAGTGACATATTTTACACTTCGATAGACTACTCCTAGAAATTTTATGACATCAATGTCTTTTTTGTGGTCAGTCTAATCTAAAGGCCTGTGCGATGTTAAATTGTGAAGATCTTGAGTTTTCGTCAAGGGGCGTGTCCATGGCGCCGTGACAAAATTCAAAGTCTCGCCATGGGAATAAAAGATGTTATAACTCAGGCATAAAATGTCCGATCTTCCCCAAACTTCACATGTTTGATAAAAGTCCTGGCCTGAACACATCTGAAGGCCAATATTCCATTATAATGATAGCGCCACCTGCTGGCAATATGAAGATTGGCACATATTAATGACTTTGACATATTGCAATTATGTTTATGACATGAAATGCATATTTCTCACCGTTCATCTTTTTACTAAATCAACACGCTGGTGGTGAGCCCGGGTGCGAGGGCCCGTTCATCGCTGCTTGCAGCTTTAATTATTATTATTATTATTATTATTATTATTCTTTTCCAAGATGAATCGCATTTTTGAGAGCCTAAACATGCTCGAAAAGTCATGAAACTTTGCACACACCTCAGAACTGGCGAAAATTTACGTCTGATATGGGTTTCAGAAGTGGGTGTGGCAAAATGGCTTGACAGCGCCACCTATACATGTTCAACGGTGTGCGCCTCGAGCTACGTTTCACGTACATGTATGAAAATTGGTATACACATGTATCTCTCCAATACCTACAAAAAAGTCTCTTGGAGCAAAATCCAAAACCCAACAGGAAGTTAGTTATTATTAATTTTTTTAGCAAATTTTGTGTCATTTTTGTCATTTCCATGCGTTGTATTTTATCGAACTCCTCCTAGAGATTAATTCAGATCAACACCAAAGTTGGTATGCCTAATCTAAAGGCCTTTGCGATGTTAAATTGCGAAGATTTTGAGTTTTCAAAAGTCTTATCCAACATGTGAAGTTTGGGGCAGATTGGACATTGTATGTCTAAGTTACAACAACTTCCTTTTTCATGGCGAAACATCGAAATTTGTCAGGCCGCCATGGACATGCACTTTAACGAAACCTAAAGTCTCGGAGCAAAATCCGAAACCCAACAGGAAGTCGGTTATTTTTAATTTTATGAGCAAATTTTGTGTCATTTTTGTCATTTCCATGCGTTGTATTTTAACGAACTCCTCCTAGAGATTAATTCAGATCAACACCAAAGTTGGTATGCCTAATCTAAAGGCGTTTGCGATGTTAAACTGCGAAGATTTTGAGTTTTCGTTAAAGGGCGTGTCCGTGGCGGTTTGGCGAATTTCGATGATTCGCCATGAAAAATGAAGTTGCTATAACTCAGACATACAATGTCCAATCTGCCCCAAACTTCACATGTTTGATGAGACTCCGAACCTGAACAGATTGACATGCCCATATTCAGTCATAGTCATAGCGCCACCTATTGGCAACAGGAAGTGACACATTTTACACTGCGACTAACTACTCCTAGAAATTTTATGACATCAATGTCTTTTTTGTGGTCAGTCTAATCTAAAGGCCTGTGCAATGTTAAGTTGTGAAGATCTTGAGTTTTCGTTAAAAGGCGTGTCCATGGCGCCGTGATGAAGTTCGATGTCTCGCCATGGGAATAAAAGATGTTATAACTCAGGCATAAAATGTCTGATTTTCCCCAAACTTCACATGTGTGATAAGAGTCCTGGCCTGAAAACATCTGTAGGCCAATATTCCATCGGGTGTGGCAAAATGGCTCGATAGCGCCACCTATACACTTTCAACATAGTGCGCCTCGAGCTCCGTTTCACGTACATGTACAAAAATCGGTACACACATGTAACACACCAATACCTACAAAAAAGTCTCTTGGTACGAAATCCGAAACCCAACAGCAAGTCGGTTATTTTTAATTTTATGAGCAAATTTTGTGTCATTTTTGTCATTTCAATGCGTTGTATTTTAACGAACTCCTCCTAGAGATTCATTCAGATCAACACCAAAGTTGGTATGCCTAATCTAAAGGCCTTTGCGATGTTAAATTGCGAAGGACTTGAGGTTTTGTTAAAGGGCGTGTCCATGGCGGCCTGACAAATTTCAATGTTTCGCCATGAAAAAGGAAGTTGCTGTAACTCAGACATACAATGTCCAATCTGCCCCAAACTTCACATGTTGGATAAGACTCTTGACCTGAACAGATCTACATGCCAAAATTCAGTTATAGTCATAGCGCCACCTATTGGCAACAGGAAGGGAAATATTTTACACTGCGACAAACTACTCCTAGAAATTTTATGACATCAATGTTATTTTTGTGGTCAGTCTAATCTAAAGACCTGTGTGATGTTTAGTTGTGAAGATCATGAGTTTTCGTTAAAAGGCGTGTCCATGGCGCCGTGACGAAGTTCGATGTGTCGCCATGGGAATAAAAGATGTTATAACTCAGGCATAAAATGTCCGATCTTGCCCAAACTTCACATGTGTGATAAGGGTCCTGGCCTGAACAGATCTAAAGGCCAAAATTCCATTGGGTGTGGCAAAATGGCTTTATAGCGCCACCTATACACTTTCAACTGATGGCATATACACTTTCAACGGAGTGCGCCTCAAGCTATGTTTCACGTACATGTACAAAAATCGGTACACACATGTAACACACCAATATCTACGAAAAAGTCTCTTGGTACGAAATCCGAATCCAAACAGGAAGTCCGGTATTTACAATGTTCTCTGCAAAATTGGTGTTGTTTTTGGCATTTTCAGGGGTTGTACTTTAACGAACTCCTCCTAGAGATTTATTCAGATCAGCATCAAACTTGGTCAGTTAATTCTAAAGGCCTTTGCGATGTTAAATTGGGAAGACCTTGAGATTTCGTTGAAGGGAGTGTCCATGGCGGCCTGACAAATTTCGATGTTTCGCCATGAAAAAGGAAGTTGCTGTAACTCAGACATACAATGTCCAATCTGCCCCAAACTTCACATGTTGGATAAGACTTCTGCCCTTAACAGATCTACATGCCCATATTCAGTTATAGCCATAGCGCCACCTGCTGGCAACAGGAAGTGACATGTTTTACGTTGTAACAAACTACTCCTAGAAATTTAATGACATCAACATTTTATTTTGGTCAGTCTAATCTAAAGGTCTTTGCAATGTTAGATTGTGGAGATCTTGAATTTTTGTTTAAGGGCGTGTCCATGGCGCTGTGACAAAATTTGATGTCTCGCCACAGCAAGAGAAGTTGTTGTAACTCAGGCATAAAATGTTCAATCTTCCAAAAACTTTACATGTTTGATGAGACTCCGAACCTGAACAGATTGACATGCCCATATTCAGTCATAGTCATAGCGCCACCTATTGGCAACAGGAAGTGACATATTTTACACTGCGACTAACTACTCCTAGAAATTTTATGACATCAATGTCTTTTTTGTGGTCAGTCTAATCTAAAGGCCTGTGCGATGTTAAGTTGTGAAGATCTTGAGTTTTCGTTAAAAGGCGTGTCCATGGCACCGTGATGAAGTTCGATGTCTCGCCATGGGAATAAAAGATGTTATAACTCAGGCATAAAATGTCTGATCTTCCCCAAACTTCACATGTGTGATAAGAGTCCTGGCCTGAACACATCTGAAGGCCAATATTCCATTATAATGATAGCGCCACCTGCTGGCAATATGAAGATTGGCACATATTAATGACTTTGACATATTGCAATTATGTTTATGACATGAAATGCATATTTCTCACCGTTCATCTTTTTACTAAATCAACACGCTGGTGGTGAGCCCGGGTGCGAGGGCCCGTTCATCGCTGCTTGCAGCTTTAATTATTATTATTTATATTATTATTATTATTATTATTCTTTTCCAAGATGAATCGCATTTTTGAGAGCCTAAACATGCTCGAAAAGTCATGAAACTTTGCACACACCTCAGAACTGGCGAAAATTTACGTCTGATATGGGTTTCAGAAATGGGTGTGGCAAAATGGCTTGACAGCGCCACCTATACATGTTCAAAGGTGTGCGCCTCGAGCTACGTTTCACGTACATGTATGAAAATTGGTATACACATGTATCTCTCCAATACCTACAAAAAAGTCTCTTGGAGCAAAATCCGAAACCCAACAGGAAGTTAGTTATTATTAATTTTTTTAGCAAATTTTGTGTCATTTTTGTCATTTCCATGCGTTGTATTTTAACGAACTCCTCCTAGAGATTAATTCAGATCAACACCAAAGTTGGTATGCCTAATCTAAAGGCCTTTGCGATGTTAAATTGCGAAGATTTTGAGTTTTCGTTAAAGGGCGTGTCCATGGCGGCCTGGCGAATTTCGATGATTCGCCATGAAAAATGAAGTTGCTATAACTCAGACATACAATGTCCAATGTGCCCAAAACTTCACATGTTTAATAAGACTCCTGACCTGAACATATTTACATGCCTATATTCAGTAATAGTCATAGCGCCACCTATAGGCAACAGGAAGTGACATATTTTACACTTCGACAGACTACTCCTTTTTGACATCAATGTCTTTTTTATGGTCAGTCTAATCTTAAGGCCTGTGCAATGTTAAATTGTGAAGATCTTGAGTTTTCGTTAAGGGGCGTGTCCATGGCGCCGTGACAAAATTCAAAGTCTCGCCATGGGAATAAAAGATGTTATAACTCAGGCATAAAATGTCCGATCTTGCCCAAACTTCACATGTGTGATAAGGGTCCTGGCCTGAACAGATCTGAAGGCCAATATTCCATTGGGTGTGACAAAATGGCTCGATAGCGCCACCTATACACTTTCAACTGAGTGCATGTACACTTTCAATGGAGTGCGCCTCAAGCTATGTTTCACGTACATATACAAAAATTGGTACACACATGTAACACACCAATATCTACGAAAAAGTCTCTTGGTACGAAATCCGAATCCAAACAGGAAGTCAGTTATTTAGAATGTTATCTGCAAAATTGGTGTTGTTTTTAACATTTTCAGGGGTTGTACTTTAACAAACTCCTCCTAGAGATTTATTCAGATCAGCATCAAACTTGGTCAGTTAAATCTAAAGGCCTTTGCAATGTTAAATTGGGAAGATCTTGAGATTTCGTTAAAGGGAGTGTCCATGGCACCATGACAAAATTTGATGTCTCGCCACAGGTAGAGAAGTTGTTGTAACTCAGGCATAAAATGTCCAATCTTCCCAAACTTCACATTTGTGATAAGAGTCCTGGCCTGAACACATCTGAAGGCCAATATTCCGTTATAATGATAGCGCCACCTGCTGGCAACAGGAAGACTGGCACATATAAATGATTTTTACATATTCCACTTATATTTACGACTTTAAATACATATATTTCGCCGTTCGCCAATTTACTAAAGCCTCTCGCTGGCGGTGAGCCCGGGTGCGAGGGCCCGTTCATCGCTGCTTGCAGCTTTAATTATTATTATTATTATTAGGGCCCGAGCACCGATGGTGCGAGGACCCTCTTGGAATTGCTCCGTTTATTATTATTATTATTATTATTATTCTCCAGAATGAATCGCAATTTTGAGGGCCTAAACATACTCAAAAAGTCATGAAAGTTTGCACACACCTCAGAACCGGCGAAAATGTACATCTAATATGGGTTTCAGAAGTGGGTGTGGCAAAATGGCTTGACAGCGCCACCTATACATGTTCAATGGTGTGCGCCTCGAGCTATGTTTCACGTACATGTATGAAAATCGGTACACACATGTAACTCTCCAATACCTACAAAAAAGTCTATTAGAGCAAAATTCTAAACCCAACAGGAAGTCGGTTATTTTTAATATTATGAGCAAATTTTGTCAATGTCAATGTCAATGTCACCTTTATTTATATAGCGCTTTAAACAAAATACATTGCGTCAAAGCAACTGAACAACATTCATTAGGAAAACAGTGTCAATAATGCAAAAATGATAGTTAAAGGCAGTTCATCATTGGATTCAGTTATGTCATCTCTGTTCAGTTAAACAGTGTCTGTGCATTTATTTGCAATCAAGTCAACGATATCGCTGTAGATGAAGTGTCCCCAACTAAGCAAGCCAGAGGCGACAGTGATTTTGTGTCATTTTTGCCATTTCCATGCGTTGTATTTTAACGAACTCCTCCTAGAAACTTATTCAGATCAACACCAAATTTGCTATGCCTAATCTAAAGGCCTTTGCAATGTTAAATTGCGAAGGTTTAGAGTTTTCGTTAAAGGGCGTGTCCGTGGCGGCCTGGCGAATTTCGATGATTCGCCATGAAAAATTAAGTTGCTATAACTCAGACATACAATGTCCATTGTGCCCAAAACTTCACATGTTTAATAAGACTCCTGACCTGAACATATTTACATGCCCATATTCAGTTATAGTCAAAGCGCCACCTATAGGCAACAGGAAGTGACATATTTTACACTTCGACAGACTACTCCTAGAAATTTTTTGACATCAATGTCTTTTTTATGGTCAGTCTAATTTAAAGGCCTGTGCAATGTTAAATTGTGAAGATCTTGAGTTTTCGTTAAGGGGCGTGTCCATGGCGCCGTGACAAAATTCAAAGTCTCGTCATGGGAATAAAAGATGTTATAACTCAGGCATAAAATGTCCGATCTTCCCCAAACTTCACATGTGTGATAAAAGTCCTGGCCTGAATAGATCTGAAGGCCAATATTCCATCGGGTGTGGCAAAATGGCTCGATAGCGCCACCTATACACTTTTAACGGAGTGCACCTCGAGCTATGTTTCACGTACATGTACAAAAATTTGTACACACATGTAACACACCAATGCCTACAAAAAAGTCTCTTGGTACGAAATCCGAATCCCAACAGGAAGTCGGTTATTTTGAATTCTCCCTGCAAAATTGGTGTTGTTTTTGCGATTTTCAGGGGTTGTACTTTAACGAACTCCTCCTAGAGATTTATTCAGATGAACACCAAACTTGGTCAGTGTAATCTAAAGCCATTTGCGATGTTAAATTGCGAAGGACTTGAGGTTTCGTTAAAGGGAGTGTCCATGGTGGCCTGACAAATTTCGATGTTTCGCCATGAAAAAGGAAGTTGCTGTAACTCAGACATACAATGTCCAATCTGCCCCAAACTTCACATGTTGGATAAGACTCTTGACCTGAACGGATCTACATGCCAATATTCAGTTATAGTCATAGCGCCACCTATTGGCAACAGGAAGTGAAATATTTTACACTGCGACAAAGTACTCCTAGAAATTTTATGACATCAATGTTATTTTTGTGGTCAGTCTAATCTAAAGACCTGTGTGATGTTTAGTTGTGAAGATCTTGAGTTTTCGTTAAAAGGCGTGTCCATGGCGCCGTGACGAAGTTTGATGTGTCGCCATGGGAATAAAAGATGTTATAACTCAGGCATAAAATGTCCGATCTTCCCCAAACTTCACATGTGTGATAAAAGTCCTGGCCTGCACAGATCTGAAGGCCAATATTCCATCGGGTGTGGCAAAATTGCTCGATAGCGCCACCTATACACTTTTAACGGAGTGCACCTCGAGCTATGTTTCACGTACATGTACAAAAATTGGTACACACATGTAACACACCAATACCTACAAAAAAGTCTCTTGGTACGAAATCCTAATCCCAACAGGAAGTCGGTTATTTTGAATTTTCCCTGCAAAATTGGTGTTGTTTTTGGCATTTTCAGGGGTTGTACTTTAACGAACTCCTCCTAGAGATTTATTCATATCAACATCAAACTTGGTCAGTTAAATCTAAAGGCCTTTGCGAAGTTAAATTGGGAAGATCTTGAGATTTCGTTAAAGGGAGTGTCCATGGCGGCCTGACAAATTTCGATGTTTACCCATGAAAAAGGAAGTTACTGTAACTTAGACATACAATGTCCAATCTGCCCCAAACTTCGCATGTTAGATAAGACTTCTGCCCTTAACAGATCTACATGCCCATATTCAATTATAGTCATAGCGCCACCTGCTGGCAACAGGAAGTGACATATTTTACGCTGAGACAAACTACTCGTAGAGATTTTTTTGACATTAATGTATTTTTGTGGTCAGTCTAATCTAAAGGCCTGTGTAATGTTAAATTGTGGCAATCTTGAGTTTTTGTTAAAGAGCGTGTCCATGGCAAAAATGACAAAATTTGATGTCTCGCCACAGCAAGAGAAGTTGTTGTAACTCAGGCATAAAATGTTTGATCTTCCCCAAACTTCACATGTTCGATAAGAGTGCAGCCCTGAACACATCTGAAGGCCAATATTCCATTATAATGATAGCGTCACCTGCTGGCAACAGGAAGATTGGCACATATATGGAATAAAAATTAATATATTCTACTTATATTTATGAGTTTAAATGCATATTTCTCACCGTTCACCTATTTACTAAAGCCACTCGCTGCCGGTGAGCCCGGGTGCGAGGGCCCGTTCATCGCTGCGTGCAGCTGTAATTAGGGCCCGAGCACCGATGGTGTGAGGACCCTCTTGGAATTGCTCCGTTTATTATTATTATTAGGGCCCGAGCACCGATGGTGTGAGGACCCTCTTGGAATTGCTCCGTTTATTAGGGCCCGAGCACCGATGGTGTGAGGACCCTCTTGGAATTGCTCCGTTTATTATTATTATTATTATTATTATTATTATTATTATTATTATTATTATTCTCTAAGATGAATCGCATTTTTGAGAGCCTAAACATGCTCGAAAAGTCATGAAACTTTGCACACACCTCAGAACTGGTGAAAATTTACGTCTGATATGGGTTTCAGAAGTGGGTGTGGCAAAATGGCTCGACAGCGCCACCTATACACGTTCAACGGTGTGCGCCTCGAGCTACGTTTCACGTACATGTATGAAAATTGGTATACACATGTATCTCTCCAATACCTACAAAAAAGTCTCTTGAGCAAAATCCGAAACCCAACAGGAAGTCGGTTATTTTAAATTTTATGAGCAGATTTTGTGTCATTTTTGTCATTTCCATGCGTTGTATTTTAACGAACTCCTCCTAGAGATTAATTCAGATCAACACCAAAGTTGGTATGCCTAATCTAAAGGCCTTTGCGATGTTAAATTGCGAAGATTTTGAGTTTTCGTTAAAGGGCGTGTCCGTGGCGGCCTGGCGAATTTCGATGATTCGCCATGAAAAATGAAGTTGCTATAACTCAGACATACAATGTCCAATCTGCCCCAAACTTCACATGTTTGATGAGACTCCGAACCTGAACAGATTGACATGCCCATATTCAGTTATAGTCATAGCGCCACCTATTGGCAACAGGAAGTGACATATTTTACACTGCGACTAACTACTCCTAGAAATTTTATGACATCAATGTCTTTTTTGTGGTCAATCTAATCTAAAGGCCTGTGCGATGTTAAGTTGTGAAGATCTTGAGTTTTCGTTAAAAGGTGTGTCCATGGCGCCATGACGAAGTTTGATGTCTCGCCAAGGGAATAAAAGATGTTATAACTCAGGCATACAATGTCCGATCTTCCCCAAACTTCACATGTGTGATAAGAGTCCTGGCCTGAACACATCTGTAGGCCAATATTCCATCGGGTGTGGCAAAATTGCTCGATAGCGCCACCTATACACTTTTAACGGAGTGCACCTCGAGCTATGTTTCACGTACATGTACAAAAATTGGTACACACATGTAACACACCAGTACCTACAAAAAAGTCTCTTGGTACGAAATCCGAATCCCAACAGGAAGTCGGTTATTTTGAATTTTCCCTGCAAAATTGGTGTTGTTTTTGCGATTTTCAGGGGTTGTACTTTAACGAACTCCTCCTAGAGATTTATTCAGATGAACACCAAACTTGGTCAGTGTAATCTAAAGCCATTTGCGATGTTAAATTGCGAAGGACTTGAGGTTTCGTTAAAGGGCGTGTCCATGGTGGCCTGACAAATTTCGATGTTTCGCCATGAAAAAGGAAGTTGCTGTAACTCAGACATACAATGTCCAATCTGCCCCAAACTTCACATGTTGGATAAGACTCTTGACCTGAATGGATCTACATGCCAATATTCAGTTATAGTCATAGCGCCACCTATTGGCAACAGGAAGTTAAATATTTTACACTGCGACAAAGTACTCCTAGAAATTTTATGACAGCAATGTTATTTTTGTGGTCAGTCTAATCTAAAGACCTGTGTGATGTTTAGTTGTGAAGATCTTGAGTTTTCGTTAAAAGGCGTGTCCATGGCGCCGTGACGAAGTTTGATGTGTCGCCATGGGAATAAAAGATGTTATAACTCAGGCATAAAATGTCCGATCTTCCCCAAACTTCACATGTGTGATAAAAAGTCCTGGCCTGCACAGATCTGAAGGCCAATATTCCATCGGGTGTGGCAAAATTGCTCGATAGCGCCACCTATACACTTTTAACGGAGTGCACCTCGAGCTATGTTTCACGTACATGTACAAAAATTGGTACACACATGTAACACACCAATACCTACAAAAAAGTCTCTTGGTACGAAATCCTAATCCCAACAGGAAGTCGGTTATTTTGAATTTTCCCTGCAAAATTGGTGTTGTTTTTGGCATTTTCAGGGGTTGTACTTTAACGAACTCCTCCTAGAGATTTATTCATATCAACATCAAACTTGGTCAGTTAAATCTAAAGGCCTTTGCGAAGTTAAATTGGGAAGATCTTGAGATTTCGTTAAAGGGAGTGTCCATGGCGGCCTGACAAATTTCGATATTTACCCATGAAAAAGGAAGTTACTGTAACTTAGACATACAATGTCCAATCTGCCCCAAACTTCGCATGTTAGATAAGACTTCTGCCCTTAACAGATCTACATGCCCATATTCAATTATAGCCATAGCGCCACCTGCTGGCAACAGGAAGTGACATATTTTACGCTGAGACAAACTACTCGTAGAGATTTTTTTGACATTAATGTATTTTTGTGGTCAGTCTAATCTAAAGGCCTGTGTAATGTTAAATTGTGGCAATCTTGAGTTTTTGTTAAAGAGCGTGTCCATGGCAAAAATGACACAATTTGATGTCTCGCCACAGCAAGAGAAGTTGTTGTAACTCAGGCATAAAATGTTTGATCTTCCCCAAACTTCACATGTTCGATAAGAGTGCAGCCCTGAACACATCTGAAGGCCAATATTCCATTATAATGATAGCGTCACCTGCTGGCAACAGGAAGATTGGCACATATATGGAATAAACATTAATATATTCTACTTATATTTATGAGTTTAAATGCATATTTCTCACCGTTCACCTATTTACTAAAGCCACTCGCTGCCGGTGAGCCCGGGTGCGAGGGCCCGTTCATCGCTGCTTGCAGCTGTAATTAGGGCCCGAGCACCGATGGTGTGAGGACCCTCTTGGAATTGCTCCGTTTATTATTATTATTAGGGCCCGAGCACCGATGGTGTGAGGACCCTCTTGGAATTGCTCCGTTTATTAGGGCCCGAGCACCGATGGTGTGAGGACCCTCTTGGAATTGCTCCGTTTATTATTATTATTATTATTATTATTATTATTAGGGCCCGAGCACCGATGGTGTGAGGACCCTCTTGGAATTGCTCCGTTTATTATTATTATTATTATTAGGGCCCGAGCACCGATGGTGTGAGGACCCTCTTGGAATTGCTCCGTTTATTATTAGGGCCCGAGCACCGATGGTGTGAGGACCCTCTTGGAATTGCTCCGTTTATTATTATTATTATTATTATTATTATTATTATTATTATTATTATTATTATTATTATTATTATTATTATTATTATTATTATTATTATTATTCTCTAAGATGAATCGCATTTTTGAGAGCCTAAACATGCTCGAAAAGTCATGAAACTTTGCACACACCTCAGAACTGGCGAAAATTTACGTCTGATATGGGTTTCAGAAGTGGGTGTGGCAAAATGGCTCGACAGCGCCACCTATACACGTTCAACGGTGTGCGCCTCGAGCTACGTTTCATGTACATGTATGAAAATTGGTATACACATGTATCTCTCCAATACCTACAAAAAAGTCTCTTGGAGCAAAATCCGAAACCCAACAGGAAGTCGGTTATTTTTAATTTTATGAGCAAATTTTGTGTCATTTTTGTCATTTCCATGCGTTGTATTTTAACGAACTCCTCCTAGAGATTAATTCAGATCAACACCAAAGTTGGTATGCCTAATATAAAGGCCATTGCGATGTTAAATTGCGAAGATTTTGAGTTTTCGTTAAAGGGCGTGTCCGTGGCGGCCTGGCGAATTTCGATGATTCGCCATGAAAAATGAAGTTGCTATAACTCAGACATACAATGTCCAATCTGCCCCAAACTTCACATGTTTGATGAGATTTCGAACCTGAACAGATTGACATGCCCATATTCAGTTATAGTCATAGCGCCACCTATTGGCAACAGGAAGTGACATATTTTACACTGCGACTAACTACTCCTAGAAATTTTATGACATCAATGTCTTTTTTGTGGTCAGTCTAATCTAAAGGCCTGTGCGATGTTAAGTTGTGAAGATCTTGAGTTTTCGTTAAGGGGCGTGTCCATGGCGCCGTGACAAAATTCAAAGTCTCGCCATGGGAATAAAAGATGTTATAACTCGGGAATAAAATGTCCGATCTTCCCCAAACTTCACATCTTTGATAAAAGTCCTGGCCTGAACAGATTTGAAGGCCAATATTCCATTGGGTGTGGCAAAATGGCTCGATAGCGCCACCTATACACTTTCAACTGAGTGCATATACACTTTCAACGGAGTGCGCCTCAAGCTATGTTTCACGTACATGTACAAAAATCGGTACACACATGTAACACACCAATATCTACGAAAAAGTCTCTTGGTACGAAATCCGAATCCAAACAGGAAGTCAGTTATTTAGAATGTTCTCTGTAAAATTGGTGTTGTTTTTGGCATTTTCAGGGGTTGTACTTTAACAAACTCCTCCTAGAGATTTATTCAAATCAACACCAAACTTGGTCAGTTAAATCTAAAGGCCTTTGCGAAGTTAAATTGGGAAGATCTTGAGATTTCGTTAAAGGGAGTGTCCATGGCGGCCTGACAAATTTTGATGTTTCGCCATGAAAAAGGAAGTTGCTGTAACTCAGACATACAATGTCCAATCTGCCCCAAACTTTGCATGTTAGATAAGACTTCTGCCCTTAACAGATCTATATGCCCATATTCAATTATAGTCATAGTGCCACCTGCTGGCAACAGGAAGTGACATATTTTACGCTGAGACAAACTACTCCTAGAGATATTTTGACATTAATGTATTTTTGTGGTCAGTCTAATCTAAAGGCCTGTGTAATGTTAAATTGTGGCAATCTTGAGTTTTTGTTAAAGAGCGTGTCCATGGCAAAAATGACAAAATTTGATGTCTCGCCACAGCAAGAGAAGTTGTTGTAACTCAGGCATAAAATGTTTGATCTTCCCCAAACTTCACATGTTCGATAAGAGTGCAGCCCTGAACACATCTGAAGGCCAATATTCCATTATAATGATAGTGCCACCTGCTGGCAACAGAAAGATTGGCACATATATGGAATAAACTTTGATATATTCCACTTATATTTATGAGTTTAAATGCATATTTCTCACCGTTCACCTATTTACTAAAGCCACTCGCTATCGGTGAGCCCGGGTGCGAGGGCCCGTTCATCGCTGCTTGCAGCTTTAATTATTATTATTATTCTTCTTCTCTAAGATGAATCGCATTTTTGAGAGCCTAAACATGCTCGAAAAGTCATGAAACTTTGCACACACCTCAGAACTGGCGAAAATTTACGTCTGATATGGAATTCAGAAGTGGGTGTGGCAAAATGGCTCGACAGCGCCACCTATACACGTTCAACGGTGTGCGCCTCGAGCTAAGTTTCACGTACATGTATGAAAATTGGTATACACATGTATCTCTCCAATACCTACAAAAAAGTCTCTTGGAGCAAAATCCGAAACCCAACAGGAAGTCGGTTATTTTTAATTTTATGAGCAAATTTTGTGTCATTTTTGTCATTTCCATGCGTTGTATTTTAACGAACTCCTCCTAGATATTAATTCAGATCAACACCAAAATTGGTATGCCTAATCTAAAGGCCTTTGCGATGTTAAATTGGGAAGATTTTGAGTTTTCGTTAAAGGGCGTGTCCGTGGCGGCCTGGCGAATTTCGATGATTCGCCATGAAAAATGAAGTTGCTATAACTCAGACATACAATGTCCAATCTGCCCCAAACTTCACATGTTTGATGAGACTCCGAACCTGAACAGATTGACATGCCCATATTCAGTTATAGTCATAGCGCCACCTATTGGCAACAGGAAGTGACATATTTTACACTGCGACTAACTACTCCTAGAAATTTTATGACATCAATGTCTTTTTTGTGGTCAGTCTAATCTAAAGGCCTGTGCGATGATAAGTTGTGAAGATCTTGAGTTTTCGTTAAGGGGCGTGTCCATGGCGCCGTGACAAAATTCAAAGTCTCGCCATGGGAATAAAAGATGTTATAACTCAGGCATAAAATGTCCGATCTTCCCCAAACTTCACATGTTTGATAAAAGTCCTGGCCTGAACATATCTGAAGGACAATATTCCATCGGGTGTGGCAAAATGGCTCGATAGCGCCACCTATACACTTTCAACGGAGTGCGCCTCGATCTATGTTTCACGTACATGTACAAAAATTGGTACACACATGTAACACACCAATACCTACAAAAATGTCTCTTGGTATGAAATCCTAATCCCAACAGGAAGTCGATTATTTTGAATTTTCCCTGCAAAATTGGTGTTGTTTTTGGCATTTTCAGGGGTTGTACTTTAACGAACTCCTCCTAGAGATTTATTCAGATGAACACCAAACTTGGTCAGTGTAATCTAAAGCCCTTTGCGATGTTAAATTGCGAAGGACTTGAGGTTTCGTTAAAGGGCGTGTCCATGGCGGCCTGACAAATTTCGATGTTTCGCCATGAAAAAGGAAGTAGCTGTAACTCAGACATACAATGTCCAATCTGCCCCAAACTTCACATGTTGGATAAGACTCTTGACCTGAACAGATCTACATGCCAATATTCAGTTATAGTCATAGCGCCACCTATTGGCAACAGGAAGTGAAATATTTTACACTGCGACAAACTACTCCTAGAAATTTTATGACATCAATGTTATTTTTGTGGTCAGTCTAATCTAAAGACCTGTGTGATGTTTAGTTGTGAAGATCTTGAGTTTTCGTTAAAAGGCGTGTCCATGGCGCCGTGACGAAGTTCGATGTGTCACCATGTGAATAAAAGATTTTATAACTCAGGCATAAAATGTCCGATCTTGCCCAAACTTCACATGTGTGATAAGGGTCCTGGCCTGAACAGATCTGAAGGCCAATATTCCATTGGGTGTGGCAAAATGGCTCGATAGCGCCACCTATACACTTTCAACTGAGTGCATATACACTTTCAACGGAGTGCGCCTCAAGATATGTTTCACGTACAAGTACAAAATTCGGTACACACATGTAACACACCAATATCTACGAAAAAGTCTCTTGGTACGAAATCCGAATCCAAACAGGAAGTCAGTTATTTAGAATGTTCTCTGCAAAATTGGTGTTGTTTTTGGCATTTTCAGGGGTTGTACTTTAACAAACTCCTCCTAGAGATTTATTCAGATCAACATCAAACTTGGTCAAATAAATCTAAAGGCCTTTGCGAAGTTAAATTGGGAAGATTTTGAGATTTCGTTAAAGGGAGTGTCCATGGCGGCCTGACAAATTTCGATGTTTCGCCAAGAAAAAGGAAGTTGCTGTAACTCAGACATACAATGTCTAATCTGCCCCAAACTTCGCATGTTAGATAAGACTTCTGCCCTTAACAGATCTACATGCCCATATTCAATTATAGTCATAGCGCCACCTGCTGGCAACAGGAAGTGACATATTTTATGCTGAGACAAACTTCTCCTAGAGATTTTTTTACATTAATGTATTTTTGTGGTTAGTCTAATCTAAAGGCCTGTGTAATGTTAAATTGTGGCAATCTTGAGTCTTTGTTAAAGAGCTTGTCCATGGCAAAAATGACAAAATTTGATGTCTCGCCACAACAAGAGAAGTTGTTGTAACTCAGGCATAAAATGTTTGATCTTCCCCAAACTTCACATGTTCGATAAGAGTGCAGCCCTGAACACATCTGAAGGCCAATATTCCATTATAATGATAGCGCCACCTGCTGGCAACAGGAAGATTGGCAAATATATGGAATAAACATTGATATAATCTACTTATATTTATGAGTTTAAACGCATATTTCTCACCGTTCACCTATTTACTAAAGCCACTCGCTGCCGGTGAGCCCGGGTGCGAGGGCCCGTTCATCGCTGCTTGCAGCTTTAATTATTATTATTCTTCTTCTCTAAGATGAATCGCATTTTTGAGAGCCTAAACATGCTCGAAAAGTCATGAAACTTTGCACACACCTCAGAACTGGCGAAAATTTACGTCTGATATGGGATTCAGAAGTGGGTGTGGCAAAATGGCTCGACAGCGCCACCTATACACGTTCAACGGTGTGCGCCTCGAGCTAAGTTTCACGTACATGTATGAAAATTCGTATACACATGTATCTCTCTAATACCTACAAAAAAGTCTCTTGGAGCAAAATCCGAAACCCAACAGGAAGTCGGTTATTTTTAATTTTATGAGCAAATTTTGTGTCATTTTTGTCATTTCCATGCGTTGTATTTTAACGAACTCCTCCTAGAGATTAATTCAGATCAACACCAAAGTTGGTATGCCTAATCTAAAGGCCTTTGTGATGTTAAATTGCGAAGATTTTGAGTTTTCGTTAAAGGGCGTGTCCGTGGCGGCCTGGCGAATTTCGATGATTCGCCATGAAAAATGAAGTTGCTATAACTCAGACATACAATGTCCAATCTGCCCCAAACTTCACATGCTTGATGAGACTTCGAACCTGAACAGATTGACATGCCCATATTCAGTTATAGTCATAGCGCCACCTATTGGCAACAGGAAGTGACATATTTTACACTGCGACTAACTACTCCTAGAAATTTTATGACATCAATGTCTTTTTTGTGGTCAGTCTAATCTAAAGGCCTGTGCGATGTTAAGTTGTGAAGATCTTGAGTTTTCGTTAAGGGGCATGTCCATGGCACCGTGACGAAGTTCGATGTCTCGCCATGGGAATAAAAGATGTTATAACTCAGACATAAAATGTTCGATCTTCCCCAAACTTCACATGTGTGATAAGAGTCTTGGCCTGAACACATCTGTAGGCCAATATTCCATCGGGTGTGGCAAAATGGCTCGATAGCGCCACCTATACACTTTCAACAGAGCGCGCCTCGAGCTCCGTTTCCCGTACATGTACAAAAATCGGTACACACATGTAACACACCAATACCTACAAAAAAGTCTCTTGGTACGAAATCTGAAACCCAACAGGAAGTCGGTTATTTTTAGTTTTATGAGCAAATTTTGTGTCATTTTTGTCATTTCCATGCGTTGTATTTTAACGAACTCCTCCTAGAGATTCATTCAGATCAACACCAAAGTTGGTATGCCTAATCTAACGGCCTTTGTGATGTTAAATTGCGAAGGACTTGAGGTTTCGTTAAAGGGCGTGTCCATGGCGGCCTGACAAATTTCAATGTTTCGCCGTGAAAAAGGAAGTTGCTATAACTCAGACATACAATGTCCAATCTGCCCAAAACTTCACATGTTTAATACGACTCTTGGCCTGAACATATTTACATGCCCATATTCAGTTATAGTCATAGCGCCACCTATTGGCAACAGGAAGTGAAATATTTTACACTGCGACAAACTACTCCTAGAAATTTTATGACATCAATGTTATTTTTGTGGTCAGTCTAATCTAAAGACCTGTGTGATGTTTAGTTGTGAAGATCTTGAGTTTTCATTAAAAGGCGTGTCCATGGCGCCGTGACGAAGTTCGATGTGTCACCATGGGAATTAAAGATGTTATAACTCAGGCATAAAATGTCCGATCTTGCCCAAACTTCACATGTGTGATAAGAGTCCTGGCCTGAACAGATCTGAAGGCCAAAATTCCATTGGGTGTGGCAAAATGGCTCGATAGCGCCACCTATACACTTTCAACTGAGTGCATATACACTTTCAACGGAGTGCGCCTCAAGCTATGTTTCACGTACATGTACAAAAATCGGTACACACATGTAACACACCAATATCTACGAAAAAGTCTCTTGGTACGAAATCCGAATCCAAACAGGAAGTCAGTTATTTAGAATTTTCTCTGCAAAATTGGCGTTGTTTTTGCCATTTTCAGGGGTTGTACTTTAACGAACTCCTCCTAGAGATTTATTCAGATCAACACCAAACTTGGTCAGTTAAATCTAAAGGCCTTTGCGATGTTAAATTGCGAAGATCTTGAGATTTCGTTAAAGGGAGTGTCCATGGCGGCCTGACAAATTTCGATGTTATGCCAAGAAAAAGGAAGTTGCTGTAACTCGACATACAACGTCCAATCTGCCCCAAACTTCGCATGTTAGATAAGACTTCTGCCCTTAACAGATCTACATGCCCATATTCAGTTATAGTCATAGCGCCACCTGCTGGCAACAGGAAGTGACATGTTTTACGCTGCGACAAACTACTCCTAGAAATCTTTTGACATTAATGTATTTTTTGTGGTCAGTCTAATCTAAAGGCCTGTGCAATGTTAAATTGTGGAGATCTTCAGTTTTTGTTAAAGGGCGTGTCCATGGTGCCATGACAAAATTTGATGTCTCGCCACAGCAAGAGAAGTTGTTGTAACTCAGGCATAAAATGTTCAATCTTCCCCAGACTCTGCATGTTCGATAAGAGTCCTGGCCTGAACACATCTGAAGGCCAATATTCCATTATAATGATAGCGCCACCTACTGGCAACAGAAAGATTGGCACATATATGGAATACACTTTGATATATTCCACTTATATTTATGAGTTTAAATGCATATTTCTCACCGTTCACCTATTTACTAAAGCCACTCGCTGCCGGTGAGCCCGGGTGCGAGGGCCCGTTCATCGCTGCTTGCAGCTTTAATTATTATTATACTTCTTCTCCAAAGTGAATCGCAATTTCGAGAGCCTAAACATGCTCGAAAAGTCATGAAACTTTGCACACACCTAAGAACTGGCGAAAATTTACGTCTGATATGGGTTTCAGAAGTGGGTGTGGCAAAATGGCTCGACAGCGCCACCTATACACATTCAACGGTGTGCGCCTCGAGCTATGTTTCACGTACATGTATGAAAATCGGTACACACATGTAACTCTCCAATTCCTAAAAAAAAGTCTCTTGGAGCAAAATCCGAAACCCAACAGGAAGTCGGTTATTTTTAATTTTATGAGCAAATTTTGTGTCATTTTTGTCATTTCCATGTGTTGTATTTTAACAAACTCCTCGAATTTGAGGAAAACTTGAATTTTAATTCAAAGTCTCGCCAAGGGTGTAAAAGATGTTATAACTCAGGCATAAAATGTCCGATCCTCCCCAAACTTCACATGTCTGATAAGAGTCCTGACCTGAACACATCTGAAGGCCAATATTCCATCGGGTGTGGAAAAATGGCTCGATAGCGCCACCTATACACATTCAACGGAGTGCGCCTCAAGCTATGTTTCACGTACATGTACAAAAATCGGCGCACACATGTAACACACCAATATCTACGAAAAAGTATCTTGGTATGAAATCCGAATCCAAACAGGAAGTCAGTTATTTAGAATGTTCTCTGCAAAATTGGTGTTGTTTTTGGCATTTTCAGGGGTTGTACTTTAACGAACTCCTCCTAGAGATTTATTCAGATCAACATCAAACTTGGTCAGTTAAATCTAAAGGCCTTTGCGAAGTTAAATTGGGAAGATCTTGAGATTTCGTTAAAGGGAGTGTCCATGGCGGCCTGACAAATTTCGATGTTATGCCAAGAAAAAGGAAGTTGCTGTAACTCAGACATACAATGTCCAATCTGCCCCAAACTTCGCATGTTAGATAAGACTTCTGCCCTTAACAGATCTACATGCCCATATTCAATTATAGTCATAGCGCCACCTGCTGGCAACAGGAAGTGACATATTTTATGCTGAGACTGTCATGAGGAAGGTGAAGGGGATGAACTCAAATGCAGACAGAATGCTCTCACACGATTTATTGGAGACAAAAACAGAAAACAAAACCCACGAGGGGGCAAAACAAGGGCAAGACTGATGAGAGATAAACTAGACTAACACTTGACAAACTACACTATAACAAAAACAGGATCACACTTCTACTTAGACAAGACTTTCAATAGACGTACTCACAGACAGATCTCACATAGATTGACATGCAATGTTAGACAGTCTTTGACAATATTAGACAATGTTTGACAATGAACCGACAAAGGGACAGAGAAACACACGGGGTTATAAAGGGAGCCTACTAATGAACACAACAGGTGGAACAGGTAAATCAATGATGAACAAACTAGGGTAACAAGGGGGGCGGGGCAAGGAAACGAGACAACACAAGCACATGGCCCAAAGACAAGGCCATGTGCTTGTACACAAAACACGGGCCTGTCATGATCCAGCCACAAGACTGGAGAAAAATCAGGACATGAAGGCAGAACCATGACAGAACCCCTCCCTTAAGGAGCGGCTTCCAGACGCTCCTCAAGGGAACATCATACATGGGACATGAATAACTGGGACAAAGACACAAACCAACAGGACATGACAAATAACACTAAAGGCAAACAAGAAAAAACAATCACAGAGTTAGGGTGCAAAATCAAAAACAATAAACAAGGCAGAGGAGGTGGGGGAAGTACAAAGTTCTTAGGGGGCAGTCCAGGGTGGATGGGAGGACTCGGGTTCTTGGGTCTCCGGGACGAGGACTGAGGACTGGGACTCCGGGGGAATTTGGCTGGAGACACATGAGGGGATGACTTGGGGGAAACAGTAGGCAACTTGACAGGGGAGACAGAAGGGGACACAACAGGAGAAAAGACGACAGGGGATACTGCGGGTGACCTTGGAGCAGGAAAAAGTATAGAGCTCCCCATCATCGTCTGCAGCAGACTGGGGTACTGCGCTCACGGCAGCTGACTGGGATTTGGCGCTCACAGCAACTGACTGGGGTTCGGCGCTCACAGCAGCTGACTGGGGTTCGGCGCTCACAGCAGCTGACTGGGGTTCGGCGCTCACGGCAGCTGACTGGGGTTCGGCGCTCACGGCAGCTGACTGGGGTTCGGCGCTCACGGCAGCTGACTGGGGTTCGGCGCTCACCGCAGCTGACTGGGGTTCGGCGCTCACGGCACTCGTAGAATCTGTGGACTCGGTACATGACTTGATTGACTTGCCAGGGGCTTCAAGAATCTGGGCAAGACGCTTTAAGTACTCAGCCATAATGTCAGCAGCGACGAGGACAGGCATCTCTTGATGCGCGGAAACAGCCCGCAAGACAGCTTCAGCAGCTGAATCATTGAGGAACTTAAATTGTGAATGGGTTCTGGATAGCTTGAATGGTTTTGCCGTGGTGATTTTTTGAAATGACCGTAAAAAGGGAATCATTAATTGTATTGTATTTTTAAATTGCAGCTTCCAAACATGTCAAATAATTTTTTCATACAGATGAAAAAGTCATTCTGAGAAAATATGCATAGTTTCATGATTTCACATATTCCTTGCCAGGGGCTTCAAGAATCTGGGCAAGACGCTTTAAGTACTCAGCCTTAATGTCAGCAGCGACGAGGACAGGCATCTCTTGATGCGGGGAAACAGCCCGCAAGACAGCTTCAGCAGCTGAATCGGCCGCGACTCTCTCGGCGGTACTCACGATAGCGGGCTCTGGGACAGCACCTGGGACAGTGCTTACAGTAGCGGGCTCTGGAACAGCACCTGGGAGAGCGCTTGCAGTAGCGGGCTCTGGGACCGGCAGAGATGAAGGGCGAAGAATCCGCAGGATTAATAAGCTCTGCTGTCTGCCGCTTCTCTCCTGGTGAAAATGAACTGAGCTTGAATTTTTCAATTTGGAAAAATTGTTGGTAAACATTAAAAAGCATATATTTCTAGCTATGTGAATATACATTAACTAAAGATCTGTTAAGCATTATATAAATGTTTGTTATTGATTTATTAAGGAAAGTTATTATAAAGTGTTCCCAAACTTATTCTTTAGTTGATAATGTGTGTGTGAAATAAAAAAAATGAACTCATTGTTACACACTAGGTTTGTGGATGGTCTGGGATGTTTAGGGTTGCATGCTGCAATGAAGGCAAATCCGATACATATTAGGTACCTGTTCCTGGCCAAAGAGGACCGGCTGACTGCCCAGGACCTTATTGACGTATTCAGCCCACACTTCGCAGAGGAGGGAAGCAATCACAGGCGCACTGAAATAAAAACATATGCTTGGTTCCGTGACTTCTTGATAGATGTGGAAGGTATGATGTCAGTAGTATATAACAAAGCCATATAGCCAAAACCTAGTTTCAAATATTTTTTTATTTATGATGATTATATTATTTTCCACAGGTGGAGAAATGCAAGTGGACCAAAGTAAATGCCTCACTCTGCAAGAGGTTCTTGCTTTTGCTTCTGGGCTGGGATTCAAAAACAAGCCAATAATTGAATTTATGCATACTGACCGCAAATTCCCTGAAGCCAACACATGTGACGTAGTCCTCCGCCTACCAGTACACAGGAGCTATGAGGAGTTCTGCAACCACATGTGCAGTGGGATATTGCAGGCCACAGAGTTTGGAATGGCATAAAAGTCATGTTCTGTGTTGTTTTGTTTGTTCTATCAGATTCTAATCAAACTGAAGTCATTCAAATAAAGAAGTATTCCCAAACCAGAGTTGATTATTCAAAACGAGTCATATCCTCCAGTTTTGTGTGCAATTCTTATATAGCATTATATTGTAGACTAATTTAGTAAACCTAATGACCATAATAAGCATGTTGCTACAATAAAAACAATATTTAAGATAATGTTTTATCATGCTTCAGAAGCGTGCAGATCCTCATTTATATTTACAGGACTGGAGACTCCAGCAGTGCATCATGTAACAATACAGCCTGATAACTTATATACCAGGAAAACAATTTTTCACGTTTTTATGACATGTCATCATAAAAAAAATTAGACAAAACATTAAAATGTGTCGTTTAAACATACCGCCCGAAAATGCCTGATGCTGTCAGGAGCGGACCAATTTTGTGAAATTCAGCTCCAAAGGAGTAATGGCAAAATGAAGTTGCGATTGTAAGATGCAGTCTGTAAGACGCGCGACATTGATGAAAATGTGCGTTCACAAATACAGAATTTAATAATATGAGGGATTTCTTCAGAGAGGTTTTGCCACATTTCTTCAATTAAGGATGATGCATAGTTATGGGTGTTTCCATTTGACTGAAAAATATTTGATCATTGTCTTGTGAGTCCATTAACTGATCGTCTTGTCCCCAAAATAGTTGTATATTATTATTATTATATTATTATTGTTTATATTTTTATATTATATTTGTTTATATTAATCTTTTCCTCTCATTTAGATCTCTTTACTTAACGTTCTGAATACTTTTGTAAACAATAGTCGACTATAAATGGTCGAAATGCAAATTGATTATGCTGCATTTTAAATGTAACATTTCCTTTTATTTCGGCTAATTAATAGACAATAATTGTAAATAATATAGCCTAGTGTTTCGTTGAGGAATTAATGATCACGTAGTTTCATTTGTAAATGAAAGCACAACATGGTCATTTATCATCATGCATGGGCATAAATACAAAAAAAAAAAAAAATTGAGTTTGTCCGACTCAAAACGCACGTCTTGGACGCCCATTTCTATTATGATAAACGCACGTCAAAAACTATTAAAGCAAATCACACGTCGAGGACGCGCATTTGGATACACAAAAACGCGCGTTTCTGGCGCGCGTTGTCCACAATCCCAAAGCGCACGCTAAGAACGCGCATTGTTATGGCAAATCACGCGTCAGGGACGCGCGTTTTGCTGTAAAATCTCACGCTTTTGAAGTGTCAATGTGCAATCAGACGCCCGAGCAGGCGTTTGTGACCACTTTGGCTTGCCATAAACCCGAGCCTGCGGCGCTGAAATTTGACGTCTTGGGTAAGCACTGTAACAGTCACAGCCTATTACAAGGCAGGCTATCTTTTTCTTGGGGTATGTTCATCCTAGCCACTAGGTGTCACTAATAGGACCCCATGTTTAGAGTAAAAAGGGGAAGTAGTAGAAGGAAAATTATACCACAACACACCTTCACCTGGTCACTGCTGTCGTGGAAAATCCTGACTTGGGAAACTTAGTGTTTGCTGCCCAAATGTAAGTGCTGTTATATCATGTTTTGATTTTTGGAATATCTTTGATTTAGGTGGAGACCTGTTTCTTGTAAATAGCTTGTTTGTTTGTTTGTTTGTTTATGGATGAGTTGATTTGTTGGATTTCTTTTTCTTGTAGAGGATTTTTTGTGCTATTATGATTCTGCTGGACTACTTACCAGAAGAACAATTTCATTGACTGTCTTTGGAGGCAGAAATGCCCTTATCCAAAGAATGACATTAAATGACCATTTAAAGACTAATGACCAAGTCTGGTCTCATCCTGTGGGAAATGACATTGCCTCAGTATTCTCTGTGCTCACCTACATTTTTGATTTGGACAGTTTATTTGGTTGATGATTGTTTGGCACACGCTTGCGTCTATACTTCAATACATGTTTAAAAAGAGTTTATGCTCTTTTGAGTGTTTATTTCCATTACTTTTTGTTTGATTTCTTGAAAAACGTTATATCCTTCAAAGGTCTTGTTTTGCAAATATGATCCCCCCTTTTTTTCTTATAACTCATCAGTTCTAAATAGCTGGGACAGTTATAGCACACTGCAGCCCGTTGTCTACTTTGGATGGATCGAGACTACAATAAATACGAATAGATAGGAATAGGCTACAATAAATGATGTATGCCGAGGCTGGTCAAATGGCGTCCCCCATATCATCTTTATCTGGCCACCCAACTGGGTTTTAATGTTAAGAAATCCCTCGCAGTCTGATATCAAAGCGCCCTCTGAGAAATAGGGGGAGCGTTCATCGTGTTGTTTAACAGCATTCAGCGGTGAGTTTAACAACGCTCTACTGCAGGTAGAACAGCATCCAAATGTGAGTTTAACCAAAACAACGCTCAACTGCAGGTAAAACACTATTCAGAGGTGAGTTTAACAACGCTTCGCGGTGCGTGCAGTAAGCAGTTTAACCGTTTTCTGCCCGGTCACAGGGTAAGTGACTAATTATAGGTGATGCATGCTGGATAATGTATTTTTTATAGGAGTCTGGTATTGATAAATAAATGTATATATGCTTGTGTTTGATTAATCAATGTCTTGTTTATTTATTTATTTATTAAATATCCTCTAAATTAATAATGCTGACGTCATTGTATGGCGCGATCGTGATCCCAAGGTCCATTGCGTTTTTCCCTTTCCACTCGGTAAGTAGAAAAGTTAATTAATAGAGATCGAGACTATTCTTAAATTTACACAATAAAAACTGTAGAATCAGTACAAGTTGTGTTTAGAACTTTTAGACGTGTAAGGCAGCAATTTATTAGGACAGTTAATGATAGAAAATTGTATATATATATATATTTAAATTACTTGCTGCACCACATGTGCAGTAGGCTAGCAAAGTTAGCTAATTAAATTCAAAGTTAATTTTTTTTCACATATAATCATGAAGGTGTAATCATGGGGAATACAAGATTTTCAGTACTGATGTGTTTCCAGTTACCTATTTTACATTAGCTCAAACTATTAAGCCATTTCAGCTAACATTATAAATGGTCAGGCCAGTAATTGTTTAAAATCCACGGATAATTTGATAATAAATGCCTAAATATAATCTATAATAAACAGTAGAAACAAATTCATAACAACAACATTATTGTGTCTCAGCACAATTTCTCACTATAAAATAAATAATTTAAATGTTCTTTCAGAGGTTATATAGGAGGCTATGTTGAACATTGCAACTTTTCTATTTCTTTCTTTTGTATTAAAATAACAAAATTCCACCTGCCCAAGCCCATTTATTCACACATGGTGCAACCCAAAATCAACCAAATGGGTGGAAAAACTGTTCAATCTGGGAACATTGATGAAGAATACTGGTGTAAAGTGTAAGGCACAGGTGTCAAACTCAGTTCCCGGAGGGTCGCAGCCCTGCAGAGTTTAGTTCCAACCCTAATTAAATGCACCTTACTCAGCTAATCGAGTCATTAAGGAATATTTGAAAGTTAAAGGTATGTTTCCTGGAGCAGGGCTGAGCCCCTTCAGGAACTGAGTTTGACACCTCTGGTGTAAGGTGTTGAATTTTTAATATATATTTTTTTCTCTCTCATCAGGTCTTTCAAATTTGCCTGCTCTTTATTCTAAACCCCGACCACACATACAGACAAACACACTCACTCACACACACAATAAAGGCACTTTTAAGAGCCACGTCTGTCCTGTTTACCTGTCTGTGCTGTAGTTTACTTGTCACTCTCTTTTTAGCTCTCTCTATATCTTTATCTCTATTTTCATCTTTATTTGTTTTATTTGACCATCTCTCCAGTTCTCTTAATAGTTCCTAAAAATCATCTTTATTGTAACAGTTTGTCCACCTGTTGTTTGTTTTTGTGTATATTTCTTTTCTAGTCATGACAAGGCCCAAATTCAGGTCCTGCCCTTCTTGCCAGACTCCCAATCAGGCAAGCAGGAAAACTTGTCTATGAAGCCATGTCTGCTTTGGAAGCCTGCCCACCAAAAAAATAAATTAAAAGAAAAAGTGGCATCACTAGATAGCCAGTGGGGGAAATCTGTCCTTAAAAGCAGAAATGCTGGGCGTGTAATTGATTCTGCCCGTATTGCAGCCAGTAACACACTGTTCCTCAGAGCCAAAACACAGACCGAATTCTGTTCAGCTGGAGGGGGTTGGGTTTTTTGGGGTTAGTTATGTGAGGCTTGTGGGGGTCGAGATAAAGGTGTAAATTGCTCTTTATGGGCAGTGTCTTATGAGGCTTTCAAAGATGCTGAACCGGTTTATATAGGACTGTTGTTTTGGCTATAGACTAAAAAATGGTCTGTCCCCACGTAAGATTTTTCTAGTTCTAGTCGTTCATTTGTTATATTCAACTAATCAGAGGTTTATATTAAATTTACAAAATCAAATCTTAATATATTCCATGCTCAAGCACATGCATTAAGTTTGCCACAAAGTACATGCAGAAGTAGCCTAATAATTGTAAAAAATGAGACATTTTAATTATTTATTAATAAACAAATGTTTTCTTGTCTGCTGCAAGATGAAATTCACAGTGCTGGCTCTCTCCGACAGAGAAATGCAACATTCACAGATTGTTGAATGTTGAATATTAATGCGCCCTGTCATTAATGCGAATGAATAATTTTTGCACAAATACTTGCATATGAATAATAATTCACATTTTGCATTACAACGAAAATTATTTTTTACATGCAATTATCCAAAATGCAACCAAACAAGATTTGGAATGAAGATAAAATAAATAAGAATAAAAGCTGCACATCTACCATCACACGTGCAGTGCAAATCTTGCACATATTTTACACACCTGCATTTAAATGCAGCTGCATTTTTTTTTTTTCTTCATTAAATAATATGAAAGCAAGTAGGGCTGGGTGATAAATCGATTTTATCAATTAACTCAAATTTGTAATTTACGTCGGTTTGTTTGAATGAAAATCGTTTTTCTTTTTAACATCCACCGACGCACAACTCAGTTCTCCCGTAGTTCAGAGTGGCTCAACCCTCCCCCACGAGTCTGACAGAGACAGGCCGCCGAGCAAAGGATGAGTGGAGCGGTGTGATTCTGACTGGAGCCTCCATCACTAGTACAATTCATACCAACAGCCCGTAATATAACTGCATATTCAGCAAGAATTCATGTTTAACCTATTTAAATCAGGTTATAATGACTGCAATTGTCGAGCTGGATGTTAAAGGCTATATGAGTTTGTCTGTTTCTTTTACTGATTATTTTCGGGTTAAAGCATGATTTAAACAGATAAAGCACATTCACACGCAATCGCTTTAGCAATAATGCATTTAAACAAATGTAATCTTACAGTGCTACTACATTATCAGTAGGCTATTTGATTTTGAAATCTTGAAGAAATTAATCGATCTGTTTAGACAAAATAACTGACAAAAATGTACTGTTATTTTCCTCACAAACAAAATTTGCACAGCTGATGGGCTAGTATTAACAAAAAATAAATAATAATAATAATAAATAATATATAATAAAAAAATTAATAATAAAATAAAATATAGGTCTTTCCAGCATTAAGGTAATAACATTACAGTTTTTTATCATCTTGTCTCAGTTATAAGTTTATAACTATATTAAAACCTGTTTTGAAAAATTTCTTTGTCAGTTGAATATTGATTTTAAAATCGATTTAAATCATAAATCAGATTTTTTATTAGGCCATATGCTATCGCCCAGCACTAAAAGCAAGTAAAGAAGGCTCCCTTTAAAATCACTTATGTTGTCAGTGTCACGGTGTGATAAAAAATGAAAATATGGAACTTATTCCCGCTGAAGCAGTGTTCCCGGTGGGACACTTTGAGTGTAACCCCGTCCCCAGGCCTGTGTGTGCGACTGTTGCCATGACAACCACAAATGACAGAACATTGATGATCGCGGCCCCCCCTCCCTCGGACAGAGACCCGAACGTGAGTGCTGGCCTTAAATTGCACTTCGTGAAGTGAGTTTGCAGTGCCTAAAATTGATATTTTCCCCCACATTATATGCTTGAAGTGGAATTGTCATGTGCGTGGAAGATACATTCCTTTTTGCCATGCACTCTCCATGTGTTATGCTAGTTGACTGTCAATAGTGAGAGTTCTGTGACATTGATCTGTTCCAACTGTCTGGATCTTGAGAATTATCATCTGGGATTTGAATTAACTCCTCTGTTTGCGCTAATAGGAGAAGAGATGCCCTGTTGAAATGTTCACTATCTGTCTCAGTAAAAGCCCCGTGCAGCTTGTCGACTTCGAGTCTGCTGTATCCTTGCAACTCATCTGTATGGTGAGAAGTGTTCGTTCCTTCCAATGCATGTGAACTGTATACTTTGCCTGAAGCATCCATTCGGTCTGTCTCAGTAGAAGCCCTGTGCAGCCTGTCGACTTCGAGTCTGCTGCATCCTTGTAGCCCACCTGTGCTGAGAGAAGTGACTGTCCCTCTGTCACGAACCTGAGGCTGGCACGCTCTGTCTGAAATATCCACTCTGTCTGTGTCAGAAGAAGCCCCGTTCAGCCCGTTGACTTCGAGTCTGCTGTATCCCTGCAATTCATCTGTATTGTGAGAAGTGTTCGTTCCTTCCAACGCATGTGGACTGTATACTTTGCCTGAAGCATCCATTCGGTCTGTCTCAGTAGAAGCCCTGTGCAGCCTGTCGACTTCGAGTCTGCTGCATCCTTGTAGCCCACCTGTGCTGAGAGAAGTGACTGTCCCTCTGTCACGAACGTGAGGCTGGCACGCTCTGTCTGGAATATCCACTCTGTCGGTGTCAGGAGAAGCCCCGTTCACCTTGTCGGCTTTGAGTCTGTTACCACTTGTAACCCCCTGGTATTGGCGAAGTGCCCCCCGCTGCGAGCGAGCGTGGGAACAGTGTGCCGTGTTGGAGTCGCCATTCAGTATTTCCCCTACCTAATTACTCACCATTCACTTACCTGCCTAAGGCCCTGCTCTGGTGTTACAAAGAAAGTAGAAGAGCCTGACCACACCTCTCCCAAGGAAGATTCCCCTAGCCACCCTACCTTAAGACCGTGCACCTGCCGTATAAGTACCTGACTGATATCCATTCGCCTCAAATTCCGCACCTGTGAAAGAAGGAAGAAAGGTTGGAATTAACTACTCAGAGGAGACTTACCGGACCGCTCACTTGCCAAACACATCTCCACCTTAAGGCTGTGCACCTGGTGTATACGTACCTGACTGATATCCATCCGTCCCAAATTCTGCACCTGTGAAAGGAAGGAAGGAAGGTTGGAAGTACCTACTTACCAGAGGAGACTTACCAGACCGCTTACTTGCCAACCGCATCCCCACCTGTGAAAGACCTACTTGAACACCCACCTGTTCTCCGTCCATCTACTGCGGGGTCCGCACTGAGGAAGAGGGCGGGAGAGTCCCCGGTCGCTGCACCGTTCATCTTCGATCCCTGAGGGCAACAAAGAAGAAGATTTTAGATTAGGATCTCCAATTTGCTTTTACTTCAAAATAAAACTTGTTAAATTTATTCTCTGTCTCCGACTCTTCCCTCTGATCCGCTCCTCGAGGTGGTCCTGGTTCAGGGGTGGGCGCAGACTAGCTTGTCCCACCCGACCTGTGACATCAGTTAATTAAGCTCTTTTTTTACATCGTGTGTATTTTGTTGATTATAATGAGAGAACTTGAGTTTAATCGTGAGGACGGTTTATTAATCCGTCCATTCTTTAGAGTTTCAAAGTTTTAGCTAAATCGTCAGGGTTTAATTTATTCATTTCTTTTTTTAGGCTAATTAGGCATAATTAATGTGAACAAAATTATACAGTGCTTAAAATTTAAACATGCAACAATTTCTTAATCAGTTTACAGACAAATGTCTTTTTCCCCAAGAAGTTATCTGTCAAAATAAAGGACAGGTAACGAATAGCAAAAATGTTTGTTGTTTTATTAAAGGAATTTTAAAATATAAATTAAAATATAGGCATAATATATGAAAATATTGACATTGCATATTAATCCATGTAGCCTACCCCCTTAAAATAGGCTACCACTTTTAATGCTCCAATGCAAAGTAAACCACAATTTCTTTTGAACAATATAACACATAATATGTGATGTGTAATTCATATAATATAAATAATACTGCACACCTTTTAAATGTATCAAATCTAAAATATGTCTAATATCTAATATCTAAAATAAAATAATACCATGTAGCTTAGAGAAAATATAAGCACAGACTCAGGCACAGGCTTGACATTTATCCTGCTTGAATTCGTTCTAATAAATGCACATAACTTCAGAAGTACCAAACTTTAATCTGTGAATATTAAAATATTAAATATTTTAACTATAGTCTTTTTCTTTCATTTTCGTGACTGAAGCCGTCAAATGTAACACATCAGCGAGGCCAAACAGACATCTATTTGCGAAAATGTGCTGTGATGCCTTGTTTGATAACTTGTGGTTAAAGCGCCACTCAGCGGTCAAAAGCTGCAAATGCACTTTACAGATGCCGCGGCGGCGGTAAAAAGGGCCTTTAGGCTGTCTACTTAGTGAACGATGACCGAGGCAGAAAGAAACTATGCGCAAATAGAGAAAGAGACATTAGGGTTTCAGTTTTCGGATGTGAAAGGTTCCATGAATACATTTATGGAAGAGAAGTGGTATTAGAAATGGATCATAAACCACTGATTGCGATCTCAAAGAAGGCTTTAGTAGATGCTCCTCCTCTTATTCAACGGTTAATGCTCCGTCTCCAGAAATACAGTCTGTCATTTGAGTTCACTCCAGGGAAGCACCTGGTTATGGCAGATGCACTCAGCAGAGCATCTTTGAGTCATACAGGATCAAGTAACATGGAACATGATGTGCAGGTTCATGTAGACTGCATAAAAAAACACTTACTAGTGTCTGAGGATAAATGGAGACAGATTGCTGAAGCAACGGCAGATGACCGTGAGCTACAAGCTGTAGTAGAAAAAATCCACCAGCCAAAAGACCAGAAGTTGTCAAATCCTTATCAGAGCTTTAAAGCTGTCAGTTGTCCATGGGGTGCTCCTGAGAGGTAAACGGATTGTCATACTTACCTCCATGCGCTCACAAATGGCAAAACTCACACATAAAGGGCACTTAGAGATATGGAGATTATACAAAGATAAACAGCCAGAGCAGAGTCTATGACAGGAATGCCAAACAGTTATCCCCACTGGAACAAAAGGACACGGTACGTGTCAGATATGATGGAAAATGGGGACCGGTTGCAAAGGTCATCAATGAGACAACACCAAGATCCTACGAGGTACTTACAGAGTATGGTAACACACTGCAAAGAAATCGCCGTCACCTGCTGAAAGTACCAAGCACCTGTACTGAAAGTACAGACATAGTTATCTCTGATGGACTAACGGAGCAAACTCGAGTAGAAAAAAAACCCACCTAGCTCTACAACCATCACTGAAAACATCACAGAAAACTCACCTTCCACTGAGATAAGTGGGGGAAGACCACGTCGTCACGCAATGAAACCTAAAAGACTGATAGAAGAGTGTTAAGATAGTTAAAGAAAAAATACATAGTAATTACTGAGTATTGACTCATATGCAACAAAGTTTTGTGCAGTTAATTTTAGAAATACGCAGCAAGATAGTGTTGAACTAACAATTTTTTTGCTGTTGTTGTGAGTAAGTGCTGTTAAAGTTGACAGACCTTGTTTAAGTTATTGTTAAAAAAAAAAAACAGGGAGATGTACTGATACTGACTATAGTAACAGTTAACCAATAGAGGGCGTCATTTAGCTGTGTAGCTTTATGTTGCTTGTAAATGAATACAAATAAATTCAAAGTAAAACAAAATGATTAAAACCAGGAAAAACAGTGGCTAGTGGCCGACGAAGGCAATCCTCCTATAAATCACAAGCATAAATATTTTAGGATACAATATTTAAGCACATTGTGACTATTTAAAACATTATGTCTCTAAGAAAAATAAAGATTAGAACAACAAAAAAGAAACTTACATTTTCTTGGGACACCAGCCTAAATGAATGAGCTATATCCTCGTAACAATAAAGTTAAACGGCATGAATGACTAATAGCTGTGCACTCTCCTTGATGTTACTCATTACTGCAAACCCCTGTAGAATCACTACTCGCTATTATGCGAGTGAGGGTCTGTAGACTCGTAACTGCTGGCACAATTTACTGGTTACCATACACGCAGACACCAAACCGAACTACAAACAAACAGTGAGCCGTGTTAATCGGTTCTCAGTAAGTTCAATATTAAAAATAGACAACCTTCCAAGAAGACTCACCTTCTCCTGTTTACACAGCCGAATCACCAAGAGGCTCACTCTTCAACTAGCACCACATTTTTTTTGTTCATGTCTAACGACACATTTAAAGGGACGCATCACTTGCGCCACCTGATCCAAATGATCAGTGCCAATGAACAGGCCTTTAAGGAACACTTCCCATCTCAACCACCCTACCCGCTACATAAATAATATAATTCCCTTCAAACTGACAAGCTAAACCAACATATCTGATTATTACAGGTGTCAGGGCTCATTAATAATTTATTTCTAGGCAGAGAGCAGTCAGAAAGATGACAGAAGAAACACCACTGCTCAGCTCTCCATGGAGCTCACAACGAGCGAATTTATTCTTGTTTAAGACCTTTTAAAAATAAAATATTACGGCGATTGCACGCAATTCACCCATTAGAACACACCAAGAGCTAAATTCAGATGTTTCTGAACTGTTAAAGTGATAAAATGATGTATTCGCGGCAGCCAACTGCCCGCGAGCTCGCGATGTATACTCTGAACACTTGAATTCCACATAGAGAATTTACAGCCTTTTACATTAAAACACTGCAGCGAAACAACACAAAAGTTAGTGTTAGTGTCTTGCTAATATCATGCTAATCAAGCTAGAAACATGCTAGCAACATGCTAGTATCTTGCTAATCATGCTAGCAAAATGCTAGTTACTTTGCTAATCATGCTAATGACATGCTAGTCATTTGGTAGTAATGTAAGCAACATCCTAATCACTTGCTTTTTTCATCTTCTTAAACTTGTCAAAGTTTTCAAACTTTTTAAACTTTCTTGTCAGGCTTTCTCAAGCCAACTTTCAAACTCATATCCTACATCAACAATTTTTTAAATTCAATTAAAAAAATTTGTTTTTAATATTTTTATTTTTGTTTTTATGTTTGAGCTTATATATCTCTATTATCATAACAGTCTGAGTGATTCTGATTCCTGAACAGTAAACTTTGAAGTGTCAGCTTTGTGAACAAAGGTTGATTATGTATCTAGTCAGAAAGAATCATGAGCAGAAACCTTTTTATTTTGGGTATGTAATTTCTGTCTCCATGCCAAAAAAGGGGGGTGACTAGTAAGGGGTTAAAGTTTGTCTTGACAATCTTTTTTATCTAGTTATTATTATAATACTTCTTGTGAGACTAAATTTACAAACGTATCTCCTCCTAGGGCTTTAAAGCAGATAGCACACATACGTCTGCGAGATGTCTGTTAAAGATCTTTTGATCTGAAAAGCATCTGCTGTCTACAAACGTCTGACAGATGTCTTTCAGACATCAGTTTTGCATACATTCTAAATCATAAACATTTTAAAGACATCTAATAGACATCTATTTGACATCTAAAAGGAAACGTCCAGTAGACGTATTGTAGATGAGCAAACACTCTAAAAAATACGTCTTGGAGATGTACGTGTGCTATCAGGCCAAGCCCCAAACTCGGCAGAGACCTGCGGCATGGTGGGGACTGGGTTGCTATATCTTTTCAGACTGATCAGACTTAAAGTTTTTTTTTATTAATTTTTAAAAATCTAAATTTCCCATGGACTTCCATTGTCTGAGAAAGATTGTGCCCCTACAGGAGCAATTCCCAGTATTGAAAGGGAGGAGTCTGCCTTAGTTTCACTTTTAAATCAGTTAAAAATACAAGTAAATAATACAATTTCCTTCAAACTGACAAGCTAAAGCAACATGTGTTATTACCTGGTCAGATCTCATAAATAATTGATGGTTGGCCAGAGAACAGAGAGAAAGACCTGAGAGAAATCACCCCTGCATCAGTGAGAGTCTGAGAGTCTTAAACAAGGACTGGTGGAACGTGGTTGTGTTCCACTTCACATTCGCTGAGTGAAAGGGGAGTTTTATAATGACAGGACACTTATTTATGACTATTCACCAGGAAGAACAGCTCGTTCCGTGCGTCATACGTCATTACGTTATGTCTATGTCAATTCGCATGCACAGTACTTTCCTGTTTCGGTTTTCAATCTGATCAAGTGTTTACATGTCCTCTCGCTCGGATTACAGAAGGGATTATCCACCCCTTACAATCCGATCAAAATTTTTGTTGGATCTGGCCAATTCAATCCGATTGGCGTGTTTACATGTGAATTTTTTTTATTCTGATTGTGCTTCTAGTCCTATTACAATCGGATTAGTAGTATCCATATAAACGAAGCTACTGACCACAACGCTTCAGTGACAGGACTGTGAAATAGAAAACAGGGGAAAAAGCCATGACTTTAATTCGCATCCAGCTTGCCAATTCTGCCGAAGCTATTGTCATAGCCTAGGCTTTTTTATTAGAACAGAAAACAGCAAGTGTCCATAGAAAAATACTGTTGTAGGTTTTATTTGCTGCAAGGCAGCTCAAGAACACTGGACACACAGGTACTCTGGATCTTTTAGGCCAAGGCCACATCAAAGTTCAAAGTTGTTTTTCAGACTGCTCAGACTTACAGTTTTTTTAATTTTATTTTTTATTATTATTAATTATTACATTTCAAAATTTCCCAAAGACTTCCATTGTCTGAGAAAAATTGCGCCTCTAGAGGAGCAATTCCCAGGAGTGAAAGGGAGGAGTCTGCCTTAGGCCTGGTTCACACCGGACGCGGAAGCGGCGCAGAACGGAAAATCACGCGCGGTCCGGCGCCTGCCTGTTCACACCAGACGCGTATTCTCCGCGGCGGTCGACAAGTGCTTCTGCTCAGTTGTTGTTTATTCAGAGCACATCATGGGTAAGTAAATAACCTCATAAAATGAATACACCATGTTTCTGTAACCAAGAAGTTATGAAGTAAACCATGTGCGTGCGTGTGTGTGTTGTGTTTTTTTTTTTTTTTTTTAATCTTTCTAGTCTGTTTAGATACACAAATATGATCGCATTTGTCACTCGTGGTATTTTAATTAGAAAATTGCTTATATGTTGACAATTGATCGGATTGTCTCATGTTTCTTGGTGTGACTTCCTGCCGGAATTGACGCGGATCGCTCGCGGCTCGTGCAAAAAATAGACCAGACGCCGAAACTGGCGCTTCACGGCGTGGGCCTCCGTTCCGCATCGCTTCGGCATCCAGTGTGAACCAGGCCTTAGTTTTGCTTTTAAATCGGTTAAAAATACAAGTAAATATATAAATTTCCTTCAAACTGACAAGCTAAACCAACATATCAGATTATTACAAGGGTCAGGGGCAGGGCTCATTAATAGTTGATGTCTGGCCAGAGAACAGTGAGAAAAAAGAGAGAAAAATCACCACTCTGATCAGCCCGTCCAGTCTCAACGAGCTCACAAGAAACTAATTTATTCTTGTTTAAGAGCTTTTTAAAATAAAATTTTACAGCGATTGCACGCAATCCACCCATTAGAACACACCAAGAGTTAAATTCAGATGTTTATGAGCTGTTAAAGTGAGAAAATGAAAGATGTGCAGCAGCCTATCTGCCCGCAGGCTCGCGCTGTCATCTCCCAAATCTTGAAGGGAAAAAAAGTCTACATACAGAAACTACAGCCTTTTACATTAAAATACTCTGGCGAATCAACACAAAACTATAAGAAAAACGTGTTATACAGACGAAAATTAGTGTTTATGAGTGCTTGTGAGATTTTCTTTGTCTAAGGGCTGAACATCACATCGATCGCTCTGCGCTCCAGAACACGGTTATGTCTGGCTTTTCGGCACTAGAACGGACAAATAAATACACATTTCATTCACACTGACAAGCTAAACCAGCATATGTTATTATTACAGGTCAGATCTCATTAATAATTGATGTCTGGCAGAGAACAGTGAGAAAGACAAATGAGAAATCACAGCTGCGATCAGAGAGTGCAGTCTCACAACGAGCTCACAATAAAATGACCGCGAATGCACACAATCCACCCATTAGAACACAACAAGAGCTAAATTCAGGTGTTTGTGAGCTGTTTAAGTGTGAAAATGAAAGACTATTTGACAGCGCGAGACCGCTTCTGAACACTTGAAGGGAAAAAAAAGTCTATATACTACGGTGGCCGAAACAGCTCAACACGCTGCAACTTAAGAAAACACATGCAAATTGAAAAAACATCAGCAAATGAAGAAAACATCTTTATCAGTTTGACAACACAAGTGTTGCAAATCATCACAACACATGCATTTAACGAAACGAGCTGCAAATCATCACAACACCTGCATATAACGAAACGCGCTGCAAATCATCACAACACATGCATATAAGGAAACGCGCTGCAAATAATCACAACACATGCATATAGCGAAACGTGCTGCAAATCATCACAACACATGCATAAACGAAACGCGCTGCAAATCCTTCACAACACATACATATAAAGAAACGCTGCAAATCCTCACAACACATGCATATAACGAAAGGAGCTGAAAATCCTCACAACACATGCATATAACGAAACGCGCTGCAAATAGCACTGACCACAAAGGAAATGTTTCAAGGAGACCTCAAAAAGTGTCAGACCCGACTTGGATTTGTTTATCGTGCAGTGGCTACTGGTCAGTGGAGTTGTTGGTGAACTGAAAGGTGAGTTTTTTTCATGGTGTTTTTTAAACACCATGATTCCTTTATCTTTTGGATATTATTAGCCTAAATAAGCTGAATAATTACATGATTAAATGTAAAACGTTACTTAAGATGGCTAACTTTAATATTCTCAACTAAATATAATTTCAAGGTTAATGAAAATAAATTTGCAATGCTTCATCAATTGTTTCTTAATGTGTATGTGCTGTGAGGATTTGCAGCGTTTCTTAATTTATATGTGTTGTGAAATATTTGCAGCGCGTTTCATTGTATGCATGTGTTGTGATTATTTGCAGCGCGTTTCGCTATATGCATGTGTTGTGAAGTATTTGCAGCGCGTTTCGTTGTATGCATGTGTTGTGATGTTTGCAGAGCGTTTCGTTATATGCATGTGTTATGATGATTTGCAACACTTGTGTTGTCAAACTGATGAAGATGTTTTCTTCACTTGCTGATGTTTTTTCAATTTGCATGTGTTTTCTTAAGTTGCAGCGTGTTGAGCTGTCTCGGCCACCGTAACGTACAGAAACTACAGCCTTTTAAATTAAAACACTCCAGGGAATCAACACAAAACAATTAGAAGAATATATTATAGAGATTAAAATGAGTGCTTGTCAGATATTTTTGTCTAAGGGCAGAATAACATAAATCTCTCAAGCTCCAGAGGACGGTGATTCTGGCTTTTCGTCGCAAGAATGGACTAATCACATACAAGATTATTTCAAAATACATAATAGCTTGGTGAATATAAACGAAAACAGCCACATGAACATAAACTGTTGAGAAATAAATTGGAAGTTGATCATGTGACTGCATTTACCAGCTGCTTTCTGTCTTCAATTTTAATCTATAATAAAAAACAGAAAATCATTCCTCTTGGCTGCTTTTTTTTGTATGTGTGTATGTATTCATGTTTTATTATTTAGATTATTATTATTTTTTTTTATTTTTTTGTTGCTCTAACAAGAATTAATCTATATTTAATTAAATCAATGACATGTTATTTTACATTTGATTTGTCCATTTCTGCATCTAAATTTCCCATAGACTTCCATTGTCTGAGAAAATTAGCGCCTCTACAGGAGCAATTCCCGGGACTGAAAGGGAGGAGTCTGCCTTAGTTTCACTTTTAAATCGGTTAAAATACAAATAAATACATACATTTTATTCACACTGACAAGCTAAACCAACATATCTGATTATTACAGGGGACAGGGCTTATTAATAATTGATGTCTGGCCAGAGAATTGTTAGAAAGACGAGAGAAATCATCGCTCCGATCAGCGAGCACAGTCTCACAACCAGCTCACAACTAAAGAATTTATTCTTGTTTAAGAGCTTTTAAAGATATCTTCAACAATAATTAAAAAAGCGAATCAACACAAAACAATTATTACTGAGATTTGATTAAAATGAGTGTTTATGAGTGCTTGTAGATTTTCTCTGTATAAGGGCTGACCCAGATAGCCACTGGACGCTGTAACGGAACAGGACCGCAACCGCAAAACGATAGAGCCGGGTCTAGCCTCATCCGCCTCACGGACTCGTTCCTGAGTCCAAACGCACATCGGGCCGAAGCCGTTTCTGGTCTGTTTTTAGGGGTTGTTGCGGATATGTGCCAGCGCCGATCCAGCACCACCTGATCATCCCGTTACAGATGCGTAACGGGTGCGTGAAACGATTCCGCCTACCGGAGCTGTGCCGGATGTGTTATGAATCCGCTTAAATCACCACTGGATTGTCCTTTTGCCTTATTTTCGGCATTTTTGTCAGTTAGGGTATCATAGTAACCTATGCTACTGTACCTAGGCATAGGCCTACATTTTTTACAGACTGTGAAAATGTCCAGAAAAACATTTTCACTACAAGGCCTTGGCTATAAATAAAAAGCTTGACTTGACTTGATAAAGGCTAGTTTCAGTTGGAGCAATGCGTAGGCCTATAGGCTATAGCTGAAATAAATAGTTTTAATGATTAAAATGCATACTAATACAACGTGAACAAAGTTAACAAACACAGAATTAATGACCACGAATTCATAGAATTAATTATAAAAAACAAACAACAAAGTCATGAACAAAGTCAATAATTAACACAGAACACAGTCAACAACAAACACAGAATTAACAGATAAAAAAAACACACAGGCTATAAACACAACGTGAAAACAAAAAACATGCACTTAAACAAAATCACTAGGTGGGTGCTGTGGCAGCTGTTGCTGCTCCTGCTGCTGACGTGCCAGTCTCTCCTGGTGCCCTCCTCTCCTGTCCGCCGAAAGGGCAAACCACCTTATAGCATGCCTCCATATTTCAGCTTCTGTTGCAGTTGCTGTCAGTGCGCATTTGCGCACTGCACCTGGAAAACAGCATTACTGATTAGGTTGAATGAGACATTTGGATCAGTGCTAGTCCTATATGACGACAAAACAGGCAGACGTATATTGCATTTGCTCAAAATGAAGATAGGCCCATCCTTCTAATTCGGCCTACTTCTATAACGGTTTGTGCATTAGTTGATGGAGCTGCAATAAAATAATAGCCTAATAATAAAAAAAAACTGGTCATGTAAAACTGAATAAGACAAATGAACTATATCTAACCACTGAGGTTAAGACGTAGCCCCAATTAGGCCTAATAGTAATAAAAAGAATACAAAGAATAAACAGAAGTCATTATTGTTGGTGTATGCTGTTTTACGAAGACGTCAAAACTGGAAGAATTTAATCAATGGAAATCTGTGCGGGAAGGATCGATTGTCATCCTCTTTTGTAAAGGTAGCCTACAGTATATGTTGTTTATCCTCATACTTCCTAGCGAGTAAAAGTAGGCTACTTCACTCATCTCCCTACTACACAGGGTTCGAGTTAGATGGGAGCCAGTGGGAGCTGTGCTCCCATAGAGAGAGGTCTGGCTCACATGAAAGCAGAAAACTCAAATATCTGTGGGGGTCTCTGAAAGTACAGCAGCATAATATAATAAAGCCTGATATAGCCTAACAGACAGGTTGTGATCGAGTTTTAGGCAATGCATAGTCTACATTGATGGCAGTAACTTTCACCTGACCCGAACTGTCGGCAGTCTCGGAATTTGCACACATATGCACAGATAGCTTAGGCCTATATACAGAACATGGTTTGAATTGGCTCAGTAGTACCCGGTCCCCTTAGTTCTGGCCAGGGCACTGCTAGTTCACTCGAAATCAAAGTCTGCCTATGATGGTCAGTAAAATAAGCCCATTTATGCTGCCCCCTTAAACACATCGGGCCTTATTGTCGATATCATTAAGGGACTGTTTGTTATTTATTTAAGGGGCCACCGGAGGAGTTTTGGGAGCATTTGTCAAAAAAGACGTGACTTGACTTGTATCGCTGGTGCAGAGTAGTAGAATAAAGTTTGAGTGAATGTGAGTTTCTCAATGAAATGTTCTATACAACATTCTATACAACAATTAAAGTCAACGTGGTTGACTTTAATTGCAGCTGGCTGGGCATTGAACTGGGCTTAATGGAATGTATGACCTTTATAACTGGTGCTGGTTAGTCATTGAACATGGGCTTCATGGATTGGCTTTAAGTTTTTTTTTTTTTTCTTTTTGAGCACATCCGAATCCCAGGACAAAATGCACTGGATCTCATAATAGGCTCCATGGAGAGACTATAGTGGGCTCGCCCTTCTATTGAAAAAGACTTTAGGCTACCTGCAAGCTGGCCTATGATTTCATTGCTGAGTTTGCGGCAAAGTAAGCAATAAAATGTTTTTTTTTCCTGAGTCAGGATATGGCAAGTCAGTGTCTTTTTCAATTCATAGAAGGGCGAGCCCACTATAGTCTCTCCATGGAGGTGCGCAAATTGTTTTTAATAGCCTATTCAACTTCGAAAAGATTCGTTCACCTGATGCGAGTCACTGATTGCAATTTCAATCTTTTTAAGTTTGAAGTGCTGTAGCCAAGCCTATCTGTCCCCTTTGGAATTATATCTCGAGCCTTTTATGAGTGCGTTATGTCCTGAGATTCGGACGTGGTCAAAAAGAAAAAAAAAAACTTAAAGCCAATCCATGAAACCCAGTTCAATGACTAACCAGCACCAGTTATAAAGGTCATACAGGTCATTTAAAAAAAAAGTTTTGTCAATCAATTAAGCCCAGTTCAATGCCCAGCCAGCTCCAATTCAAGTAAACCACGTATACTGTAATAGAACTTAATACTTAATTTTATTTATTATGTGACTGGAAAAGTTGTCTGGTTTATCAAAAATAGAGATTTGGTAACAAGTATAACATTTAGTTCTCTATCCCTCTATTGGTCTCTTTCTATCTATCTATCTATCTATCTATCTATCTATCTATCTATCTTTCTTTCTTTCTTTCTTTCTTTCTTTCTTTCTTTCTTTCTTTCTATCTATCTATCTATCTACGGCTGACTCGGGAGACTCACTTTTGTTTACAAGGAAATGAAAGTAAAATACCAATAACAAAATTGTAATTGTAAGGTTGAAATTGTAATTGGGGTAGGCTACATATATATTCAGATGTATTTCTAAATTATGTAGGCTAATGTCCCTGCCACTTTCTATCAGTTCTATCATATATTTTCTCTTCCTTTTCTTTAATGAATGTATATTTGATTTCAGTAATGATTCTTTGGCCATGAATTTAAAAAAATCATAATCACAATTATTAATTTATTTTTAGTCCAGGCAAAGTAGCATTTTACGACAGACTACTTGTAAAATATTTTTTTTTTTTCAGCATAGATCATTTCTATGAGGTGCCCAGAACAACATACTAAAAGTCCTAAGAAATCCTAGTTGAGGAAATATGTTAATTTATCATCAATCCGAAATGTGTGCCAATAAGGCCAGGCAACAATACACCCCAATGGGGCTATTTTTTTCCTTTACTCCTATCAAAATGAAACTTTACACAATTAAATTAATTGTAATATGCAAATATTGTTTGTGTTGTTGCTGTCCTTAATGGCACACATTTCGGATTAATGATAAATTAACATATTTCCTCAAATAGGATTTCTTAGGACTTTTAGTATGTTGTTCTAGACACCTCATAGAAATGATCTATGCTGAAAAAAATTATTTTACAAATATTTTTATTTTTGGCTCCAAAATGAGTTAGTTTGCCTGGACTATTTGTTTTATTCTCAACTTTTACAAAAGAGCACGGCCTGCTGGGAAATCTGTTTGATGAATCATTTTATTTCTCATCGTGACGTTTCTCAAATGTTATTTCTAGGTTTGTCTTTCTGAGAGGTGGCGGTAATGCACAGTTAAGTTGGATTGCCAACCGCCACAAAACACAAAAAGAAGTCTTTCTGAGAGTGTCTCATCTAACTTAATAGTTGTTAACAGCCAAGCAACTGCAATGTTCAGCAAGCCAAAAAGTGGTGCTCAAAAATTAAAAAGATAAGAAAGCTGCAGGTTGTGGCATCAGTGATTGACACTAATAGATGATGGCTAGCTGGCAGCATACAATTCAAGCGAGTGTTTAAATGGTCGGTCAAGGTGTAAAATTAAGCTCACAATGTTGCATGTCATTTTCATGAATGTGTGCCTGCAATTCTCAGCGCTTTAACGGCATAGCAGCTAAAGCTAAGATAAGGTGACCAGATGTCCGAGACCAAAACCGGGGACATAATCCCAAAATTTTGGAAAAAACGGGGACATTTTCAGTTTGACTGTCAATCTGATTGAAATACAAACAAGTTTTATCTTAAAAAAACAGGGACATAGGTAGTTTTTTCTGTATTTTCCCAGAGGCAACCAAAAACGGGGACTGTCCCCTGAAACCTGGGACGTCTGGACATCCTAAGCTAAGACTAACTTTTAAAATTCAACACATTAGCGCAAATATATGACATTAAAAGGTTGATTCGGTTATCCTATAATTGGGTCTATTCTGTGCTACACTCATAGGCTATTTGTATAGCGCAGTAGCGCTATAGCAGATGCTTTTAACATTACACAGACTGGTGCGCAAATAACAGCCTGTAACTGCTATCTACGAAGCAAAGACATAGAATAAACACATAAAAACTTACGTGTGGTAGCCTAGTTGGTCAGATAAATCTCCGTTGACAGCTTGGTTTGATGATATTTTTAATATTTTTTGGAGCTTCTGGCAGAAGTCCGTAGTACGGATGTGGATCGTATCTGCAAGATGACAGTCAAGCGAGACCCAACGTTCACTTGGCACTTTTGGCGCTGTCATAAAACGGACCTAAAACGGAGCTCAAACAGACCTGTGCTGTAACGGACCTTATAGCATCACAAAATGTTGCTGTATAGTTTTTAAACACTGATAATATTGCTCAGCTTAATGACAATGCATTTATCTCATGCTCTAGATAGAAAAAAAATATGCAGACAGGTAACCATGTTGTTTTGAAAATGTTTATTCCACAGAGTTCTTCACACAGTTTGAGAAAAGTATTTCGGATGTGGTCCACATCAGGTAGTCTCTGACAGTCTGGTCAAAACAGTGTTGGCTCAAATCCATTTTGCAGATATGGGCAAGAGCAGTTTTTAGCCCTTTTTTAAATGCAGTCGGCTCAGATATGTATCACAGATTCGGGCCACACCAGTGTAGCCTATGTCAAAACAGTATCGGCTCAGATTCATATTGCAGATCTGGACCAAATCAGTGTCAAACACAGCTAATGTCTTTCGGTTACCTATGGGAAAAGTGATCTGGGCCAGATCTGTAAAATTATATAAATACTGAACTGATGGCAGTTAGAATGTTTAAGCTGAAACCTGTATCTGGCACGGATCTGGTTCACAATCAGAAAACGTCTCTAAGATAGAAACGGAGGCAAGGGGCTTAAAACGGATCCGGGCCAAATGTAATTGCTATCTGGGAAAGATCACATCGATTGCTCTGCGCTCCAGAGCATGACGTCTGGCTTTTCGGCGATAGAACGTACAAATAAATACACATTTCATTCACACTGACAAGCTTAATCAAAATATGTTATTATTACCAGGTCAGATCTCATTAATAATTGATGTCTGGCCAAATAACAGAAAGAAAGACGAGAGAAAAATCACTGCGCCGATCCGCGAATACAGTCCGATTGTGCTCACAATAAAAGCATTTTATAGTTTTAAAGAGCTTTTTAAAATATTACTGCGAATGCACACAATCCACCTTTTAGAACACAAGAGCTAAATTCAGGTGTTTGTGAACTGTAAAAGTGTAAAAATGAAAAACTATCTGACAGCGCAAGACCGCCTGCTTCACCCAACACTTGAGAGAAAAAAAAAAAGGCTACACACAGAAACTATCTATATAATACATTTTTATTTATCTATAATAAATATTAACAGGGTTTGTACAAGCTGCTTAAAATGCTTCAAGTAGGCTACTTTTTTAAATGTAAATCCTAAAAAAAAAATGATGATAATAAAATAAAACATCCATATTTACAAAAACGTGCTTGACCTAGAAAAAAACTATGATTTAAATTCGTGTTTAATTTTTAGTAATGCCTCTTTATGTTTTTATAAAAACCTTCATTACAATACAAAATAACAATTGTCATTAGTAAATATTATGAAAACAATAACTGTTAATTTAATAACAATAACTTTTTTCAACATTATATAGTTTATGTATTATAATTGTAAAAAAAAAACAATAAAAAAATAACAACTTAAAGTAATCATTCATCACTGCTTAAAAATTTAAAAATGTAAGTTGAAAAATAAACTCTTAAAGCATGATAATTGTAATGCCACACCAGGAGAGGGAGCCATCCCCTGAATACTGACTGAGATCTACTCCCTCTGCTGCTTCTATCTTGACTTCCTGATTGGTGACTATTTAGCCAGAGAAACTACATCCATGCTTTGCAAAGTATTGCCAGTTACACTGCCTTACCGAGCGTCTTCCTTGTTTTCCTGTTTGCTGTGTATGATTCTGCCTGTTTGTCTTTTATTGTCTGGATTATCCCTTCTGATTTGGCAGCCTGATTGGACTGATATCTGTGTTTGGACCTATTGCCTGCCTGCCACTTTGCCTTTGGATTCTCCCTTGTCTATGTTCACAGATTGGACTGATTTTGTGGAATTGACCCACTGCCTGTCTATGATATCTTTGTTTCTGTTGCTGCTCAACAAATCCTCTGCAAATGAGACCCTGACTCTGCGTCCTCTTTACAGAAATAGGATAATGTTTCAATTAAAGCTCACAGCTTGTAAATGCCCGTACAGAAAACAAAGTAACCAGACTGTTCAAGTTTTTTTATTTTTTATTTAACTGTTTGCTTCGCGATGAGAGGAATAAGACATAATTCACCCCAAGAATATGTGATGAGGATTACATAATGTGTAAACATTTTAATAGTTAGACTTTTTCCAAACTATAGTTCCTGACTAAATGTATAATAAAGTAAAACATTATGAAGTTTTAATAACGAAATACACTGTACCATACAAAAGCTTGATGTAAATAATATAAATGTAACAATTTAAATTTAAAATGTAAAAAATGTAACAAACAATGCTTCTCAAAAATATTGTCAGCTCTTTTCCACACTAATAATAATAATAACAACAATAATAATACTAATAACATTTTTTTCCCTGTAGAATATCAGTGTGTGACTGGAGTAATGATGCAAAAAATTCAGCTTTGAAAGTCAGCTTTGATCCTAATAAACTTTTTAACTGCACTCGCAAGTGAATATTAAATTATTTTGTGGGATAATTAATATATTCTAAATAAACTTAACATAAAAAATCTATACATTTATTTTGTCCTCACATTCTTTCTTGTAGCTCTTCCCTCTCTGTCACAAACCTGACTGAAAGGTTTTCACAACAAATCCGGCCCAGTTGCTTTTCAAAACTAGTCCAAAACTAGCCCAAGTGCATTTCCAGGAGGTTCCCTGATAAAAATTGCTTCCTGGGGTTAAAATATAAGTTTTTTGGCAGGGTTGCCTAGGTAAATTTCACATTTTAGGGGCTAAATATCATGTTATTGGTATTGGGGTCGCTTCAACCCGCAGACATGAAAAACAACTGCAGACTTGGCAACACTGGTTCAGGTGGAGCGGCAGTTACTACACAGAGCCGTAGTCTACCAATAACTAACAAACAATCGCTTTCAAAAACGACAAAGAATTACCTGCGTTTTTGTGTAGATTGTCAGTGAATTACGGCTTTGTGTTGTAAATGCCAACCAGTGTTGCCAAGTCTGTGGTTGTTTAGCTTCCTACAGTCAATACATAGCCGCACTGAGTCATCTTTTTTTCGGACTACTACAATGGGGGATGTGAATGGGGAATCAGACTTACGTAAGTCTGAGTTTCATTCTTGACTACCGCAGGCAAGGAGAAGAAACGTTTCACAGGTAAGGCGTGCAACCCACTAGCAACAAAAAGACCCCCTGGCAGAGATGATATTGTGGGAGGACTTACAACAGTGAGTGTTTCTGCTGGAAGATAATTCAGACAGATGGCTCTATTAATAACAGCAGTGCATCCTGCTGGTACTGTTTCAGGGACTGCCCCTTTTAATGTCACACACCCAAGGGTTTTGGCACATGATTGTCGATGCCTCACATTAAGTGTCTTCAGTACAGCTGCATATACTTTAGAAGCTATTTTAGGGCTGACAGTCTCTTTTTGCACTTAACTGGAGTAAAGTACATCCAAGGTATCTGTACCGATGATGACTTGTGGTCCACCAGTGCTAGCATGGTAACTTCAGCATATGTTCCTTGGAACTCTTTGGGAAACATTAAAGTTAACTCCACATACCCAAGGTAAGGCACTGATTGTCCATTGGCTCCCTTCACTTCCAGCAAAGATTCCAGGTTTCATGGTGTAATGAGACAAGTTATTTTTGTAAAATGAGAAGGGGATTGTAGTCACTTGGGAACCAGTGTCTAAAAGACAGTTCACTTTGATTTTGTCAACATAAATTTGGACAGTACATTTCATTCCAATTAGTCCCTTTGGTAGTTTGCTTTCAGGGCAATGATGCTTTGTCCCAGTCTCCATATGCCCTGCTACAGAGACAGTCTGGTGTTTAACTGAGTAGTAGTGACTTGGTTCTTTAGGTCCCACTGAGCTTGTTTTTCTCTCAACTGCCGTCTGTTCTCATCCACCTTTGAAGGGTTTGGTTCAATTTTGCAGTTGATGACAAGGTGTCCATCCTCACCACATCTAAAACAGTATCCAGGACGAGGACGAGTGAACGTCACTGAACGACTTCGGAGATGATTGTTCTCATCCTTTGCTGTTTGCCTATGCTGGAATTTTGCCGTCTTGCTTGACCGATGCTGTGGTATTTCCGGGGCTGACAACTGACCCTTTAACTCTGCCACTTGCTTCTTCAGTCCCGCTATTTCCTTATCCGCTGGGTTTCCTTTTGGCACTTTACTAGAAATGGATGTTCTCATGGCCTCTACTTTTACTTGTAGATCTATCAGCTCTTTCTTTAGCTGGATCAAATCAGAATTTTTGGAAGAATCAGGCTGGCACTTCTTATAAGTTGATTTTTTCATAGCAGCAACTTGAGCATTAATTTTAGATATTTGAGCCATCATAGTATCCACCTCTTCAGCTGCTCCACCAACGGCCTCATGGGAGTATGTTGACATTTGATGAGTAGCAGTTTTCATTTTGGGAGCATTACTCTGTTTGTTCAATCCAAAATGATTTCTCATTCTGTCTTCTTTTGAGGCTTAATGGTGAATTTGCACTACCAACTCTGCAAAAGAAGGTGGGTAGATATTTTTCTTCTCTAGCTGTAAGCTGGAAATTAACCCATTGTCCCAGCATCCACGGCAGAACTGCTTTATCAAAAGAACTGGAGCTTGTAGCCTAGAATTTTTCTTTCTAAATTATGTGAAAATCATCTTGTTTACTCAGTTACAGAAAACAATATATTGATTTAAATTTTCTAAGACATTTTTTGTTGGTAAAAGTCATATGCGAGTAGGCGTCAACTATCATGAATATCATTGTGATTTACACCTGAGAAGACAAAGGCCTGCATAATGAGCTGCATAATGAGCCTTTCAGTCAGCTGTGCCACTGTGAGGGAGGTGTTAAAAGAAAGAATGTGAGAACAAAATAAATGTATATAATTTTATGTTTGTAGTTTATTTAGAATATATTTAATTATCCCACAACATAATTTAATATCCTCTTGGGGAAGCAGTTAAACACTTTATTAGGAACAATCAAAGCTGACTTTCAAACAAATTTTTTGCACCATTACTCAAGTCACACAATCCTTCAGAAATCCTTTTAACAATCTTATTTTCTACAAAAAAAAAACATTTATTGTTATTATTAGTATTATTATTACCATTATTATTAATGTTGAAAAGAGCTGAGAATATTTTTCAGGTTTTTTAGGGGGGATAAATTAAAAGAACACAATTTTTTGTTACATTTGTTACAGTTACATTTATTTGTTACATTTATATTATTTACATCAAGCTTTTGAATGGTATAGTATTGTATATTGTTATTGAAACTTCATAATGTTTCACTTGATTATACATTTAGTCAGGAATTATAGTTTGGAAAAAGTCTAACTAGTAAAATGTTTACACGTTATGTGAAAACTAGTACAAGTATATAAATAAATAAAAAGAGACTTACTCATGTTTATGATCTCTGCTGAATAAAGTGCTTCATTCTTTTTTTTTTCTGAGGAAATCCATTTCTCAAATCCTCAACCACATCGCATCTTTTTGGGGTGATTTATGTCTTATTCCTCTCATCGCGAAGCAAACAGTAAAATAAAAAAACTTGAAGAACAGTCTCGCTGCTTTTTTCTTCTGTGTGGGCGTGTTCAAGCCGCGCGCTTCAGTTTGAATCTGAATAACGTGTTCAGCGCGGGGGCGTGGTCACATTAGATATAATGAAGGGAGACATGAAAAACGGACATCGCATTGTTTTCATATGGATTACTTTATCACAGAATATCTGTTTTCGGCGGCATTTGTTATGTTTAAAAGTAGACATGTCAAGCTTTCTATAGATATATCTCTCATGTCTCTTCGTTGAGTATTCACGGATTTACAGTTCATTTTAATGACGTGTTTGTAAATGAACATCAGCGCAGAAAAAGGCTGCAGACAGCACACCTCGTTTGTTATCTTTATTTTATGAGTGCACAAAGTTTTGTTGTTATTATATCTTTATCCAAAAAAAAGTAGACCCTTTACAGACTCGATTGATGTATTGCTCTTATCTGTACGATTAAAACTGAAAGTGTAATTTAAGTTCTTTTCGGGGTTATCAGGAGAAAATGACTCATAACGCGTATCCGCGTTAATCGACATCAGAGGGTTAATGACATCAGCTGCCGGAGGGAGCAGACTATCAAGTATTCTCCTCGTGCGAGACAAATCAGAAATGGAAGGATCATCTAAAAAAAAGTGCACTTGCCTGCCAAGTGTCGAAGTCTGTCTTGTTTACTGGTCTAGGAACTTTCCCAGAGAAAGGCCTGAGATGGAAAGAGGCAGGTTGTTATGTAGCAGTGTCGTTGGATCTGACAGTGTGTTCAACTACAACCTTTTGCACACTGGGCGGATCAATCATATCCATTGTAAGTACTGGATGGGGTTACACTGTAGCTGCAGGATGGATAGTTCTACTTCTGGGTCTTTCCTTGGACAGGTTTTGTGATTTCTCAGATCCAATTGGGGGAGGGGCGACTTGTTCAATTCAATTCAAGTTTATTTGTATAGCGCTTTTTACAATACAAATCATTACAAAGCAACTTTACATAAAATTACGTTTCTACAATATTTAGTAGAAGCTTATAAGTGGTGACTGTCAGTTTGTGTGCATATGACAGGATTTTTCAGAAAAATGAGTACAAGACGTAGTCAGCCAGACGATGAACATTATTAACAGAAATTATTATATGATGCAGTCACACTTACACACAATATTTGTTAGTTCTGTTTGTTGATTCAGGGTTAGCATCATCTGAGGTCCTCTGAGGGGTCAGCATCATCTCTTCTTATGTGTTCTGGATCCAGACTTGAGCTTGTGTAAATCCAAAGTAAACCACGGGATGTAAATCCTGTGGCAAAACATAGAAACAAATAGAGACATAATTAGCGTAGCTGGTGTTCCAACAAAGTAAAATTAATTAGTTTAACCCAAGCTAAAGAATAAGAATGCGCATTTGATCAGATTCAACTGCAGTCACAATTTAAGAGATACATTATTCGAATGCTTGGCAAAAGAGATGCGTTTTTAATCTCGATTTAAACTGAGAGAGTGTGTCTGAACCCTGAACATTGTCAGGAAGGCTATTCCAGAGTTTGGGAGCCAAATGTGAAAAAGCTCTACCTCCTTTAGTGGACTTTGCTATACTAGGAACTACCAAAAACCCAGCGTTCTGTGACCTTATTGACCTTATATTGAATGATTGTAACATGGTATAAGGCTAGTTAGATACGCAGGAGCTAAACCATTTAGGGCCTTATAGGTAAGTAACGATAATTTGTAACTGATATGGAACTTAATAGGTAGCCAGTGCATAGACTGTAAAATTGGGGTAATATGATCATATTTTCTTGACCTGGTAAAGACTATAGCTGCTGCATTTTGGACTACCTGTAGACTTCTTCTGTGGTTTTCTCTGTGTAATTTGGCTGGGGACGACTGTCCATCCATTGAGCTGGTGGAATTGCTATCACGAGTTTGAGAGTCTGCAGCATGAGGGTCAACTCTATCACCTGAAGCAGCTATGGACTCAGCAACAGAACCGCCAGCTTTCATCCTCTTTAACTCCTCCTGGAGCACTAATTCAATTGACTTTCCCCTAGCACTAGCAATATTTTGTATTTCTTCCAAATACAGCTTAGTGGTACTGTCACTAGCTACTTGAGGGTAGACACAGTTTAAGGCACGCACTATGAAAGTTGTGTCTGGGTTTGATGTACTGACCATTGATATGGGCATTAGTGTTTTCATAGCAGAGCTATAAGTAAACTCTATAATGGCATGTTGATGGAATTCAGAGTTTGTGTCATCAATTAGAAGGTTGTGACTAAAAGTGAGTGAAGTGACATTCGGCCAATTATGGTGACCCATACTCAGAATTCGTGCTCTGCATTTAACCCATCCGAAGTGCACACACACACTGTGAACACACACCCGGAGCAGTGGGCAGCCGTTTATGCTGCGGCGCCCGGGGAGCAGTTGGGGGTTCGGTGCCTTGCTCAAGGGCACCTAAGTCGTGGTATTGAGGGTGGTGAGAGAACTGTACATGCACTCCCCCCACCTACAATTCCTGCCGGCCCGAGACTCGAAGCCACAACCCTTCGATTGGGAGTCCGATTCTCTAACCACCAGGCCACGACTTCCCTTTTTTTTTTTTTTTTAATGCTAATGCTAATTAGCATCTAATGCTGCCATGTCTCAACAACCATGCTTCCAAGTCCTGATCGGTTTCAGTAAAAGTTAAGCCGCTGACTATCACGGCATTTGAGACATCTACATTCTCTCTTTTTACAATTTCCATTTTGTCAATATTTGAGTGTATAGATTATTACTTTGACTCAAAACCAGTCACTATTGCTGCAGGCCAATCTCTCTCCTGGCTGGCGCTCGCCACTTTTACTTATATAACCCGTCACAAGTGATAGTTTAGAGTCAAATTTACCAAAGGACCAGTGGGCTCAAAAGATTAGGTTCTTCCGGGGAGAGAGATGATGCAGCAGCAGTGAACACTCAGACAACAAGATGAGGTAATAACAAGTTTGAATTTATATTAAAACAACAAATGAAAATGAATACAGAAGTTTTCTCTCTAACTCAAGGTTGTTAATTTTTACCTCTTTCTTCCTTTTCAGATTTTATGGCTGTTTCTCTTTCAGGTAAGTTGATATTTCTCTTTAGTTTTAAACCATCTAATTGACTTCTTTCTTTTGATACTTTGTTCTCAGATTGTAATGTTAATTAATCAACAAGTTGAACATTGACTCATTTAATATCACACACATAAATGAAAACAAAATTTTAAAAGTAAAAAAAAAAAAAAAAAAAAATTGCGTTCACTCCGAACGTAAAATTCCCAGACTTTGTCTGAAAGTCTGATGTTTTCTCAACGAACAGATCAGTTCATAAAATCAGTCCCACAAGTTCATGAGGTGCTTAATTCAGTTGACAAATTCTGTCCTGGGTAACACAGAATGAACTGGTGGGTGATTCCACTCCTACCGTTCAAAGATGAGGAAGTTCAGTTTCAGTTTCTCTTTCAACAGGGAAATCAAAGGATTCGTTAAATGGGCGACTCGCCAGTCCAACCCCACTGATGAGAACACGGGAAGAGCTGAGACAATCCAGGAATGATTCACACTTCGTTCGATTCACATGCAAAATGGATCACACTTATCAGCTGAACATCACAGCACTCACATGGAAACAAAATGGGAAAAACAAAAACCTGGCCAAGGAACTCATTTACATGCACATTGGAAGAACCAGGGAAGTTCCAGATGATACACGTTCTCAAAATGTCACTCTCAAGCATACATAGTTTCTCTCTGAACCGTCAGTTCTCAACTCAATTTGGAGCTTCAAATCTCCCGGAACAGAACACTCATCCACTTGCGTCAGAGGTTCATGGAGAAGAGGAAAGATCTAGAAAGTGCTAATCTATAAAAGTGCCGTGATAGCGGCCGTTTCAATGACGTCACTCAAAATGTGATCTCATTGGAGTCTTTGCAAAGGGAAATAATGCTATTGGACATATTTATGACATTCGATATTTTATATTTCTCTATTTTTATAGAATTAATTAACTAGTTTGCAGTCTTATATTTGATGTGTTAGCAGCTTTCATACTGTAACTCTGTTGTTTAATTTGAAGTTAATTTTGTCTTTGTCTACTGGTAACCTGGGTAACACTAGTCACTTGTTAATCATGCTAGTGATATGCTAGTCACTTGCTAATGCTAGGAACATGCTAGTGAAATGGAAATCATGCTAGAAACATGCTAGTCACTTGTTAATCATGCTAGTGACATGCTAGTCATTTGATAATCACGCTAGCAGCTTGTTAGTATCTTTCTAATCATGCTAGCAACATGCTAGTACCTTTTTTAATCATGCTAATGACATGTGAGTCACTTGCTTGTAATGCTAGCAATATGCTAATCGCTTGCATTTTAAACTTCTTAAACTTTCCGAACTGTTAAATCTTTTTAAACTTAAACTTCTTAAAGTTTCCAAAGTTTTTAAAATTTAACAACTAGCAAACCTTCTAAACTTTTCAAACTTTCTGGTCAGGCTTTCTCAAGCCAACTTAAAGTTTGTCAAGACAAACTTTTTCCCCAGTTATTATTAATGTTGAAAAGAGCTGAGAATATTTTTTTTTTCAGTTTTTTTTTATCAATTTAAAGAACAACATTGTTTGTAACATTTATCATATTAATCATTTTTATTTATCATACTTCCTGTTTGTTGCTGCCGTGTGTATTGTGTTTGAGCTCTGTCACGTTATTTTTTATCTAGTTTTTATCTTGAAAATTTATTTTATACAGCATCATTTTCGTTTCTATAACGTATGAATATATCCTCTATCGTATTCTACAACAAAAACAGTCAGAGTGACTTGTTATCATTAGTTCCCTATCAAGGGAACTTCGAACTGCGTCCTCTGAGGGGACACTATGGGGAACACCTCGTTGTGACCCGTGTCTGAAGCATACTTTGAAAAACGCCAACGTGTTGGCCGGCGAGAGCCTCTGACGTCGCTACCGGCGCGACTATAAATACGCGCATGTAGGACCCGTCACTTTATCTTCTTCGTCTTCATTGACTGTTAGGGGGCTTCTAGATCACAGGCTTTCGGTAGGCGGCCGCACCACGTGGGTTCCGCCCCCCCCCGGGGCGCGACACCCACCGTGGAGTGAGACCCGCGCGTGGGAGGCAAGCGCTCTGCGGTTGTCCATCCCACACCCCCTCCCGAGGAGCCTGGCTGATCATCAGAATTGGCACAGCACTGCAGGGAATTCCATAGATGTCCGGCCAGGTCACCCTGAGGGGCCGCCTGGCCGCTTGGCGCATCCGGGGAGGTGGTGGTTACGGAGTCCTCTGTATGTACTGCCTCAGGTGATGCTCCCCTCGCTTGAGGGTTGGAGCTCACCTCTCCCCTGCGATCCAGCGCCTCTGCGATGCTTGGGAACCTTTCTGTACACACGCTAAGCCTGTGTACTTTCTCAAAACCACATGGTGGTCAGTGTGCACGTGAACACTTTGCACACCGTCTGCAATCCACGTAAGTGGTAAGTGTGCACGCATGACTTTGCGCACTTTCTAAAATCCTGTACGGTAGGGGTTACGCGCTCTGCTTCGTTCCCTTTCTTAAGATGATTAGCCCTGGGTTCCATGGGCTTCATTCAGCCGGTGTGTATTTGCTATACACCTCAAGCATCGCTTCCCTCAACATGAGGCAGCGCCTCTGCGATGCTTGGGAACCTTTCTGTACACACGCTAAGCCTGTGTACTTTCTCAAAACCACATGGTGGTCAGTGTGCACGTGAACACTTTGCACACCGTCTGCAATCCACGTAAGTGGTAAGTGTGCACGCATGACTTTGCACACTTTCTAAAATCCTGTACGGTAGGGGTTACGCGCTCCGCTTCGTTCCCTTTCTTAAGATGATTAGCCCTGGGTTCCATGGGCTTCATTCAGCCGATGTGTATATGCTATACACCTCAAGCATCGCTTCCCTCAACATGAGGCAGCGCCTCTGCGATGCTTGGGAACCTTTCTGTACACGCGCTAAGCCTGTGTACTTTCTCAAAACCACATGGTGGTCAGTGTGCACGTGAACACTTTGCACACCGTCTGAAATCCACGTAAGTGGTAAGTGTGCATGCATGACTTTGCGCACTTTCTAAAATCCTGTACGGTAGGGGTTACGCGCTCCGCTTCGTTCCCTTTCTTAAGATGATTAGCCCTGGGTTCCATGGGCTTCATTAAGCCGATGTGTATTTGCTATACACCTCAAGCATCGCTTCCCTCAACATGAGGAGCTGGGTAGACTCCCACATATTGTGGTTATCAGGTAGTAGGCTTCATCAGGCCTCTCTGATGGTGAGCTCCCACATACTGTGGTTGCCAGGTAGTAGGCCTCGCCAGGCCTCCCTGGAGATTTAGCTCCCACATACTGTGCATCTCCACTAAATAGCATATTGTGGTTTTCAGATAGTAGGCTTCACCAGGTCTCTCTGAAGGCGAGCTCCCACATTCTGTGGTTGCCAGGTAGTAGGCCTCACCAGGCCTCCCTGGAGATTTAGCTCCCACATACTGTGCGTTTCCACTAAATAGCATATTGTGGTTTTCAGATAGTAGGCTTCACTAGGTCTCTCTGAAGGCGAGCTCCCACATACTGTGGTTGCCAGGTAGTAGGCCTCACCAGGCCTCCCTGGAGATTTAGCTCCCACATACTGTGCGTTCCACTAAATATCATATTGTTCAATTCAATTCAATTCAAGTTTATTTGTATAGCGCTTTTTACAATACAAATCGTTACAAAGCAACTTTACAGAAAATTATGTTTCTACAATATTTAGTAGTAGCTAGTAGTTTGTGCACGTTTGACAGGATTTTAGAAAAATAAAAATAATAATAATAATAATACAAGACGTAGTCAGCTAGATGATGAACTATCAATATTATTAATTAATAGTAATTTATAGGATGCAGTTACACATGTAGCAATATTTGTTAGTTCTGTTTGTTGATTCAAGGTTAGCATCATCTGGGGTCCTCTGAGGGTCAGCATCATCTCTTCTCAGGTGTTCTGGATCCAGACTGGAGCTTGTGTAAATCCTAGTTACCACGGGATGTAAATCCCGTGGCAAAACATAGAAACAAAATAGAGACATCATTAGCATAGCTGCTGATCCAACAAAGTAAAATTAGTTTAACCCAAGCTAAAGAATAAAAATGCAGATGCAACTACACTCACAATTTAAGAGATACATTATTCGAATGCTTGGCGAAAGAGATGCGTTTTTAATCTAGATTTAAACAGAGAGAGTGTGTCTGAACCCCGAACATTATCAGGAAGGCTATTCCAGAGTTTGGGAGCCAAATGTGAAAAAGCTCTACCTCCTTTAGTGGACTTTGCTATCCTAGGAACTACCAAAAGTCCAGCGTTTTGTGACCTTAGGGTGCGTGATGGGTTGTAGCGTGGTAGAAGGCTAGTTAGGTACGCAGAAGATAAACCATTTAGGGCCTTATAGGTAAGTAATGATAATTTGTAACTGATACGGAACTTAATAGGTAGCCAGTGCAGAGACTGTAAAATTGGGGTAATATGATCATATTTTCTTGACCTGGTAAGGACTCTAGCTGCTGCATTTTGGACTACCTGTAGCTTGTTTATTGACGAAACAGGACAACCACCTAGAAGTCCATTACAATAGTCCAGTCTAGAGGTCATGAAAGCATGAACTAGCTTTTTTTGCATCAGAAACAGATAACATGTTTCGTAGCTTGGCAATGTTTCTAAGATGGAAGAATGCGGTTTTTGTAACATTGGAAATATGATTTTCAAAAGACAAATTGCTGTCCAATATAACACCCAGATTTCTGACTGTAGAGGAAGTAACAGTACATCCATCTAGTTGCAGATTGTAATCTACAAGATTCTGTGTGGTGTTTTTTGGTCCAATAATTAATATCTCTGTCTTATCCGAATTTAATTGGAGAAAATTATTTGTCATCCAATCTTTTACATTTTTAACACACTCTGTTAGCTTAGATAATTGGGAAGTTTCATCTGGTCTCGTTGAAATATATAGCTGAGTATCATCAGCATAACAGTGGAAGCTAATTCCGTATTTTCTAATAATATTACCAAGGGGCAACATGTATATTGAAAATAGAAGGGGACCTAGGACGGATCCTTGTGGCACTCCATATTTTACTGATGATAAATGAGATGACACCCCATTTAAGTAAACAAAATGGTAGCGATCGGACAGGTAGGATCTAAACCATCTTAGAGCCTGCCCTTGAATACCTGTATAGTTTTGTAATCGATCTATGAGTATGTCATGATCTATGGTGTCGAACGCAGCACTAAGATCAAGTAAGACTAGAAATGAGATGCAGCCTTGATCTGACGCAAGAAGCAGGTCATTTGTAATTTTAACAAGTGCAGTTTCTGTGCTATGGTGGGGCCTAAAACCTGACTGAAATTCTTCATACAGATCATTTTTATGCAGGAAGGTGCTCAATTGAGCAGACACAACTTTTTCTAAAATTTTAGACATAAATGGAAGATTTGAAATAGGCCTATAATTTGCCAGTACACTAGGATCTAGTTTTGGTTTCTTAATAAGAGGCTTGATAACCGCCAGCTTGAATGGTTTTGGGACGTGACCTAAAGATAACGACGAGTTAATGATATTGAGAAGCGGTTCTTCGGCTACAGGTAACAGCTCTTTTAGTAATTTAGTGGGTACAGGATCTAATAAACATGTTGTTGGTTTAGATACAGTGATAAGTTTATTTAGCTCTTCCTGTCCTATATTTGTAAAGCACTGCAGTTTATCTTTGGGTGCGATGGATGAAACTGAAGTGTTAGACGCTGTAGAATCTACATTTGCTATTGTATTTCTAATGTTATCTATTTTATCAGTGAAGAAATTCATAAAGTCATTACTATTTAACGTTGGTGGAATATTTGAATCAGGTGGCGTCTGGTAATTTGTTAATTTAGCCACTGTGCTAAATAAAAACCTTGGATTGTTTTGGTTATTTTCAATGAGTTTGTGGATATGCTCTGCCCTAGCAGTTTTTAGAGCCTGTCTATACCTGGACATATTGTTTTTCCATGCAGTTTTAAAAACTTCCAAGTTAGTTTTTCTCCATTTGCGTTCAAGACTACGAGTTACTTTCTTGAGAGAGTGAGTATTACTGTTATACCATGGCACAGTACGTTTTTCTCTAACCTTTTTCAATTTGATGGGGGCAACAGCTTCTAATGTATTAGAGAAAATAGTGCCCATGTTGTCAGTAATTTCGTCTAATTCATGTGTATTTTTGGGTACAAATAGCAGTTGAGATAGATCAGGCAGGTTATTTGCGAATCTGTCTTTGGTGGCTGGAACAATAGTTCTGCCCAGACGGTAACGCTGAGACATATAGTTAATATCAGTTATACGCAGCATGCACGATACAAGGAAATGGTCTGTAATATCATCACATTGGGGTACAATATCTATAGCAGTAAGATCGATTCCATGCGATATAATTAGATCTAGTGTATGATTAAAACGATGAGTGGGCCCGGTGACATTTTGCTTGACTCCAAAGGAGTTTATTAGGTCAGTAAACGCAAGTCCTAATGTATCATTTGCATTATCAACGTGAATATTAAAATCTCCCATGATTAGCGCCTTATCAACTGTAACTAGAAGGTCTGAGAGGAAATCTGCAAATTCTTTTAGGAATTCTGTATACGGCCCTGGTGGTCTATACACAGTAGCCAGAGCAAGAGATACATTAGACTTCTTTTGCATGTCTGACAGTGTAACATTTAGCAGAAGTATTTCAAAAGAGTTAAACCTGTATCCTGTTTTCTGGGTAACATTGAGAATATCACTATATATTGTTGCAACACCTCCTCCACGACCAGTCTGACGGGGCTCATGCTTATAACAGTAGTTTGGTGGAGTAGACTCATTTAGACCAAAATAATCATTTGGTTTTAGCCAGGTTTCAGTCAAGCAGAGTACATCAAAACTATTTTCTGTGATCATTTCATTTACAATAACTGCTTTGGGTGTGAGTGATCTAATATTTATGAGCCCAAACTTTAAAAATTGTTTTTGTTCATTTACTTTACATTTTTCTGGTTTAATTACGATGAGATTTTTTCTAGATCCTACATTATATTTTGACCTCACTATTCGGGGAACAGACACAGTCTTAATAGTTTTTACAGCACAAGTACTTTTATCATTTAAGCGGGTGGAACAAAACTCATCATAATAGTTATTAGGGAATTGTCTTACTAGTCACATGGAGCGAAGTGTCCTGGAGATGTTGTCAGAGAGCAGCTCCGCTCCGATTCTGCTGGGGTGTAATCCATCAGCGCGAAACAGCCTAGGACGCTCCCAAAAAAGATTCCAGTTATTAACAAATAGCAGTTTCTGTTCTTTACACCATGACAACAGCCATTCATTTAAAGCAAAAAGTCTACTGAACCTTTCGTGTCCTCGTCGATACGTGGGCAGTGGTCCTGACACGACGATCGTCGCCGCGGGCGTCGTGCTGCGAACCGTCTCGATCAGGCTGCTGAAGTCCCTCTTCAGCGTCTCCGTCTGCCGCAGCGTGGTGTCGTTAACCCCGGCGTGAAGCACGACCGCTCTGGGGCTCTCGTCGACCTTCAGGATCGCGGGTATCTGCGCAGAAACATCGAGAACACGAGCACCAGGCAAACAATGAGTGTGCACTTTACCTTCGGCTAACGTAGCACTTACGTGTCGGACGATGGAGTCTCCGATGATCACAGCGTCGCGTCCTGTCTCGCGGAGGGGAGCGAAGCGGTTCCGGATGGAGATGTCGAAGGCAGGGGGGGGAGAAGTCGTCGCCCGGGACCCGGCTCGCGTCCTCCGCTGTGGATGCACCCAGGGTCCGTGGTGTCCCGGCGTCGCAGTGGTTTTCAGATAGTAGGCTTCACCAGGTCTCTCTGAAGGCAAGCTCCCACATACTGTGGTTGCCAGGTAGTAGGCCTCACCAGGCCTCCCTGGAGATTTAGTTCCCACATACTGTGCGTTTCCACTAAAAAGCGAGCTCCCACAGTTTGTGGTTGTCAGGTAGTAGGCCTCACCAGGCCTCCCTGGAGTCGAGTTCTATATTACTCTCAGTTTCCACTTGAGGTGGTTATCTGGTAACAGGTAGTAGGCCTCTCTAGGCATCTCTGTAGGTGAACTCCCACATATTGTGGTTATCAGGTAGCAGGCCTCACAGGTCTCTCTGAATATGAGCTCCCACATACAGTGGTTGTCAGGTAACCTTTCAGTACACACGCTAAGCCTGTGTACTTTCTCAAAACCACATGGTGGTCAGTGTGCACGTTAACGCTTTGCGCACTGTCTGAAATCCACGTAAAGTGGTAAGTGTGCACGCAAGACTCTGCGCACTTTCTGAAATCCACGTAAAGTGGTAAGTGTGCACGCAAGATTCTGCGCACTTTCTAAAATCCTGTACGGTAAGGGTTACGCGCTCCGCTTCGTTCCCTTTCTTGAGATGATTAGCCCCGGTGTTCCTTGGGCTTCATCCAACCGGTGTGTACTTATTGTACACCTCAAGCCCCCTCAACTTGGGGGGCTGTGTGGGCAATTCTCGCGGTAGTTTAGCAGCGCTCCTCTTTTCTGAAAGGGTCACCTATGAGCATGCTGCTCGGAGCTCGGAGTCCTCCTCTCTTGGGGGACTGATTCTCGGTTCTTTCAGAGCTCCAGTACTACATACTGTTTTGAGATGCACTGTGAGAGCAGACATCCTGCTGAGGCAGGGGCTGAGGCTCGGGGAATGGCGCCTTCACACCAAGGTGTTGAGGCAGAGTTAGAGAGGTTGGCCAGACTTGGGTGGATCGGTTTTGCGGCTCGAGAGAGCATCACATTATCCCCTCTGGCTTCCTCTGACTCATCCAGCTCCATTGGGGGCTGGACGCCATGGTACAGGTTAGGCCGAGGCTTCATCTGTACATTCCGTCCTCCAATTGCTCTGCTCCTGGGCCATTCCATCTACGAGCTGCTCTATCAGAGTTCCACGAGAGCCCCTCCTTAGAACAGTATTTGTAAATCCATGTTATGGTAAGTGTGCACGTGAAGTCTTTGCACACTTTCTGAAATCCACACTGTGGTAAGTTCGCACGCTAGTACTCTGCGTTCTTTCTAAAACCCTATATGGTAAGGGCTTCGCGCTGCTGCTTCGTGCCCTTTCTTGAGTTGGTTTAAGCCCCGTTCATCTTGGGCACCACTCCACCTAGGTATCCTCTGATACCTATCTAGAACTGGGCGCCGCTACTAGAGTACTGTTGGGACAGCTTTTTCGGCAAGTTTTTGCGAAAGCTAGCAGTAGCCCCTGTGTCACAGGCAAAGACTTGGTAGAGGAAAGTGTCAGGCTCTTAGCCGTATCCCTTTAAAGGAGTCTTTTGTGATTCCAAGCCTTCAGCTCTACCCCGGGCCAGGGCCCTACAGGTAAGTTGGGTATGTAGCTTAGGCCTTTGGCCGTAAGGGATAATGTCATAGACAGCCGTCGAACCGTCCCAGGGGCGACTCCCGGTGAAGCGGTAGAGTTGGTACTTAGTGTTTGCCATGATTCTGGTCTGCACTCCCCTCAGCATGGCGGCGTGGGTATACTGTTCCCCATAGTGTCCCCTCAGAGGACGCAGTTCGAAGTTCCCTTGATAGGGAACATCTCAGGTTACGAATGTAACTATGGTTCCCTGAGAGGGAACGAGACACTGTGTCCTCTAGCTCCCTGCCATGCTTCGGACGCAAGCTTCACAAAGAAGATAAAGTGACGGGTCCTACAGGCGCGTATTTATAGTCGCGCCGGTAGCGACGTCAGAGGCTGTCGCCAGCCAACACGTTGGCGTTTTTCAAAGTATGCTTCAGACATGGGTCACGACGAGGTGTTCCCCATAGTGTCCCCTCAGAGGACGCAGTGTCTCGTTCCCTCTCAGGGAACCATGGTTACATTCGTAACCTGAGACGTTTTTTTTTTTTTATTTCCTTGATGCTTTTTAGCTTATAGCCTATTAGCATCGCCAGCAAGGTCGCTGCAAATCCCACTTGCATTGCTAACACTCTATTCACACACATTACCATAGCTTTACTTACTGTTACTTGCATTAAAAGTGATGTATGTCTACCTTTGATTGCAGGTGAGGACACGTTCGAGCTGCACCGAATGTTGGTGGCCGTGGAGAAACAAATTCAGGACCTGGAGGTGAGGCAAGCCCACCTGAGAGAGCGGAGAGCTGCGCTGGAAACCTCCCAGGCTGATGCTCACAAGTCCGTGGTGTCACGTTCGGGAACACGGGAGACAGAAGATCCAAGTGCAGTGTGAGTTTAATAGGGTAATCCAAAATCAGAAACCAAACAAGCAGGGGTCATAACCAAACATCAGTCCAAAACAAACAAACAGGGAACAAGAAACTAGAACTCAAGGAACGCGAGGAAACTTGGTGACAGAAAGTAAGGACTCCATGAAAACAAATGGAAACAGACCGGTTTATATAGGCAGGGTAATGACTATCAAGTGAAGACACCTGAGTGCAATTAACAAGAGTGCAATTACTGTGATGAAGGGACAAGGCTTTGTGGGAATTGTAGTGCCTGCGGTGAGGTGCCTATGGGGAAGTGAGACCACTAGCGGACACCCAGGGAAACAAAGACCAGACACCGTGACATTACCCCCTCCTCCACGGAGCAGCTACCAGATGCTCCACCCGAACCCAAGAACAGACCAAGGAACACAGAGACCAGGAGGGAGTTGGACCGGCGGAGGACCAGGGTGAGGGACAGAGGGCCAGGTAATATGGGGAAACAGAGACAAAAAGTGCAAAACAAAAACAAGGAGACCAGGAGTGAGGTGGACTGGCTGAGGACCAGGTGGAGGGACTGAGGGCCAGGTACTAGATGGTAACAGAGACAGGAAGTGCCAAAAAACAAAAACAACAACAAAACACAAGTTCATGAGAGAACAGAAAGTTCAGTGGCCCAGGGCCGCACCGACAGGGCAGGAATCCAGGGTGGAGCAAGGTAGAATTGGAGCCATGCGGTTGATTTAGAAACCCACCAGGGCGGTGCAGAAGACCACCACATCTGTGCGGACGAGACAGAAGCCCACCAGGGCAGCGCAGAAGACCACCACATCCGTGCGGTCGAGACAGAAGCCCACCAGGTCGGCGCAGAAGACCACCACATCCGTGCGGTCGAGACAGAAGCCCACCAGGGCAGCGCAGAAGACCACCACATCCGTGCGGTCGAGACAGAAGCCCACCAGGTCGGCGCAGAAGACCACCACAACCGTGCGGTCGAGACAGAAGCCAACCAGGGCGGCGCAGAAGACCACCACAACCGTGCGGTCGAGACAGGAGCCCATCAGGGCGGTGCAGAAGACCACCACAGCCGTGTGGTCGAGAGAGGAGCCCACCAGGGCGGTACCGAGGACCACCACAGTGGGATCGATGACACAGAGAGCAAGTCTGGATAGGCAAGTCTGAAACAGAGAACATGAACAAGTTAAGGGTGGCCTCCGTGGCCACGACAGGATCAGTCGAGCTCTCAGAGAGTTTGGCTGAGACGTGACGAGGCTCTGGAAGTTCGTTCCAGAGTTCGGACCGAGTTAGTTCTGGCTGCAGATAAAGTCTTAATAGTTGGTGATTTTAATATCCATGTTGATAATGAAAACGATGCATTGGGATCAGCATAGACATTCTGAACTCCATTGGTGTTAGACAACACGTTTCAGGACCTACTCATTGTCGAAATCATACTCTAGATTTAATACTGTCACATGGAATTGATGTTGATGGTGTTGAAATTATTCAGCCAAGTGATGATATCTCAGATCATTATTTAGTTCTGTGCAAACTTCATATAGCCAAAATTGTAAATCCTACCTCTTGTTACAAGTATGGAAGAACCATCACTTCTAACACAAAAGACTGCTTTTTAAGTTATCTTCCTGATGTATCCAAATTCCTTAGCATATCCAAAACCTCAGAACTTGATGATGTAACAGAAACTATGGACTCTCTCTTTTCTAGCACTTTAAATACAGTTGCTCCTTTACGCTTAAGGAAGGTTAAGGAAAACAGTTTGACACCATGGTATAATGAGCATACTCGCACCCTAAAGAGAGCAGCCCGAAAAATGGAGCGCAGCTGGAGGAAAACAAAACTAGAGGTATTTCGTATTGCTTGGCGGGAAAGTAACATATCCTACAGAAAAGCATTAAAAACTGCTAGATCCGATTACTTTTCTTCTCTTTTAGAAGGTAACAAACATAACCCCAGGTATTTATTCAATACAGTGGCTAAATTAACGAAAAATAAAGCCTCAACAAGTGTTGACATTTCCCAACATCACAGCAGTAATGACTTTATGAACTACTTTACTTCTAAAATCGATACTATTAGAGATAAAATTGCAACCATTCAGCTGTCAGATACAGTATCATATCACACAGTGCACTATAGACCCCCTGAGGAACAGTTCCACTCATTCTCTACTATAGGAGAGGAAGAATTGTATAAACTTGTTAAATCATCTAAACCAACAACATGTATGTTAGACCCTATACCATCTAAGCTCCTAATAGAGGTGCTTCCAGAAGTCATAGATCCTCTTCTGACTATTATTAATTCCTCATTGTCATTAGGATATGTCCCCAAAACCTTCAAACTGGCTGTTATTAAGCCTCTCATCAAAAAACCACAGCTTGACCCCAAAGAACTAGTTAATTATAGACCAATCTCGAATCTCCCTTTTCTGTCCAAGATACTAGAAAAGGTGGTATCCTCACAATTATATTCCTTCTTAGAGAAAAATGGTATATGTGAGGATTTCCAGTCAGGATTTAGACCGTATCATAGTACTGAGACTGCTCTCCTTAGAGTTACAAATGATCTGCTCTTATCATCTGATCGTGGGTGTACCTCTCTATTAGTTTTATTGGATCTTAGTGCTGTGTTTGACACAATTGACCACAAAATTCTTTTGCATAGACTTGAACACTTTGTTGGCATCAGTGGAAGTGCATTAGCATGGTTTAAATCGTACTTATATGACCGCCATCAGTTCGTAGCAGTGAATGAAGATGTATCCTATCGATCACAAGTGCAGTATGGAGTACCTCAAGGCTCAGTACTAGGGCCGCTACTCTTCACGCTCTATGTGTTACCCTTGGGAGATATCATCAGGAAACATGGTGTTAGCTTTCACTGTTATGCTGATGATACTCAACTCTATATTTCTTCGCAGCCCGGTGAAACACACCAATTTGAAAAACTAATGGATTGCTTAGTTGATATAAAAAACTGGATGACAAGTAATTTCTTACTGCTAAATTCTGAAAAAACAGAGGTGTTAATTATAGGACCTAAAAACTCCGCTTGTAATAACCTAGAACACTGTCTAAGACTTGATGGTTGCTCTGTCAATTCTTCGTCATCAGTTAGGAACCTAGGTGTGCTATTTGATCGCAATCTTTCCTTAGAAAGCCACGTTTCTAGCATTTGTAAAACTGCATATTTCCATCTCAAAAATATATCTAAATTACGGCCTATGCTCTCAATGTCAAATGCAGAAATGTTAATCCATGCTTTTATGACCTCAAGGTTAGATTATTGTAATGCTTTATTGGGTGGTTGTTCTGCACGCTTAGTAAACAAACTACAGCTAGTCCAAAATGCAGCAGCAAGAGTTCTTACTAGAACCAGGAAGTATGACCATATTAGCCCGGTCCTGTCAACACTGCACTGGCTCCCTATCAAGCATCGTATAGATTTTAAAATATTGCTTATTACCTATAAAGCCCTGAATGGTTTAGCACCTCAGTATTTGAATGAGCTCCTTTTACATTATAATCCTCTACGTCCGCTACGTTCTCAAAACTCAGGCAATTTGATAATACCTAGAATATCAAAATCAACTGCGGGCGGCAGATCCTTTTCCTATTTGGCGCCTAAACTCTGGAATAACCTACCTAACATTGTTCGGGAGGCAGACACACTCTTGCAGTTTAAATCTAGATTAAAGACCCATCTCTTTAACCTGGCATACACATAACATACTAATATGCTTTTATTATCCAAATCCATTAAAGGATTTTTAGGCTGCATTAATTAGGTAAACCGGAACCGGAAACACTTCCCATAACACCCTATGTACTTGCTACATCATTAGAAGAATGGCATCTACGCTAATATTTGTCTGTTTCTCTTTTGTTCCGAGGTCACCGTGGCCACCAGATCCAGTCTGTGTCCAGATCAGAGGGTCACTGCAGTCACCCGGATCCAGTATGTATCCAGACCAGATGCTGGATCAGCACCTAGAAAGGACCTCTACATCCCTGAAAGACAGCGGAGACCAGGACAACTAGAGCCCCAGATACAGATCCCCTGTAAAGACCTTGTCTCAAAGGAGCACCAGGACAAGACCACCACAGGAAACAGATGATTCTTCTGCACAATCTGACTTTGCTGCAGCCTGGAATTGAACTACTGGTTTCGTCTGGTCAGAGGAGAACTGGCCCCCCAACTAAGCCTGGTTTCTCCCAAGGTTTTTTTCTCCATTCTGTCACCGATGGAGTTTCGGTTCCTTGCCGCTGTCGCCTCTGGCTTGCTTAGTTGGGGACACTTCATCTACAGCGATATCGTTGACTTGATTGCAAATAAATGCACAGACACTATTTAATTGAACAGAGATGACATAACTGAATTCAATAATGAACTGCCTTTAACTATAATTTTTTCACTATTGACACTGTTTTCCTAATGAATGTTGTTCAGTTGCTTTGACGCAATGTATTTTGTTTAAAGCGCTATATAAATAAAGGTGACTTTGACTTTGACTTTGACCTGACCTGACTCTGGAGTGTCAACGGTGACCTGACCTGACTCTGGAGTGTCAACGGTGACCTGACCTGACTCTAGAGTGTCAACGGTGACCTGACGTGACTCTGGAGGGTCAGCGGTGACCTGACCTGACTCTGGAGGGTCTACGGTGACCTGACCTGACTCTGGAGGGTCAACTGTGACCTGACTCAACTCTGGAGGGTCAACGGGAACCTGATTTGACTCTGGAGTGTCAACGGGAACCTGACTCGACTCTGGATAACTTGGTGACGGAAAGTAAGGACTCCATGAAAACAAATGGAAACAGACCTGTTTATATAGGCAGGGTAATGACTATCAAGTGAAGACACCGGAGTGCAATTAACAGGAGTGCAATTACTGTGATGAAGGGACAAGGCTTTGTGGGAATTGTAGTGCCTGCGGTGAGGTGCCTATGGGGAAGTGAGACCACTAGTGGACACCCAGGGAAACAGAGACCAGACACCGTGACACGTGGTAAGTATACAGCGTGCTGCTAACAGTCCCACTACTTCTACTCCATGTGTTTCTCTGCACAGGCCCAGTGCACCCAGGACGCGATCTTCCCAGATGTCCTTTACTCTGTCGCTGGGACACCATGGACCCTGGGTGCCTCCACAGCGGAGGACGCGAGCCAGGCCCTGGGCGATGACTTCTCCCCCTCCCGTCTTTTTGATCTCCATCTGGAACCGTTTCGCTCCCCTCCGCGAGACAGAATGCGACACTGTAATCATTGGAGACTCCATCGTCCGACACGTCCGTGCTACATTAGCAGAAGGTAAAGTGCACACTCACTGTTTCCCTGGTGCTTGTGCTCTCGATGTTTATGGGCAGATACCCGCGATCCTGAAAGCCCCAGAGTGGTCGTGCTTCACACCAGGGTTAACAATACCATGCTGTGGCAGACGGAGACACCGAAGAGGGACTTCAAGGGCCAGATTGAGCCAATTCTCAAATAACTATTATGATGACTGTTGTCTTATCCGCTTAAATTATTAGTTTATTAAGACTGTGTCTGTTACCCGAATAGTGGGGTCAAAATCTTATCGTGATTAAACCAGAAAAATGTAAAATAAATGAACAAAAACTATTTTTAAAGTTTGGGCTCATAAACATTAGAACACTCACACCCAGTTATTGTAAATGAAATGATCACAGATAATAGTTTTGATGTACCCTACTTGACTGAAATCTGGTTAAAACCAAATGATTATATTGGTCTAAATGACTCTACTCCACCAAACTACTGTTATAAGCATGAGCCCCGTCAGACTGGTCGTGGGGAAGGTGTTGCATGAATATATAGTGATATTCTCAATGTTACCCAGAAAACAGGATACAGGTTTAATTCATTTGAAATACTTCTGCTTAATGTTGCACTGCCAGATATGCAAAAGAAATCTATTGTGTCTCTTGCTCTGGCTACTGTGTATAAACCGTATACAGAATTCCTAAAAGAATTTGCAGATTTCCTCTCAGACATTTTGGTTACAAGTTGATAAAGCGCTAATTGTCAGAGATTTTATTATCCACGTTGTTAATACAAATGATGCATTAGGACTTGCGTTTACTGACCTAATAAACTCTTTTGGAGTCAAGAAAAATGTCACCGGGCACACTCATTGTTTTAATCATACACTAGATTTAATTATATTACATGGAATCGATCTTACTGATATAGATATGGTACCTCAAAGTGATGATGTTACAGACCATTTCCTTGTATCATGCATGTTGCGTATCACTGATATCAAGTATATGGCTCAGCATTACCGACTGGGCAGAACTATTGTTCCAGCCACCAAAGACAGATTCGCAAATAACCTGCCTGATTTATCTCAACTGCTATGTATACCCATAAACTAAATAAACTTATCATTGTATCCAAACCAACAACATATTTATTATATCCTCTACCCACTAAATTACTGAAAGAGTTGTTACCTGTAGCAGAAGAACTGCTTCTCAACATTATTAACTCGTCGTTATCTTTAGGTCACATCCCAAAACTCTTCAAGCTGGTGGTTATTAAGCCTCTTATTAAGAAACCACAACTAGATCCTAGTGAATTGGCAAATTATAGGTCCATTTCAAATCTTCCATTTATGTCTAAAATTTTAGAAAAAGTTGTGTCTGCTCAATTGAGCTCCTTCCTGCAAAAAATGATCTGTATGTAGAATTTCAGGCCCCATCATAGCACAGAAACTGCACTTGTTAAAATTACAAATGACTTGCTTCTTGCGTCAGATCCAGGCTGCATCTCATTGCTAGTTTTACTTGATCTTAGTGCTGCGTTCGACACCATAGATCATGACATACTCATAGATTGATTACAAAACTATACTGGTATTCAAGGGCAGGCTCTAAGATGCTAAAGTATAAAGAAATAGAAGTAAAGTTTGATAAGACTAGGTGGTGTTTCTTCTCATCATGGCTAAGTAGCAGCAGGCGTGCAGGCCGAAGCACGCTGGAACAGCACTCAAAGAATGCAAAATGTAATGACAATAAGCATGGCTAACAGTGAAAAGCTAAGAGCAAAAGCTAAAAGCAAAATTTGATGGTGTCCTGAGTATTTAAACTGGCCTTTGGGCCACACTTCAAATGTTGTCTTGAACAATTAGATATTATCTTTGCTCAGGGTTTTGCAATGTTTCTCCACCCCCATAGATAAATCATATGTTATCTTATGAATCTTGTGGTCCGAATTTTCCCACTCTTGCAGGGTATAATTTTGGACATGATTCCTATAACAAAAAATATAATACATTTGACAAATAACTGGTGGTCAGAAATGTTTCAGGCAAGAAGATTCAAACACACTCATACTAAACATGAATATGAATCCTTATCAATAGTTAATAAAAAGACATACACAATAAGTGATTAGAAACATGATATTCAAATGTGTGGGTTACATATATGATATGGAGTCAAGCAATGGACTGGTATTCTTTTATAAATCTTTTTGAGTTTGTTTTGGTGCATCTACATCTGTAAAAGACTGTTTCAGTGCCATACTTTGACATAAGGACGATTTATGGAGGCTAGAGGTTAATAGGAATTTCAGTCTAGTTCTTTTCTTCTAGGTCGGGGGGAGTCAATCCAAAGAGCTTGTGATCATGATAGCTATCATGGGTTTACATGTGATGGTCATGCTGTGCATCTCTTTGACCATCAGTCTTGATTACTTGCCCCAAATTTGACAATCTCTTTTCTGAATTGAAATTGTCAATAATTGTTCATATGGTCCCATGACATGCTACTTTTTTGTAGGTTTTAAAATATGCCTTAGTGGTCCTTAGTAATGTTCTGAAACCTTTGTAAAAAAATTCAGTCTCGGTGCAGAATTATAGTCACTACAAGCCAGTCCCAGAATGAGCTTTCTTTAGACGGGCCTTTTCAGTGTCTGTAGATTTAAATGCTAATGAGGAGGTGAAGGCTGGGTGTGGCCTTGACCATATTGCAGCAACGGTACAGTGCATGTTTACGTTGGGTATATTGCAATGGCATGAAGAAATGCAGTCGTTCAAGCTTTTCAGTTTGATCCATAATCCGATCCAGATGGAGAAGCAACGGATGAAGAAGTTGCAACTCAGTGGCTCCAGCAGGACGTTTCCGAATGGTTAGTTTAAAATATTATGTCTGGAATAAGGTACTTAATTCGGATGGTTTACAGTTATTATTATGTAGCTAACGCTAACCTACTGTTGCCTTTTCATGTTGCTCTGATTTGCTATTGTTTTAAAGCTGTATTAGCATCTACATCAGTAATATTTCTAGTTAGGAGAAGACTGTAATGTGGCTTATTTTTTAATGACAAAGTTCTATATATATCCTCATATATTGAAGTCATGTTACACAACCAATGATTTACTCCTCAAGAGTTAACTCTACTCAACACCTGCATATATATATATATATATATATATATATATATGTATATATGTATATATATATTGTATTCGTATTGAACGGTTCGGTACAAGGCTTTGTGTTTGGTTTTCGGTACGCATTTTCAAACCGAACGGTTCGTGGAACGAAGATTTCTTTCTTTTTGCTGTACCGAACCTTACCATGACACAAGTGTATCGTATTGAACCAAACCGTGAATTTTGTGGACGTTACACCCGATTCAGTGTATGGCGTAGGGTTGACAAAGACTTCCTCAAAAATTAGGTCCATCATGTCAGCAACATAACCTGTACCATAAAACACAAGCACAAACATTATTTTTAGTTTCAATTGGTTGTGTTTTGTTTTTACATGTTTTTTAATTTATTATTTATTTTTATTAAAATACATTTGAGAATTCCAAAATATGTGTTGTTTGAATTGATTTGAGCTTGAGAATCTGCAGACAATAAGAAAATATATTAGAAAACAAATTTAGTACAGAATATTACAACGCTGATCTCTGGTAAATTTCTCAAAGTGACTAAATAACTTTGTGTAGTTGTCCGTTTACTTTTTTTGTCATTTAGCCTGTATATTGATGAAATACCTGCTTGGAGCCATTTACTCTTGTCAGTTGTCTTACGGATTGCATGCTCGCACTTGGGGTAAAGAGGATCCTCATGTGTATGGACATCTCGAACATGGTTCAGGATTGCGTTCCAGTTTGCAATTCTCTCTGGCTCGGATGTTGAGCCAGCTACAGTACAGTATGTATGATTGTTGATGCTTTTCATCCACTTTTTGAGCATCCCACAGTCTTTCTGCTTACTGATTGCTTCCAGTTTCTTTGAAAGTGTAACGGATATGCAGTTCATTGATTCATTGGTTCTGAACTAATGAATCACGGTTCGTTGAATCTAAAACAATGCAAACCCAAAGCTTGTAGATTTTGAATTCAGGCATATAAACCCAACTCTCTCTAAACTAAATGCCTGGCGCCAGCCTAGCTGGAATTAAATTATTTACGACACTGGATGAGAAATTCCACAGTCACGTGAGCAGCCTCAAAGGAGAAACGAAACACATTCCACAACACGCAGACACACACATAAGCACACACACACAATTTACGCTCTTTATGTAAGTCCTTAATAATATGTATTGTGAATAGGTTTGTGTGTTGCTTAAAGTGGTTAATCCTGTTATGCGATGATTATAAGTTGCTGACTTGTAAATGGGAAATGTTTTTGGAATGAATGTTCTCACAAAGAGTCATGATTCTGTAAACCTACCCCCCTGGACCAGGTCGTAAAACTTATGACCTAACTGACAGAACAGCAAAGCCAGATCACTGGTACCTTTTCTCAATGTATTCTAAACTGGTACCTTTTCTCAATGTATTCTAAATGTATTGAGTATTGCTTTTTGGTGCATTAGATGTTTTCCCCATATAAATTGGAGTATCTGCAGTTTTATCGTGTGTTAATCAAATGTAACGTCGTGTTTCTATCAGTTATATATGTTTTTTTTATATCTGTTTAATCGTCATGCTTTGACGGACTCACTTATATAAAGGAAATTAATGAAAAATGTATTAATCTGGAATTACGAACTTGCTAGAATATCACTGCTGAAATCTGATAAGCCATAACTTATTAGAGTGGGTGGCTCCCCAGAGACAAAAGAACGTTTTTCCCGCTTCAGATCGCGGACGTTCATTGGTTGTTCACGCAAACAGAGGCGTGAACCAGGCAAGCCATAAAAACTGGCCCAGGAAGTTCCTCCCCCTCTTGTTTCTTGTTCCTCTTGCTCTTCCGCGCGCTCTTGGTCCGCTCTTCTATCGCCGTTGATCTCAGAACGGCGGCTGAGAGAACAGCCGTTCTCATGGCTCCTTCGGGAGCTTTCACCTCCCTAGCTTTCATCTCCGTTGTTTTCATTTCTTTTACTTACTAAGTTCCTCTCTACACGAGGAAGTCGAATTCTGGAATAATTACGTTTGTTGGACCTTTCAAAATTCAAATATCGCGCGATTCCTCAGCAGCCCCGGAAGACACGAAAGAACACGCCTAGCTACAAAGGACCACGCTCACACGCACGCTGGTCTGGCTAGTCACAAAGTGACCACATGCAAGTATGCAGATTTAAATGCTGCTTAAAGTTTGTCTATTACCTTTTCAAGGTGATTTGATTCGTTGTTGTCTTTCAATGGTTACTGTCTGTGAGTTTGCATAACTGAGCGCGTGATTCTGTGATCACGCCTAATTCTCTCACCTCTCTCTCTCATCCTCTCTCACTCATTCTCTCTCATTCTCTCTCTCTCTCTCCCTCATTTGGATTCCGTTATGTCTTGTGCAAATTTGACTGTCTGTATTGTCGTGTGCGTATTTACTCTGTGTGATTTGTAGTTTGATGTATTATTAGTTCAATTATTAAAAAACAATATATATTCATGATTGCCTCTTTTTGAAACGCTCACCTGACGAGTCAATGAAATGTCTGATCTTTAGCTACAAGCTCTTTACTTTTTAGTAACCGAAATGTCATAATGATAGGATAATGTTTTCATGGCCAGAGAATATTTTTTCTTGAATTATAAGAAGTGATAACTTTATTGAAAGTTGATAAGTTAATCTTACGACCATTTGCTGGACAAACCACTGTTTGATTTGTGGTAATTTACAGTAAGAGATATCACTATAATTGATATGAAGAATGGAATATTGACATATTAATGAGTAAATTACAGTGCCCTGTAATGAGTTATTGATATATACAATTGACCTATTTTACATCTTCAATAAATATAATGTAACTGTCATATGAGGTATATATATAAATCATATTCCTGATTAATTATAAAAATTCCCTATATATCATTTGAGTTAATTATAATGTACAACCCAGTGCGGCTACATATTATTTGGTGGAGGAACGCGCGCTTTTCAAACTTCGTTTTGTGAGCAATCCACTTCAATCTGTTTATATGGTTATTAATAATTTCTGCACGCACGCTATGAAATTATGTACTTGTGAGATAAGTCGCAAGACGCGAACTCACTCCTAACTGACTGAGGCAAAAAGCTGATAAGTCAGCACGTTAGGTATTTATAGAAACGCAACAGTACAGTCACTGTTATTTTAATGAAAGTAAACTGCTGTATAATGTTAAAAAGTCTCCTGTTAAGAAAGACCAAGATCTCTCTGCAGTGAGAACATTTTAATATTAATAAACCGGAAATTAAAAAGACGAAGAAATCTCTTTTTTTTTCCTAGTGGCGAAGATGTAAATCTGAACATGAGCGATGTTCCTCTGATTCAGTTAAAAAGGCCTTGCTTATTAAATATCGTTATTGAATTCGTGGTGAACCACAGTGATATTCAAAAATAAACTATAAAAACTCCTGGTCTAAAATTGGCTTAGCTACCCGATTGTAAACCTAAAACATTTAAATCATAAGTGCTATTTTGATAAATGTTTATGGGAGTCAACAGATGGAAAATTCCTGTTGTGCACATTTGGGCTTAGTGCAGTGAAAGAATCCTGCCCGCTCTTGTGCAGTATAGCACTGTTTGAGAATCAGCGCTGACGAGCACACAGAGTTTAGATCACATTGAAGTTGGCTGTAATTCCGCTTACTAAACATCATTTGTTTAGAAGTTCAAAATTACGCCCTGCCTTCTGATGTCAGCCTGCATTAGTGCAATTATGCCATCTCGTGGCCGTTTCAGATAATGCGCTCACTGCTAAATCTCTATTCCCTTGTGATTTATTGAATTAGATGTCTAAATTCTCAATAATTACTTGCATTTACAGCTTTGCTCATGCGAATATTTTTCCAGGTTAGACAATTTTTTTTTCTTCCTTTGACTGTTTACATTTACTTTGAGTTTGGTTCAAACATGATTTGAATTAAAATGTAATTGTTTAATAGGGTAAATCTAGATGTTTCAGGTCAACCACTGATTGACCCACTTGGAAGGAAGTAAGCCATCTAGTGGCAGTCTCCTGTTAAATCGACTCGCAGCTCTCAGCTCGCTTTGCTCTCTTTTCAATTCTGTTTCGAATTGCATATTTTAGGGGTGTAACGGTACGCAAAAATCATGGTTCGGTACGTACCTCGGTTTTAAAGTCACGGTTCGGTTCATTTTCGGTACAGTAAGGAAAAGAAATGCAAACATTAAACTGCAGGTGTTTATTACTATAAACATTTTTATTACAATTTGTTTACACTTTTTTTGAAATACTTTTTAATAAAATATATATAAAATAAAAAAAGAATGAGAAATAAAATACTGCTGCAAAGTTCTCCACTAAATAAAATACTCTGTCTCAAACCAATATCATATAATAAAATATAATGAAAAATATAAATAAATAACTATGATTACAGTGCAGCATTAGCAATCCCAGCTTGTATTCCTGCTCATATTTAAAAAATATATATCACTTTTCCAGCATCAACAGTTTCAGTTTTTTGACCTGCTCAGATTTCGTTATTGCGTTGAATCAGCTGCAGGACGGGATTTGCGCTGAACGCGGAGACTTACGCCACTTAATATGTTCGTTTAGAAACACGAAAATGTACCTACGTTCCGCGTACAAAATATTGCATTCGGTCATTCGGTACACACGTGCACCGTACCGAAAGCCCTGTACCGAAACGGTCCGGTACGAATACACCTACCGTTACACCCCTAGCATATTTCTATTTTTACCCCTTTTTGATTAATTTCAAAATTGTCAATGATACCTTACTGTTATCATTGGTTATTAGAGGATATTATTCTAATTTTCCTTTAGATTTTTCTTACATGCTTATTTAAAATTTCAATTTAAACCAGTTTTGATTTTTTAATTTGAATTAAGTTTTCTGCTCACCAGGTTAAGCACAGAGAGGGAGTACGCCCCCTTGTGGTGAAAACCAGCTGCTTCTTCTCCCGTGTTTCATTCCTGTCTTTTGTTATTTTGATTTTTATTCTTTTTCTTCTCTCTTTTGGGTTAGGCTATTTTGATAATTACCATCATTATCATAATTCCCTTTTTGTTTATCATTATTAGGTAAAGCTGTTACCTCTCATTTATACATATATATTTACTCAGTTGATGTTAAACAAACCAAACCTTAATTAACTAAGTTTCTTTTGTTCATCCTTTGTGTATTTGATTGTAGAGCTCCCTTGGTGATTGGACAGTCATCTCAGGTTTCCAGTAAGCAAGGGGGCCGACCAGCGTTACCGACACTGGCTGTGAGTGATACTCGGTTCCTCTTATCTCTGTCCGTTGTGGCACGCAGTGGAGATATCAGCAATTTGGCACTCCAACGGTAGTCAATCAGTCCAGCCGACACACACAACGCAATCTCTGGGAATTTTGCAGTGCTGTCTAGCGGTTGACATCTTGGTGTTGCCAGGTTGTGTTAAAAGTCACAAGCTGTTTGACCAAGCCACTGGTTTCCACCTGAATGGCTTCAATTCACCCAGGTGAACCAAATGTGATAAAACCCATCCACTTATTTTAAACCACAGAATATTAGATATTCCCCCGGATATATTTTAAGTGTTTGACCCATTGCTTCTTCAAGCCACACCATCTTTCTAGGTTTCCTACTCAGATAGCCCCACTCACCTGTTGGCCCTATCTTAAAATCTAGCAGTAGGCTTAGGCCTCCTTATTCTCACTAACACATTGTGTTACTATTGTTTTTATCTTATTTCAAGTGTTGTGTTTCACTTTGATCTTTTTCTATCCTCTATTCTGTTGTGATTTGTTTCTTTCATTTCACATAGAGACAGTAACCTGTGAGAGCCACCAAAGAAGCTAAATAGTAGAGCGACAACCAGCAGCCGGTGTCATCGCGCGACCCGCTAGGCTACTGCCTGTCAAATCTCCATTTCAGGTCCTTCGTTGACCCAAGTAAATTGGCTACTGAACCGTATGACTGTTTGCATCAGTTAGCCCCAAAATTCTCATAAACGGCACAGCCCGTATGAATATAGCTCGTTAACCTTAGAACGAACTTGCATTGGTCTTTTTGTGTGTGTGTGCTGTGCTTCTCTCACCGAAAGTGAGTCAGGATGTTCCAGTCATCCAGTCCAGCAGTCCACAGGGGCCACCTCTCGACATGGTTGAAAGCAGTGACGACCCCCTTCCTGCCCAAGGACGCCAGTAACCTGCAGCACCCAGAGCAACTAGACACCAAGCTAGATGAACTGATGGCACACGATCCAACCCAAAGTGACTACTACAAAGAACTCGCCAGGATCCTCGGAAGCCTAGTTCACATTCTCGTCACCCAGGCACGGCTCAGTGAAGGGAGCAACATCGACCTTGAACAGCAAGCAGCAACACTTAAGCTTCAAGCGGAGGAGGTCTGGACGGACCAGGCCCGAACCCAGAGTCGCCTTGATCAGCTCCTCCTCGAGACCCAGAACCAGCGCGAGAAAGAGGACCACACAGAGCCAGAGCTACAGAAAGAAGTAGAAAGACTTCACAATGCCCTGCAAGATCTTCGCCTCGACACAGATCAAAGAGAACAACTGGAGTGAAAAGCCCTAAAAGAACTCAACAAAAAACTCCAGCAAGGTGACGTTCTCCTAAAAAGAGCAGAGACTGAATTGAAAGAAAGAGATTCTAAAACCTGGGCCTGCAAAACACACTTGCAAGCGGCCCGAGCTAAAATCAACGAGCTTACTCTGCAGAGAGACGAGCTCCAAGATGAACTTGACACTGTTCACACAGAACTGAAACTCACAGATTACAGAGTGGCTGGATTGGAGAAACGCACACCACAGCACGCCACTCCAACCCTTTCAGCCAAGAACCCAGAGCTGAAAAATGGGGTGTAAGCCCACGTCTCAAGAAATCACCAGCCAGCTTACAAGAACTCCTGTCGACAACGGAGGGGGGAGGACCCTTCCAGAGAACGCATGCCACTAAACCCTGCACGGCTCACCAAGAACTTGACAAGCTAGCCAGAAACATCCCTACGTTCAATACAGATCCAGATGACGTTCATGCTTATTTACAAGACATTGACTTTCACTTGCAAACTGTCACCAACGTGACAGATGTGAACACATTGTACCTGTTAAAAATCACGTCCATCCGTGATGTGCATAGTTTTCTGGATCGTCAACCAGAGACTGTCAAAGCGGACTACCAGCAACTGCTAAAAACTTTGATTCTTGAATTCTCTGATCCAGACTTAGACCATGGGCTCCTTAAAACTATGGACCTCAAACAGGGCCGACTTGAAAACCCACAGACTTTCTATAGTCAGCTATGAAAAGCCTACTTCGGAGCATGCAACGAACCAGGTATGGAACAGGATGTCGACTTAAAAACTCTGTTCCTCCGAAACCTACATGCCAGTTGGAGTTTTCATCTCAAGAATCCCAGCGTGTCCGCGTAACATGACTACACAAGAGTTACGGAACTTAGCCCACAAAGCTTGCACCAAGCAAAAGACTATTTATGAAAAGACTGAAGAACCCCACAATCTCTGTCTCTGAGCACTGCTTGGAGTTAACCCTAGAGGGCGCCCTACAACACCACAGTCACAGACCTTTTTACAGAGAGTCAATACCATTCCAAGCCAGCAGAGCGCAACACAATCGTGGTGGTGCTCGTCCAAAGCACCAGAGCGAGCGCTCTGAAAGGTTCTGGGACCGGCGACCCAAAAAGAGCCGATCCCCACCGTCCAGGACAAAAAGCCCCAACAGCTGGCAGTGGAACCACTCTCGACACAACGCTGGTGAGCTCAATCCTGAGCCCACGTCAGAAAAACACAGGGCAGTCACGTCTGAGACAGCAGAGATCCTGAGGGTGCTAAAAGAGCTTCTTTACATGAAAACTCGCAAGGAAGACAAGGAAGATGAACCAGACATCTTATGTCTAAGCATAAGAACTGAAACCAACACCCTGTCTAACTGCCATCTGTATGAGCCAAGCACCCAGAACACTGCTCGTCATCCACAGACCACAGAGCTAACTGTCACATCACAAGGTGACAGCATCACCCAAGCTCCACAGCTGACAGCTGCACACCCTGAACAAGACAGCACAGGTCCTCACACCAGGTACCACAAACACAAGGTACCAGAAAATGCTGTTTTGACTACCTACCTTCACAGCGATCTACACAAGACCGGTCCTAACCACCAATCGATCGTCACACCTGCCCTGATGCCAACATTCCTGGGAAGCCTTGTCGAAAAGGGGGTGGGCCGAAAAGGAGTGAGCATGGAAGACCTGATCGACACAGGATCAAACCTTATGGTGATCTCATCTCACCTTTTCAAAAGACTCCAATTTAAAGCTAAGAGACAAGATCGAACTCTTACACCTCAAACTTGTGAACTGAATGTACAGTCGTACAGCCAGAATGACATCCAGTTTGAACAGGTTGCTTCCATTCACCTGACAATCAATGTCAAATGCAGAAATGTTAATCCATGCATTTATGACCTCAAGGTTAGATTATTGTAATGCTTTATTGGGTGGTGGTTCTGCACGCTTAGTAAACAAACTATAGCTAGTCCAAAATGCAGCAGCAAGAGTTCTTACTAGAACCAGGAAGTATGACCATATTAGCCCGGTCCTGTTAACATTGCACTGGCTCCCTATCAAACATCGTATAGATTTTGAAATATTGCTTATTACTTATAAAGCCCTGAATGGTTTAGCACCTCAGTATTTGAATGAGCTCCTTTTACATTATAATCCTCTACGTCTGCTACATTCTCAAAACTCAGGCAATTTGATAATACCTAGAATATCAAAATCAACTGCGGGCGGCAGATCCTTTTCCTATTTGGCGCCTAAACTCTGGAATAACCTACCTAACATTGTTCGGGAGGCAGACACACTCTTGCAGTTTAAATCTAGATTAAAGACCCATCTCTTTAACCTGGCTTACACATAACATACTAATATGCTTTTAATATCCAAATCCGTTAAAGGATTTTTAGGCTGCATTAATTAGGTAAACCGGAACCGGAAACACTTCCCATAACACCCTATGTACTTGCTACATCATTAGAAGAATGGCATCTACGCTAATATTTGTCTGTTTCTCTCTTATTCCGAGGTCACCGTAGCCACAAGATCCAGTCTGTATCCAGATCAGAGCGGACATGCGGGCTTCTGAAACCTCCATAATGACTTTGCTTAACCACCTCTCAGACCCCTCCATCCACCCTGGCAACCAGTCTACAGACACTGACAACCAACGCCCCAGACCACTGCATGATACAAAGGACATGCTGCATGCACAGAACTACATTGTGGGTTGTGCACCGTCTGACATCACAATGCCAGGGCTTGTAATGCCACGGAGCAAAAGGGGGAAAATGCCAATACATTTCCATGACACATCATGTGCTGCACCACGCAGCACCAGAACCACTGACAAGACACTGAAGCAAGCGTCATGCCAGCAGCAAGATGTGGCAAAACATGGGCCAGGGCGAGCTAAACCCAGTCACCTCCCATGAAGCAAAGAGACTGCCCTGTCCAACCAAAGACAGCCCTCACTTGTTTCTTCCTCCCCTTTCTCTCTCTCCCTGTTTTTCTGTACCAGGATGCTGCTGTGGTTTGCCGTGCTGTGCTGTCAGCCAAAGAGAGGACAGCTGCCACCGAGAGAACCACTGAGACTCCTGATCACAGACGACAGAGCACACTACCCCACCACCGTAACCCAATACAGCTGGACAGGTGTCCGATGGAGAGAGGACTCCCTCACTCACACTGAGGCCGATGTCAAACACATGTTCAGCCAACATGAGAGAGTGACTGTTACACAAATGCAGTCAGGTGGACACCACCACCACTCCAAACAGTTCCCGGGAGCTTTGCTCAGAGCCGCCGCTGCTGCCAGAACTCTGTTTAACATTGGTATGTCCAGTGTCAATGCAGCGAACCAGACCGTAAACTCCACGAAACCGCTGTTTACTGTCTTCCAGAATGATTTTGCCCAGACTCAGCTGGTTACAGCGTTAACGACAGACATGCTGTGGGAGGTTAGCTCCTCTAAGACTTGATGGTTGCTCTGTCAATTCTTCGTCATCAGTTAGGAACCTAGGTGTGCTATTTGATCGCAATCTTTCCTTAGAAAGCCACGTTTCTAGCATTTGTAAAACTGCATTTTTCCATCTCAAAAATATATCTAAATTACGGCCTATGCTCTCAATGTCAAATGCAGAAATGTTAATCCATGCATTTATGACCTCAAGGTTAGATTATTGTAATGCTTTATTGGGTGGTTGTTCTGCACGCTTAGTAAACAAACTACAGCTAGTCCAAAATGCAGCAGCAAGAGTTCTTACTAGAACAGGGAAGTATGACCATATTAGCCCGGTCCTGTCAACACTGCACTGGCTCCCTATCAAGCATCGCATAGATTTTAAAATATTGCTTATTACTTATAAAGCCCTGAATGGTTTAGCACCTCAGTATTTGAATGAGCTCCTTTTACATTATAATCCTCTACGTCCGCTACGTTCTCAAAACTCAGGCAATTTGATAATACCTAGAATATCAAAATCAACTGCAGGCGGCAGATCCTTTTCCTATTTCGCACCCAAACTCTGGAATAACCTACCTAACATTGTTCGGGAGGCAGACACACTCTTGCAGTTTAAATCTAGATTAAAGACCCATCCTTTTAACCTGGCTTACACATAACATACTAATATGCTTTTAATATCCAAATCCGTTAAAGGATTTTTAGGCTGCATTAATTAGGTAAACCGGAACCGGAAACACTTCCCATAACACCCTATGTACTTGCTACATCAATAGAAGAATGGCATCTACGCTAATATTTGTCTGTTTCTCTCTTATTCCGAGGTCACTGTGGCCACCAGATCCAGTCTGTATCCAGATCAGAGGGTCACTGCAGTCACCCGGATCCAGTACGTATCCAGACCAGATGGTGGATCAGCACCTAGAAAGGACCTCTACATCCCTGAAAGACAGCGGAGACCAGGACAAGTAGAGCCCCAGATACAGATCCCCTGTAAAGACCTTGTCTCAGAGGAGCACCAGGACAAGACCACAGGAAACAGATGATTCTTCTGCACAATCTGACTTTGCTGCAGCCTGGAATTGAACTACTGGTTTCATCTGGTCAGAGGAGAACTGGCCCCCCAACTGAGCCTGGTTTCTCCCAAGGTTTTTTTCTCCATTCTGTCACCGATGGAGTTTCGGTTCCTTGCTGCTGTCGCCTCTGGCTTGCTTAGTTGGGGACACTTCATCTACAGCGATATAGTTGACTTGATTGCAAATAAATGCACAGACACTATTTAACTGAACAGAGATGACATAACTGAATCCAATGATGAACTGCCTTTAACTATCATTTTTGCATTATTGACACTGTTTTCCTAATGAATGTTGTTCAGTTGCTTTGACGCAATGTATTTTGTTTAAAGCGCTATATACATAAAGGTGACTTTGACTTTGACTCCAATGACAGCCTAACCACGGATAAAACCCCACCATACATGATACCCTTAAGCCTTGTGCTAACTGTGCTAGCTTACGCCATCACCACGCCAGCTGACCTGCTACAAATACACCTGGCCAACTCTCTGGATAGCGCCATCCTACTGCACGTCAATCCCAAACAGAGAGAAGTGAATGTGCTCCTGAACCAACCCATCAGCGAGTCAAGCCAAGTCTACAGACTTAAAGACATTTTCAGTGTCAGGTTGTGGAAAAGCAACACCCCCACCAAGACACACATTCCAGAAGTGGTGGCCTACCATGACAGCGACACACAGCTGTACCTGGCCCCAAACCTGCACATGTGTACTTTGACCAAAGACATTCATTATCTCTGCCTTAGCAAATCCTTCCTCAGACACAACGCTGAAGGAACCTGCGCGTTGCAACCCCTGGTCAGCCACACACGCTACCCTGCCGAAGCCAAGCCTCGTATACAAGTCACAGAAACACAAGCAGAGATTGTAGGTGACAGATGGCTCGTCGACACTCCTGTGCATACAGCTACACTGACCTACGACCAGCATGACAGCGCCACCCGTGTCAACCTGCTTGACCAGAGCATGTGGATTCAAGTACCGAAAGGTGCCACCCGACACATTGACATTACTCCCGTCGACACAGCCTTCCAAGCACTGTCTCGACAGCCTGTTCTGAACCCGTCATCTGTGGTCCTAGGCTGGACTGCTGCCGACACTGCACGGTGCATCTCCACTGTCATCGGTCACACCCTGACCCTTGGCGTGACCTTCATCCTATACAGGAGACTCAACGAGATGCGAACCTCTACAGCCAAACTCACGACAACCGTAGCTGGAGGTCTCCGATGGAATCCCCGGAAAGGGGGTGCCAAGTCAAAGACACCACCGAACCACATCAAGCTGAATCCTCAGCTCCAGGAGGATGCCATCATGAACCATCTGCCATCATGATCCACCTGCTACACGGCCATCAATGATTGCCGTCCAATGATGTCCACACAGGGACTTCATCCGACGGAAAGAGGGGATGTAACGGATATGCAGTTCATTGATTCATTGGTTCTGAACTAATGAATCACGGTTCGTTGAATCTAAAACAATGCAATACCAAAGCTGGTAGATTTTGAATTCAGGCATATAAACCCAACTCTCTCTAAACTCAATGCCTGGCCTGGCGCCAGCCTGGCTGGAATTAAATTATTTACGAATGAGAAATTCCACAGTCACGTGAGCAGCCTCAAAGGAGAAACGAAACACATTCCACAACACACACACATAAGCACACACACACAATTTACGCTCTTTATGTAAGTCCTTAATAATATGTATTGTGAATAGGTTTGTGTGTTGCTTAAAGTGGTTAATCCTGTTATGCGAGGATTATAAATGGCTGACTTTTAAATGGGAAATGTTTTTGGAATGAATGTTCTCACAAAGAGTCATGATTCTGTAAACCTACCCCCCTGACCAGGTCATAAAACTTTATGACCTAACTGACAGAACAGCAAAGCCAGATCACTGGTACCTTTTCTCAATGTATTCTAAACTGGTACCTTTTCTCAATGTATTCTAAATGTATTGAGTATTGCTTTTTGGTGCATTAGATGTTTTCCCCATATAAATTGGAGTATCTGCAGTTTTATCGTGTGTTAATCAAACTTTAATTGTGTGTAATTCTGCATGTGAATGTAACGTCGTGTTTCTGTCAGTTATATATGTTATTTTTGATATCTGTTTAATCGTCATGCTTTGACGGACTCACTTATATAAAGGAAATTAATGAAAAATGTATTAAACTGGAATTACAAACTTGCTAGAATATCACTGAAAATCTGATAAGCCATAACTTATTAGAGTGGGTGGTTCCCCAGAGACAAAGGAACGTTTTTCCTGCTTCAGATCGCTGACGTTCATTGGTTGTTCACACAAACAGAGGCGTGAACCAGGCAAGCCATAAGAACTGACCCAGGAAGTTCCTCCCCCTCTTGTTTCTTCCACGCTCTTGGTCCGCTCTTCTATCGCCGTTGATCTCAGCACGGCGGCTGAGAGAACAGCCGTTCTCATGGCTCCTTCGGGAGCTTTCACCTCCGTAGCTTTCATCTCCGTTGTTTTCATTTCTTTTACTTACTAAGTTCCTCTAGATGAGGAAGACGAATTCTGGAATCATTGGAAACGTTTGTTGGACCTTTCAAAATTCAAAAATTCAAAATTTCATGCTGCTTAAAGTTTGTCTATTACCTTTTCAAGGTGATTTGATTTGTTGTTGTCTTTCAAGGGTTACTGTCTGTGAGTTTGCATAACTGAGCGCGTGATTCTGTGATCACGCCAAATTCTCTCACCTCTCTCTCTCATCCTCTCTCTCTCATCCTCTCTCTCTCATTCTCTCTCTCTCTCTCCCTCATTTGGATTCCGTTATGTCTTGTACAAAGTTTACTGTCTGCATTGTCGTACGCGTATTTACTCTGTGTGATTTGTAGTTGATGTATTATTAGTTCAATTATTAAAAAACAATATATATTCATGATTGCCTCTGTCTGAAACGCTCACCTTACGAGTCAATGAAATGTCTGATCTTTAGCTACAAGCTCTTTACTTTTTAGTAACCTAAATTTCATAATGATAGGATAATGTTTTCATGGCCAGAGAATATTTTTCCTTGAATTATAAGAAGTGATAACTTTTTTGAAAGTTGATAAGTTAATCTTACGGCCGTTTGCTGGACAAACCACTGTTTGATTTGCGGTAATTTACAGTAAGAGATATCACTAAAATTGATATGAAGAATGGAATATTGACATATTAATGAGTAAATTACAGTGCCCTGTAATGAGTTATTGATATATACAATTGACCTATTTTTCATCTTCATCGTCATATGAGATATATATATATTAATCATATTCCTGATTAATTATTAAAATTCCCTATATATCATTTGAGTTAATTATAATGTACAACCCAGTGCGGCTACAAAGTCCTACAATGAAAGCAAAATACATTCCAATTAGTTAACCCAAGAGAACCCGCTGTGACATGGGTGTCACAAACACTGGTGTTTATCTGGTAGATTTTGTATGATATAATGGACATCAAGCAGCTCCATATTGGCACTGACAATATACCTTTTACCATGTGCCAGACATCATAGTAATGGGTTATTTTTCTCTCCCTGAGGAACTTCTGTACTTGTGGATGACGATTAATCAAGGTTGATGCCACGCGACTTCATTAATGCTAGACTTCTCGTCAGACCCTCTTTTTCCATGTGGCAGCTACCACCAACCTCATTGCTCTGTTAACACAGAAAAACTATATATTAATTGAAAATGCATTATAGACTTTGATTTTAAAATTGCAATCAATAACCACTTTAAAACATCTTTTTTGTCAACTCACCTGAACCAACTGAATGTCCACAACGGTGTTAGTATTGATTTCCATCATTGTATAACTCCCATATATTGCAGAGTACCCTGTTGTTTTTTTTTGTTGTTGTTGTTGTTGCAAATATTGAGATTAGTAATCACCATTCAATACTTTGGTATTATGTCTGGCATTTTATTTAGTTCACTCCTTTTAACTTCAAACAATATGTAACCCATGTATAAACTACACTATTTCAGTAAAATATCAATACCTGGAGAGTCAGCTCTCATGTCACCACCAAGTATATCTTTTTCCTCCCGACTTAGCTGCTGCAGATTCACATCCTGTGTGTATTTCCAGTGGTGAATAACTGCGGCTTCAATGAAAGGTCTGGCATGGCGGCGAAATGTTTTATACCGAAACAACTGTAGCTTCATTGTATTGAAGAGCTGTTGATGTGGGTTGATCAATAATACATGTAATTTGAGCTAAATTAAAGTAATTCAGTTAAAAAAAATACAGTTGCACATCATTTAATTTTTCGATTTGTATGAAAGATGCACCACTCAGGTAAATGGCAACAGAAAGGTTCAGTTTTCCAGCTGGCATGCTACCAAGGATAGGCTGGCTATTCCATTGTCTTGAAAATGTGCAATGGGGGCACAGCTGCTTCACAGACAGGAATGTCCCCAGCCTTTGGGTCATCACATCACATGCCCGCATGCAGACCGGACATTAATTAAACAAGTCCATAATGCAGTTCTTGTACACTATGTACTTTTTGCTGTTGTGGGTGGGAGTAGATGAATCTTCTCTATATCAAAACACAGAGAAAGGAAAACACATTTTTAGTTAAACAGATTGAGCTTCTGTTTGGACTGAACTGTAAACCACCACCCTGTTTTCAACTGGTTTAATAATTATTATGCACATAAAAAATCATAAAAGAATGCTATAAACAACAACAGTCTCACTGAGACTAATCCTTTTTGTTAGAATATTTAAACACTCAGTAACTTACGACTGTAGACTAGACGGCGGGTGTTGCTGTTGTACAGTGTTTTCTCTGCTTCCTGTTGGCCTGCTGGCCTTGCTGCTGCTGATCGTAGCTCCATGTAGCTTTTTTTTCTCTAGAATCTTTATCTTACTATCACTCTCTGTTTTTTAAAGTGATAAAATATAACTTAATTCACACCATATTTCTGATATTATTGATCAGTCTTATCAGATTAATTTTGATCGTTCACGTTTATTTTATATCCGTGAGTGCAGTACACCTGCATTGTGTTAGCACTCGTTAGCTTGTCATTAGTGTTTTCATTCGAACCTATCGCTATTTTCTTTTCTCCCCTCCTCTCTCTCGCTCCAGTTTTTCACAAGTTCATCAAACAACCTTGGTAAGAATATTTCATCAAGCACAGTGAGTAATGGCTTCGCCTGCTATTGTTATTTGCACCTCTTGCCACATGTACAGTTTATCTATCTCTGTCGCTGATGAGGGATTCACATTTCACGAGTTCATGCTTACATATAATTAGCTGAGGTATGAAATGCATATTTGGCATGCTGTCCGGGGAAGGGCTACGAGCTCGGGAATGGCCCGAACCTAGAGTACCCCCCCTTCCTCGTCTAATTATAAAGTGAACTCGAAGTGAGGAGATGGGGTGGAGGAGGGATGCTGATTAACCGTCAATGGATAGAGGTAAGTCAGCGATATTTATACTGTAGGATTGATTGCTAGATTGTTGTCCACCTGTGTTGATTAGGCTAAGTATCTGACGTGCTCCTCCCGAACCTTGTTAACGAGAACATCATTTCACGAGTTCACGCTTACATATAATTAGCTGAGGTATGGTATGCGTATTTGGCGTGCTGTCCGGGGAAGAGCTCTGAGCTCGGGAATGGCCCGAACCTAGAGTACCCCCCAAAAAGCAAATGGACAAGAGGACAGCCGCCAGATTAAGAACGTCCCCCAAAATATCATTGAGTACTGGCGGGGGCTGATTTTATTTTCTGAGATGTCATCTTGTTGGCGGGCCGGAAGAGCCTACGTACTCCAATGGGAGCGACTTAAGCGTTGGAACAGTGAGTCCTACCGGCCAATGAGGATGAGCGGCGGGGTTGTATAGCCCGACCGGGAGGGCCCGAGTTGCCTCGACTGGAATAGGTCACGGTGTCGGCGTGCGGGCCATATTGGCTGATAAGCCCATGCTATTTAGAGGCCGAAGGGCAAATGGCTGACCGAGAGGGCCAATGAATCCTCCGACTGGAAATTAAGACTCAGGACGATGGACGTCTGGGTCCTCTCGGTTTGGCAGATAAAAAGGTTTTTGGGTTGACCGACAAGGAGACTCTTGCGACATCCGACGGGAGGTCGATACTCATGACATCGGATGGATGAGACTCGCTTGTGGCCAGCAAGTATGGAACCCGACCGGGAGAACTCTCGCCGACGTCTGACGGGAGCACATGCTTCAGAAGGGTAAGCCTCACCGGAGAGGAAAAGAAAAAAAAACCCCGCCTTCTCGCCAGGCGGGGGGAAAAGATGTAAGGGTAGCGGAGGGTATTTTTTATTTTTTTATTTTATCTTTTGACAGTATTTGATGGGAGGTTGAGACTCGTGGCTTCGGACGGTTAAGCCTCGCCTATCGTCAAATGGAAAGGTAAAGTCATGTGGCCAGGAGACTCTCGTCGACGTCCGACGGGGGCTCACACGATCGAACGGGTAAGTCCCTCCGACCATAGATTGGAAAGTAAGGTTCTCTCGCTAGGAGGCTCTCGCAGACGTTCGACGGGAGCACACACGATCGAATGGGTAAGCCTCTCTGACCATAAAAAAGGAAAAGGTAAGTTTGTCTAGCCGAGAGACTCTCGCTGACGTCCGACGGGAGCTTGTACTCACGGCATTGAACGGGTAAGCCTCTCCGGATGAAAGACGGAAAGGTAAAGTAGTGTGGTCAGGAGGCTCTCACCAGCATCCAACAGGAACTTCGTGCTTGCTGGAAGAGGTAAGTTTGGGTGGCCGTGGGACTCTCGCCGACGTCCGATGGGAGCTTGTACTCGCAGCATCAGACGGGAAAGCCTAGACGACTGTAGAAATGGAAAAGGAGGTTTTCACCGGCCTCCGGTGGGATCTGGATAGTGCATGGTGGAAATGACAGTTTGCGGCTATAAGGAGAAAGGAAAGGTAGTCTGGCCAGGAGGCTCTCGCCGACATCCGATGGGAGCACACGCATTGAATGTGTAAGCCTCGCTGGCCGAAGAATGGAAAAGGTAAGTTTGGAGGTTCTCGCCGACATCCAATGGGAACTTCCTACTCGCGGCATCAAATGGGTAACCCTCTGGGCGTAGAAGGAAAGGTAAGTTGTGTGGCCGGGAGGCTCTCGCCGGCATTCAATGGGAGCATGCGCACTGAATGGGTAAGTCTCGCCGGCCGTAGGAAGAAAAGGTAAGATTTACCTAGCCTGGAGACTCTCGCCGACGTCGAAGGGAGCACACGCATCGAACGCGTAGCCTTGCTGGCTGTAGAGTAGAAAGTCTCTTAAGTTTGTTTAGCTGGGAGGTTCTCACCGACATATGATGGGAGCGCGCGGCATCGAACGGGTAAGCCTTTGCTGGCCGTAAATCGAAAAGGTAAGGTTGTCTAGCCGGAAGGCTCTCGCTGGCATTTGGTGGGAGATCAATGTTTGCGGCACTGAATGGGTACACCTGTAGTCAGACGTGAAGGCCAAGGATGCTTGACCAGGAGGGCTCTTGCAGCCTTTGACGAGAGTTCAATATTCGCGCACGGATGTGTAAGCAACACCGTTAGTTGGAGGGAAACATCCACTCGACCGGGACAGCTCTTGCTGCATCTGATGGGATTTAAATACTCGCGGCATCAGATGGGAAACTGCTCCGGTAGTTTGTCAGAAAAGGCAAGGTTTGCTCAACCGTTAGGCAATCTGACAGGAATTCAATAGTCACTGTATTGGATGGGTGAGCCTTGCCGGTAGTTGGAGAATTTATTTATTTGTTTTATTATTTTTTTATTTTTTTATTATTATTATTATTATTATTATTTTTATATAATTTTTATTTTTTATACTGGGAGCGCTTTCAGCACCTGGCAAAGAGTTAAATTCTCAGAGTAATTTGAGTTGTCTAAAGGGGATGCTATGAGGGTTACTTGCGTAGTGGTTTAGCAAATCCAATACGCTGCTTCTGATAATGTCAGAAAATCTTTGATTGGCTTGCATTCGAAGTTAAGCGTACGACGAAATGGAATTCCCTTTCCTGTCAGTGTACCTCGAATAAGTGCCATGAATCTGGATGCATGGGCATAGCTTAAAGCAGAGGTGATGTCAGCCTTACCCAGCCGAGAGCTTGAGAATTATTATATAAAGCAGACACTGCTTTTTTTTTTCTCCATATTGATTGCGTGATCATTGTTCTACGGTTCTGAGAGAGAATTCATCGAGAGCCATCGAGGTGATTATGCTTTTAAACGGCAAATTATATGGAGCTGACGGATTGATTAAGAGTTTTCAAATTCTTGGTTAAGAATTTTCAGATTAACCACTCCAGTGGGCTAATGAGAAACCGAGAAGGCGGGGCTTCAAAAGGGTTCATGAGCAGCTTTTTTTTTGTGCCACCTATAGGGGAAATCTGAACAGATTATTTCGGTGAATAGCTGAAACGTATAGCAACATTTGAGGTCACAACTTATGATTGCTGTAGCATGCCTGTTGTAAAGAATTGTCCAAAATTAAAGATGGTGTACATTTGAATTAAATGTTTAGCAAAACGAGGACTAGGTTGTACAGTGATGTGTAGAAACTATTGTCGGGAATGTTTGGGCCCTTGAAGGCTTTTGATATGATTAGCATGTACGTTAGATTGATAGCGATGCATTACGTTAAGTTTGTTCTATGGAACAGTATGATAATTTTTATTTATTTTTTTTAGGCTCCTGCGGGAGTGAGAACTGCTACGGCAGTAAGGTAAATACAGAAAAGAGATACAGACGCTACTGCGGCAGTGGATAAATATAGAGAGAGGCTCCTGCGGGAGCAGGTGCTGCTGCGGCGGTGGAGAAATATATATAGAGGCTCCTGCAGGAGCAGACGCTGCTGCGGCGGTGGAGAGATATAGATAGAAGCTCCTGCGGGAGCAGACACGCTGCGGCGGTGGAGAAATGTGGATAGAGGCTCCTGCGGGAGCAGACACTGCTGTGGCAGTGGGGAGATATAGATGGAGGCTCCTGCGGGAGCAGACGCTGCTGCGGCTTTGGAGAAATATAAATGGGGCTCCTGCGGGAGCAGACGCTGCTGCGGCAGTGGATAAATATAGATAGAGGCTCCTGCGGGAACAGACGCTAATGTGGCGGTGGAGAATTATAGATAGAGGCTCCTGCGGGAGCAGACACTGCTGCGGTGGTGGAGAAATATAGATAGAGGCTCCTGCGGGAGCAGACCCTGCTGCGGTGGTGGAGAATTATAGATAGAGGCTCCTGCGGGAGCAGACACTGCTGTGGCAGTGGAGAAATATAGATAGAGGCTCCTGTGGGAGCAGACACTGCTACGGCAGTGGGGAGATATAGATAGAGGCTCCCGCGGGAGCAGACACTGCTGCGGCAGTGGAAAAATATGGATAGAGGCTCCTGCGGGAGCAGACACTGCTGCAGCAGTGGAGAAATATGGATAGAGGCTCCTGCGGGAGCAGACACTGATGGGCAGTGGGGAGATATAGATAGGGGGTTCAGTGAGCTTCTTTGTAAGGCATTGGTCTGACCGCTAATAGGTCTTGAGGATGGTTAGGGTTTGGCGGAACATAGAAGTAAATGGGATCATGAGAGGAGGAGGAGAGATAGCTTCTTGAGCCGACTGTGGCTTGAGCTTGCTTCGGCTGATGTAGTTGTTGGCTACAGGAAAAGTAGAAGGGTTAGTAACAATTGATGGGGCAAGCTAAAAAAATAAAATAAAAAGTGCCTGGGTAGCCTACTCTGTTGCCAGCTTAGCAATTGGTTGCCTGGTTTGACAATTCCTCAAGCCTTGTCCACATTAGTACGTTCCTGCTGGAAAAGTGTGTTTTCCACTCGTTTTGGCCTTCTGGCTTTTTTAAACAGTCTCCAGAGCGGATAACTTTGGAATGCTGTTTTCGCGTTGTAGTGTGGACCGTGGAAACAGAGGCTTTGAAAACAATGAAGCATGTTTAGTCTTGTAAAACATTGTACCAACAGATGTGGTCATAACGGTAAAGATGATTGCAGTTATGTGCTATTCACTTTCAAGCAGATTCTAAAGATATTTACTTTGTGTGCTTTTCGTATTACAGTCCTGAAAAGACAACAGAAATTTTACTCACCCTATGCTGTCCTGCGGCAAAACACAAGGGTAGTTGTGTTTTAGATCAATTCTGAGTGATCACGCAAGTAAATGGTGAAATATGTCCCTTAATAAATTGCAGATATGTTCACTGAATATAAACCCAACAGAGTACTCAGATCACTAGGATCGAGTCAGCTTGAAATACCAATCAGCATTTATAGACATTCTGAACTCTATTGGTTTTAGACAACACGTTTCAGGACCTACTCATTGTCGAAATCATACTCTAGATTTAATACTGTCACATGGAATTGATGTTGATGGTGTTGAAATTATTCAGCCAAGTGATGATATCTCAGATCATTATTTAGTTCTGTGCAAACTTCATATAGCCAAAATTGTAAATTCTACTTCTTGTTACAAGTATGGAAGAACCATCACTTCTACCACAAAAGACTGCTTTTTAAGTTATCTTCCTGATGTTACCAAATTCCTTAGCATATCCAAAACCTCAGAACAACTTGATGATGTAACAGAAACTATGGACTCTCTCTTTTCTAGCACTTTAAATAAAGTTGCTCCTTTACGCTTAAGGAAGGTTAAGGAAAACAGTTTGACACCATGGTATAATGAGCATACTCGCACCCTAAAGAGAGCAGCCCGAAAAATGGAGCGCAGCTGGAGGAAAACAAACTAGAGGTATTTCGTATTGCTTGGCGGGAAAGTAACATATCCTACAGAAAAGCATTAAAAACTGCTAGATCCGATTACTTTTCTTCTCTTTTAGAAGAAAACAAACATAACCCCAGGTATTTATTCAATACAGTGGCTAAATTAACGAAAAATAAAGCCTCAACAAGTGTTGACATTTCCCAACACCACAGCAGTAATGGCTTTATGAACTACTTTACTTCTAAAATTGATACTATTAGAGATAAAATTGCAACCATTCAGCCGTCAGCTACAGTATCACATCAGACAGTGCACTATAGACCCCCTGAGGAACAGTTCCACTCATTCTGTACTATAGGAGAGGAAGAATTGTATAAACTTGTTAAATCATCTAAACCAACAACATGTATGTTAGACCCTATACCATCTAAGCTCCTAAAAGAGGTGCTTCCAGAAGTCATAGATCCTCTTCTGACTATTATTAATTCCTCATTGTCATTAGGATATGTCCCCAAAACATTCAAACTGGCTGTTATTAAGCCTCTCATCAAAAAACCACATCTTGACCCCAAAGAACTAGTTAATTATAGACCAATCTCGAATCTCCCTTTTCTGTCCAAGATACTAGAAAAGGTGGTATCCTCACAATTATATTCCTTCTTAGAGAAAAATGGTATATGTGAGGATTTCCAGTCAGGATTTAGACCGTATCATAGTACTGAGACTGCTCTCCTTAGAGTTACAAATGATCTTCTCTTATCATCTGATCGTGGGTGTATCTCTCTATTAGTTTTATTGGATCTTAGTGCTGCGTTTGACACAATTGACCACAACATTCTTTTGCATAGACTTTGGGAGAAACCACTTTGTTGGCATCAGTGGAAGTGCATTAGCATGGTTTAAATCGTACTTATATGACCGCCATCAGTTCATAGCAGTGAATGAAGATGTATCCTATCCTCAAGGCTCAGTACTAGGGCCGCTACTCTTCACGCTTTATATGTTAGCCTAGGGAGATATCATCAGGAAACATGGTGTTAGCTTTCACTGTTATGCTGATGATACTCAGCTCTATATTTCTTCGCAGCCCGGTGAAACACACCAATTTGAAAAACTAATGGATTGCATAGTCGATATAAAAAACTGGATGACGAGTAATTTCTTACTGCTAAATTCTGAAAAAACAGAGGTGTTAATTATAGGACCTAAAAACTCCGCTTGTAATAACCTAGAACACTGTCTAAGACTTGATGGTTGCTCTGTCAATTCTTCGTCATCAGTTAGGAACCTAGGTGTGCTATTTGATCGCAATCTTTCCTTAGAAAGCCACGTTTCTAGCATTTGTAAAACTGCATTTTTCCATCTCAAAAATATATCTAAATTACGGCCTATGCTCTCAATGTCAAATGCAGAAATGTTATTCCATGCATTTATGACCTCAAGGTTAGATTATTGTAATGCTTTATTGGGTGGTTGTTTTGCACGCTTAGTAAACAAACTACAGCTAGTCCAAAATGCAGCAGCAAGAGTTCTTACTAGAACCAGGAAGTATGACCATATTAGCCCGGTCCTGTCAACACTGCACTGGCTCCCTATCAAGCATCGTATAGATTTTAAAATATTGCTTATTACTTATAAAGCCCTGAATGGTTTAGCACCTCAGTATTTGAATGAGCTCCTTTTACATTATAATCCTCTACGTCCGCTACGTTCTCAAAACTCAGGCAATTTGATAATACCTAGAATATCAAAATCAACTGCGGGTGGCAGATCCTTTTCCTAGTTGGCGCCTAAACTCTGGAATAACCTACCTAACATTGTTCGGGAGGCAGACACACTCTTGCAGTTTAAATCTAGATTAAAGACCCATCTCTTTAACCTGGCATACACATAACATACTAATATGCTTTTATTATCCAAATCCGTTAAAGGATTTTTAGGCTGCATTAATTAGGTAAACCGGAACCGGAAACACTTCCCATAACACCCTATGTACTTGCTACATCATTAGAAGAATGGCATCTACGCTAATATATGTCTGTTTCTCTCTTGTTCCGAGGTCACCGTGGCCACCAGATTCAGTCTGTGTCCAGATCAGAGGGTCACTGCAGTCACCCGGATCTAGTACGTATCCAGACCAGATGCTGGATCAGCACCTAGAAAGGACCTCTACATCCCTGAAAGACAGCGGAGACCAGGACAACTAGAGCCCCAGATACAGATCCCCTGTAAAGACCTTGTCTCAGAGGAGCACTAGGACAAGACCACAGGAAACAGATGATTCTTCTGCACAATCTGACTTTGCTGCAGCCTGGAATTGAACTACTGGTTTCGTCTGGTCAGAGGAGAACTGGCCCCCCAACTGAGCCTGGTTTCTCCCAAGGTTTTTTTCTCCATTCTGTCACCGATGGAGTTTCGGTTCCTTGCTGCTGTCGCCTCTGGCTTGCTTAGTTGGGGACACTTCATCTACAGCGATATCGTTGACTTGATTGCAAATAAATGCACAGACACTATTTAACTGAACAGAGATGACATAACTGAATCCAATGATGAACTGCCTTTAACAATCATTTTTGCATTATTGACACTGTTTTCCTAATGAATGTTGTTCAGTTGCTTTGACGCAATGTATTTTGTTTAAAGCGCTATATAAATAAAGGTGACTTTGACTTTGACTGACCAAAGGTTCACGCAAACAAGGGGAGTCCGCCTTTAGTTACTATGCTGCCTGCAGTTGGAATAGCTTCCAGAAGAGGTCAGATGTGCTAAAACACTAGTCACATTTAAATCTAGACTCAAAACCCATCTGTTTAGCTGTGCATTTATTGAATGAGCACTGTGCTATGTCCGAACTGATTGCACTATATTTTCACTGTTTTTTTTAATGTAAAATCATTTTCTAACTGTTTTTAAATTCATTTTAAGTAAATGTTTTAATCATTTTAAAAGTTTTAAAATTGCTTGTTTTATTTTTGTTATTATTTCTTCTTCATGATTATTTTACTTTCTTATATGTAAACCACTTTGAATTACAATTGTGTACAAAATTTGCTATATAAATAAACTTGCCTTGCCTTAGATATTCATGTTTAGTATGTACGTGTTTGAATCTGTTAGCTTGAAACAGTCCTGACCATCAGTTATTTGTCAAATGTATCATATTCTTGTTATAGGAATCATGTCCAAAATTACACCTGCAAGAGCGGGAAAATTCGGACAACTTGCTTGATAAGATAACATATGATTTATGATACCCCGAGCAAAGAAAATATCTGATTGGTCAAGACAACATTTGAGGCGTGGCCAACAGGCCAGTTTAAATACTCAGGACACCATCAAATCTTTGCTTTGCTTAGCTTTGCTTCTTCTATTAGTCATGGCTGCTTTTAGGTGTTAATTATAAAAAATTATTTAAAGTTATTTAAAATTAATTAAGTTAATTAAAAAAACAGAGGTATTAATTATAGGACCTAAAAACTCTGCTTGTAATAACCTAGAACACTGTCTAAGACTTGATGGTTGCTCTGTCAATTCTTCGTCATCAGTTAGGAACCTAGGTGTGCTATTTGATCGCAATCTTTCCTTAGAAAGCCACATTTCTAGCATTTGTAAAACTGCATTTTCCCATCTCAAAAGTATATCTAAATTACGGCCTATGCTCTCAATGTCAAATGCAGAAATGTTAATCCATGCATTTATGACCTCAAGGTTAGATTATTGTAATGCTTTATTGGGTGGTTGTTCTGCACGCTTAGTAAACAAACTACAGCTAGTCCAAAATGCAGCAGCAAGAGTTCTTACTAGAACCAGGAAGTATGACCATATTAGCCCGGTCCTGTCAACACTGCACTGGCTCCCTATCAAGCATCGTATAGATTTTAAAATATTGCTTATTACTTATAAAGCCATGAATGGTTTAGCACCTCAGTATTTGAATGAGCTCCTTTTACATTATAATCCTCTACGTCCGCTACGTTCTCAAAACTCAGGCAATTTGATAATACCTAGAATATCAAAATCAACTGCGGGCGGCAGATCCTTTTCCTATTTGGCACCTAAACTCTGGAATAACCTACCTAACATTGTTCGGGAGGCAGACACACTCTTGCAGTTTAAATCTAGATTAAAGACCCATCTCTTTAACCTGGCATACACATAACATACTAATATGCTTTTATTATCCAAATCCGTTAAAGGATTTTTAGGCTGCATTAATTAGATAAACCGGAACCGGAAACACTTCCCATAACACCCTATGTACTTGCTACATCTTTAGAAGAATGGCATCTACGCTAATATTTATCTGTTTCTCTCTTGTTCCGAGGTCACCGTGGCCACCAGATCCAGTCTGTGTCCAGATCAGAGGGTCACTGCAGTCACCCGGATCCAGTACGTATCCAGACCAGATGGTGGATCAGCACCTAGAAAGGACCTCTACATCCCAGAAAGACAGCGGAGACCAGGACAACTAGAGCCCCAGATACAGATCCAGGTCAGAGGAGAACTGGCCCCCCAACTGAGCCTGGTTTCTTCATGCTTCCCTCTTCTGACCAGCTTTATGAAGATGTTGATTTCATTTTCCTGCAGGATTTGGCACCTGCCCCCACTGTAAAAAGCAGCAAACATTGATTAAATGACCATGGTGTTGGTGTGCTTGACTGGCCAGCAAACTCGGCAGACAAGAACCCCATAGAGAATCTTTAGGGTATTGTCAAGAGGAAAATGAGAAACAAGAGACCAAAAAAAAAGCAGATGAGCTGAAGACACTGGCAAATAAACCTGGGCTTCAAAACCACCTCAGCAGTGCCACAAATTGATCATCTCCATGCCAATCCGAATTAAGGCAGTACTTATAGCAAAAGGAGCCCCTATCAAGTATTGAGTACATGTACACTAAATTAATATACTTTCCAGATGCCCAACAATTCACTAATTTCTTTTTTTTATTGGTCTTATGAAGTTTTCTAATTAGTTTTAATTGGTGGGTTTTGTTAAATGTGAGCCAAAATCATCACAATTAAAAGAACCAAAGACTTAAACGACTTCAGTCTTTGTGCATTGAATTTATTTCATACATGAGTTTCACAATTTGAGTTGAATTACTGAAATAAATTAACTTTTCCATGACATTCTAATTTACTGAGATGCACCTGTATTTCAACCATTGTGATATAGAGATGTGGGGGCGTGATTGAATGAGGTGTTTTAGCTCGGTCTGGATCAGACTTCTCTTTTAAAGAAGTCTTTCTCTTTTTCTCTTTTGTGGGAGACTTTGAGTTTTGTAAATCTGCATATCTTATACTTGCACAAATAGCTATACACTAAAGAAAATAAAAAATAGAAATCACATCATATTACCCCATTAAATGAATTTTTATGCAGCAACAATTAGGATTAACAGAACTGGCAACACTTCCCATAATATCTAACAAACTTTAAACTTTTAAGAAGAATTACATAAATGCTTATATTAGTTGCTTATATACTGTCTCCCCCTTAATTCTAGGCTACAGTCAGGGCCGGCTCTAGGTTATTTGGTGCCCAAGGCGAGAGAGCCCCCCCCCCCCCCCCACATGCAACTTCACACAACAACTCTTTAAAAGCAACAACCTGAAGGATACAGTAGAAAACAATAGAGAAGCATTAAGATCTCGCCTCAAGGAAAAGCAGTTATAGTGTTTTCATTTTATTACGTGTTTTCATTTACCCCATCATTTAAAGCGCTAAAACCAGCTGTCAGATGTTTTCGTGCCACTCCCGGTTGCTGAGCAGCTGAGTTTGACAGCTGCCTGTCAGAGTGACTCAGTCGTTTTTTAGGATTGTAAATCTAGTAAAAAAAATTGACAAATACAAGCCGTGTGTGGACAGTGCACAGTAAAAGTGTACAGCGTGTGCGCAGCTTTCATAATACGATACATACATTTAATTAACTTTTTATTTTTAATTCTGCAATTTTGCGCCCCGTCCAGCAGATGGCGCCCCGGGTGGCCGCCTGTGTCGCCTGTAGGCAAAGCCGGCCCTGGTTACAGTAGTCAGCTGATCCAGTCTGTATACAGACCAGCAGTGGACCTGCACCCAAGAATGACCACAACACATTCCTGAATGTCAGCAAAGAAAATGTCAACTAGATGACAGAACACCTTGTGAAGACCTCATTGATGGCCCCAGCACAGATCCTCAGCAAAAACGGCAGCCTGGAATAATCACACCACATTCATTTGTTTGGCCAGAAGAGAACTGGTTTCCTGACTGAGGTTTGTTTTGATATGGTTTGGGTTCTTTGTTCTGTTTGCCTTTCTGTTTGCTTAGTTGAAGACACAGAATATTCAGCAAAATTATTGACTTGACTGCACTGACACCATTGGATACAAACTAAATTGACCTGAATTATGACATCCCTCTTTGCTACATATTTTTGTAATATACTGTAAATATAATTTACTTATTTTGTGCTTTAAAAAGTGTGTTTATGTTTATATTGTAGTGTATTTGTTCATTGTTAATGTATGTTTATATTAAAATATTTCATAATTTTATAATTAAAACCTTCAATCTTTTTTAAAGGTGTAAATTGTTACACCGCTGAAATACATTTAGTTTACATTCAGTTTTTTTTCAAATAATATTATAGACAAGAAAAGAAAAGAAAAGAAAAGCAAAGAAAAGAAAAGAAAAGGTAAGTGCTAGTGTTAGTTGGTTAAGTAGTGGCGAAAAAAATATGAGTCTTTAGATGTTTTTTGAAAATCAGTAAAGACTCAGCTGTTCGAATTGAGATTGGGAGGTCATTCCACAAACTGGGCACAGTCCAGGGAAAGGTCTGTGAGAGTGATTTTGAACTTTGGCACCACAAGGCGTCGTTCACTTGCCAAGCTCAAACTTCTGGAGGGCACATAAGATTGAACTAGTGAGTTTAGGTATGTTGGTGCCGTGCCAGTGGTCGTCTTGTAGGCAAGCAAATTTGATGCGAGCAGGCTACTTGTAGCCAGTGTAACCTGATGAGGAGAGGAGTAGCATGAGCTTTTTTATGGCTCATTGAAGACCACCCTCGCTGCTGCTTTCTGGACCAGTTGCAGAGGCTTGATAGTAAATGCAGTAAGGCTGCCAGGAGAGCATTACAATGTCCAGCCTTCTAGGCTGTCATAGAAGGAGTTATGGTTGATGAACCCAGCTGTATAGAGAAGTTGTGATGAAACGATGGGTTAGCTGGAACCAACAGCAGTTCTGTCTTAGTAAGGTTGAGCTGAAGGTGATGGTCATTCATCCAGCTAGAAATGTCAATCACACAGGCTAAAATGCGAGTAACTACCATTGGGTCATCTGGTTGGAATGAGAAGTAGAGTTGAGTGTCATCAGTGTAGCAGTGATAAGAAAAGCCATGCTTCTGAATGACAGATCTTAATGACGTCATGTAGATGGAGAAGAGAAGTGGTCCAAGTACTGAGCCTTGAGGAACCCCAGTAGCAAGTCAAGTCAAGTCACCTTTATTTATACAGCGCTTTAAACAAAATACATTGCGTCAAAGCAACTGAACAACATTCATTAGGAAAACAGTGTGTCAATAATGCTAAATGATAGTTAAAGGCAGTTCATCATTGAATTCAGGGATGTCATCTCTGTTCAGTGAAATAGTGTCTGTGCATTTATTTGCAATCAAGTCAACGATATCGCTGTAGATGAAGTGACCCCAACTAAGCAAGCCAGAGGCGACAGTGACAAGGAACCGAAACTCCATCAGTGACAGAATGGAGAAAAAAACCTTGGGAGAAACCAGGCTCAGTTGGGGGGCCAGTTCTCCTCTGACCAGACGAAACCAGTAGTTCAATTCCAGGCTGCAAGTTGTTGTGACTTAGGAACTTCATCCCTCCAAGACACCCTGAAGGATCTATCAGAGAGGTAGGACTTAAACCACAGGAGTGTGGTTCCAGAAATGCCCATCTTTCTGAGGGTGGACAGGAGAATCTGGTGATTTAACGGTGTCAAAAGCAGCAGACAGGTCCAGCAAAATGAGTACTGAGGATTTTGAAGATGCTCTTGCCAGTCACTGGGCTTTCGTAACTGAGAGCAGGGCAGTCTTAGTTGAGTGGCCGCTTTTGAAGCCAGATTAGGTGCCGTCTAAGAGGCTGTTCTGTACAAGGAACATAGAGAGCTGGTTGAACACAACTCGCTCAAGTTGTCTTTGCAATGAATGGAAGAAGAGATACCAGTCTGTAGTTTTCTAGAAGTGCTGGATTTAGAGATGGTTTCTTAAGCAGTGGGCTTACCTGAGTAAGATGGTCGAGGAAGCAATTGCAAGTGGATAATAGTTTAATGAAAAGATACACAATTAAACTGTAGTAATCAGCAGGGACAACGGGATGGAGAGAGATGAAGTCCAGGTGTCTAGGAAGTAGTGGTGAGATGAGGCAGCAGGAGAGCGTGACACAGGAACTGAGATGAGCAAACCAATGTTGAGAGGAGTGGATGGGGTTCCAGAGCCTTTAGGATCCAGCGTGGAGAAGAACAGGCATGTAACATGAGATTCAAACAACAATCTGACAAACACAAGATGAAAGACAGGGCAATAAATAGGGAGCAGGTGATGAGTGGCAGCTGTGACTGTTGAACAATTAATGGAGACGCCCACATGAAATTATCAGTGCTGACGAGAGACAAACAAAACTGTGGCGAGGTCAAGGCCTCCGCATTCAGCTATGCCAGGGCCACTGTCCACAATCCCCACTCCCCACTCATATGGCAAGCCATATATATATTAAACCATCCTCTTCTCCAGAGCTCCCTCCATTGCCAGCCCACAGGTTATATATCATGGACATGGCATTACCCCCAGGTTTCTCAGCACCCATCCTCTCCCCAGATTCCACTCTAGGGCACTTCGCTGAACCTCCTTCATCTCCCAAGTCTCCTTTGCCTCTGCTGGTTCCATCCAGCCCTTCTTCTTCTCCTGAGCACCCCGAGTTAAGCCCACAGTGGGTTCCTGTTCCCGAGTTCAGCCCACGGTGGGTTCCCGATTCCCAGTTAAGCCCAGGATGGGCTCCCGATCCCCAGTTAAGCCCAGGATGGGCTCCGGATCTCCTGTTATGCCCAGAAGAGGTTCCCGATCTCCTGTTATGACCAGAAGAGGCTCCTGTTCCTGAGTTAAGCCCAGAAGAGGCTCCCAATCCCCAATTAAGCCTAGGATGGGCTCCTGATCCCAAGTTAAGCCCAGGATGGGCTCCCAATCTCCTGTTAAGCCCAAAAGAGGCTCCTGTTCCTGGGTTAAGCACAGGGAGGGCTCCTGATACACCATCAAGCCCAGGGAGAGGCCCCTAAACCTCAGTTAGCTCCAGAGATGTATAGTAGCGAAGTAGAACTACTTCACTACTGTACTTAAGTACTAAAAGACGGTATCTGTACTTTACTAGAGTATTATTTTTTTCTCCTACTTCCACTTTTACTTCAGTACATATTTTCGATGAGTTTAATACTTTTACTCTGATATTTTTTTTTATGTGTTGCATCGTTACTCGTTACAATTATAAAAATGTTACGAATCATTCCATTACAAACAGAACTGTAGATGGCAGGTTTGATGAAGCAAATCTGGCACATCATTGAGCGAATCAAGCGATTAAGAAGACTGCGCGTGCTGACTGAACTGCTGTGAGGAGAGAGATGAACACCGAGCCGAGTCAGATAATGACTCGTTCACGAGTCAAGAACCGGTTGCATCGGTTTTCGGATCACCAGTAGTTCTTTCTGACAGTTCGATTTAATAAACCAGTTGAAGAAAACAGTTCACCGGTTCTTTTGCGCTCGACGTAATGGCGTCACTGGCGTTGACTGCAAGCCTTCGGTTTACCTGGGCTCATAACATTAGCACAGAATCAGTTCAGAATGAATCACCAAAAGAATCAGTTCGGTCCAGACGCTCTGTGTGTCGGTTTGCTTTCACGCTGAATCACACATGCGCAGTATCATCAGCTCCTCTGTTCTCGAATCGGACACGTCTGACAGAAACGGTTCTTGACCACTGATATAAGTTATATATATAGATCAGTGTTCTTGACTCGTGAACGAGTCAGTCTGTTGTTCGTTATCTGGCTCAGCTCGGTGTTCATCTTCAGTTCTCTCTTCACATCAGTTCAGTCAGTGTACAGTCGTGGCCAAAAGTTTTGAGAATTACATAAATATTGGAAATTGGAAAAGTTGCTGCTTAAGTTTTTATAATAGCAATTTGCATATACTCCAGAATGTTATGAAGAGTGATCAGATGAATTGCATAGTCCTTCTTTGCCATGAAAATGAACTTAATCCCAAAAAAACCTTTCCACTGCATTTAATTGCTGTCACTAAAGGACCTGCTGAGATCATTTCAGTAATCGTCTTGTTAACTCAGGTGAGAATGTTGACGAGCACAAGACTGGAGATCATTATGTCAGGCTGATTGGGTTAGAATGGCAGACTTGACATGTTAAAAGGAGGGTGATGCTTGAAATCATTGTTCTTCCATTGTTAACCATGGTGACCTGCAAAGAAATGTGTGCAGCCATCATTGTGTTGCATAAAAATGACTTCACAGGCAAGGATATTGTGGCTACTAAGATTGCACCTAAATCAACAATTGATAGGATCATCAAGAACTTCAAGGAAAGAGGTTCAATTCTTGTAAAGAAGGCTTCAGGGCGTCCAAGAAAGTCCAGCAAGCGCCAGGATAGTCTCCTAAAGAGGATTCAGCTGCGGGAATCGGAGTGCCACCAGTGCAGAGCTTGCTCAGGAATGGCAGCAGGCAGGTGTGAGCGCATCTGCACGCAAAGTGAGGCGAAGACTTTTTGAAGATGGCCTGGTGTCAAGAAGGGCAGCAAAGAAGCCTCTTCTCTCCAAAAAAAAACATCAGGGACAGATTGATCTTCTGCAGAAAGTATAGTGAATGGACTGCTGAGGACTGGGGCAAAGTCATATTCTCCGATGAAGCCCCTTTCCGATTGTTTGGGGCATCTGGAAAAAGGCTTGTCCAGAGAAGAAAAGGTGATTGCTACCATCAGTCCTGTGTCATGCCAACAGTAAAGCATCCTGACACCATTCATGTGTGGGGTTGCTTCTCATCCAAGGGAGTGGGCTCACTCACAATTCTGCCCAAAAACACAGCCATGAATAAAGAATGGTACCAAAACACCCTCCAACAGCAACTTCTTCCAACAATCCAACAACAGTTTGGTGAAGAACAATGCATTTTCCAGCACGATGGAGCACCGTGCCATAAGGCAAAAGTGATAATTAAGCGGCTCGGGGACCAGAATGTTGAAATTTTGGGTCCATGGCCTGGAAACTCCCCAGATCTTAATCCCATTGAGAACTTGTGGTCAATCCTCAAGAGGCAGGTGGACAAACAAAAACCCACTAATTCTGACAAACTCTAAGAAGTGATTATGAAAGAATGGGTTGCTATCAGTCAGGATTTGGCCCAGAAGTTGATTGAGAGCATGCCCAGTCGAATTGCAGAGGTCCTGAAAAAGAAGGGCCAACACTGCAAATACTGACTCTTTGCATAAATGTCATGTAATTGTCGATAAAAGCCTTTGAAACGTATGGAGTGCTTGTAATTATATTTCAGTACATCACAGAAACAACTGAAACAAAGATCTAAAAGCAGTTTAGCAGCAAACTTTTGTAAAACTAATATTTATGTAATTCTCAAAACTTTTGGCCACGACTGTACTGTTTGAGTAAATGAATTACTCCAGGATATTGGTTTGTTTTAACTCAGAGGGAGTGTCAGCCACATTAAACAAGTTAACAGCTTAAGTCATTTGTGGATCAATGCGTATTGGAGACGCGAACCGTTTAAAACGATTCAGTTCGATTTGGTGAACTGGTTTAAAAAGATCCGGTTACATTGAATGATTCGTTCGCGAACCGGATATGACAAACTGCTTTGTTTTGAACTGTCTTACAACAGACACGGAAGAGAAGACAATGCTGAATAAAGTCGTAGATTTTGCTATTTTTGGACCAAAATGTATTTTCGATGGTTCAAAAAATTCTAACTGACCCTCTGATGTCACATGGACTACTTTGATAATGTTTTTCTTACCTTTCTGGACATGGACAGTATACCATACACACAATGGAGGGACTGAGAGCTCTCGGACTAAATCTAAAATATCTTAAACTGTGTTCCAAAAATAAACAGAGGTCTTACGGGTTTGAAACAACATGAGTGTAAGTTATTAATGACATAATTTTGCAAATTGGGCGAACTAACCCTTTAATCTGTTTTTTGTTTACAAAAAGTTGCAGTCAAAGGAATTGTGATTGTCCTTTAGGTTATTAATTTGAAATAGTAAAAACAGTATGTTCAAACTTTTGACTACTTTCTTTAATAACTACATAACACAATACTTGTACTTTTACTTTCAGTACTCGAGTAGTACATTTTCAAAAAGGCTACTTGCAATACTTAAGTACAAAAAATGTTGAATACTTTAGTACTTCTACTTAAGTGTGGTGCTTAAAGAGCACTTCAACTTCTACTCAAGTCATTTTTTTGATAGAGCACTTGTACTTTTACTCAAGTCTGGGTCTCTAGTACTTTATACATCTCTGGTTAGCTCCAGTGTCAGCTCCAGCCCAAGAGCTCGCTCCAGTGTTGGCTCCAGCCCCAGAGCTTGCTCCTGTGTCTGCTTCAGGCCCCGAGTTTAAGGGTTTGCAGTAGGGATCCAGCCACGAGGCTGCTCCGCCATGGGCCCCAGAGTCTATCAGATCCGCAATGGGCCCCCGAGTCTCCAGATCTGCCATGGCCGCCCGATTCTCTAGATCCGGTATGGTCATCCAAGCTTCCTACTTCGCCATGGAGGCCTTCGGGGAGGGGGGAGTAATGTCACAGTTATGGACTTCTGTTCTCCATGTGGTACCCTCTCTCCATTGACACGTACTGTCTCACAACCCTAAGCATTATAAAAAATATTTTCAAACATTAATTAAAAATATTACATTTTTGCCATTGTTTGGGGAGGAAAAAAATATAGGTGGGTTCTTTTAATTAGCAACACCAGCCATATTCATCGAAGTAGTTTACCATACTAATTTAACCAATGTAACCAACCAAACCCACCAATCACAGCAGAAAGAGTTGTATATACATTTTCACTCTTGGGGTATGATGACAAATCACACATCAAACGGCCAAGACATATAAACACAGAGTCAAGCATGATGTTCTCTTGAACCTGATGATAACTAAATAGCACGGAAAGAGGTTGCAACAGCTGCTGCATCTATAAATATCTTCTAGTCATCTACTTTGGTAAGCTAAGAATATTTCTAAACTAAATACAATTTGTATTATAAACCTGCATATTACTATTTATTACTATACTTTAAGTTAATATGGATGAGAAAAGTATTAGCATTTGCCAAAGAACTGACAACTAGTTGAAGACAGCATTCTTAAAAATAAATAAATAATAATAATAATAATAATAATAAAAATATTCCTGTTGTCACTCTATGTTTCTCTAGCTTTTGTTTTGGTCACAGATGGACAACCAGACATTCAGATACAGCATACTCTTAGTGGAAGGACTGAATATTACAACTCAATCCAGCTATTTCGCATTTGTCATCCTTTTGATGGCTTACATATTTATAATGGTATCTAACCTTTGGATTTTGATTCAGATCTCCGCAGAAAAAGGCTTACACCAGCCCATGTACATTATTTACTGCAACTTGCCACTCAAAGATGTTATAGGAACAACTGTTATTGTGCCTCGTTTGTTGAGGGATCTTGTAACAAACCCATCTGAACGCTACATCACATATGTGGAGTGTGTTTTTCAAGCTTTTTTTATACATATGAATGGGACTGCATGCCACACTATTCTAATGATTATGGCCTTCGACAGATATGTGGCCATATGCAATCCACTGCGTTACACTGCTGTGATGAGCAATAATTTGGTGGTTAAATTGTCAGCTGGAGCTTGGGGTACTGCATTAGTGATGGTGGGAATTTTGATCAGCCTCAGTGTGCGCCTGTCTCACTGCAGATCTGTGATTCAAAACCACATTTGCGATAATGCTTCACTATTTAAACTTTCTTGTGAAAATACAGTGATAAATAATGTATATGGATTAACTTTTACTGTAGTTTTATTAGTCTCTTCAATGGGAAGTGTAGTATTAACTTATCTCAGAATTGCAATTGTATGCTTAACCAGCAAGAACAAAGCAACAAACAAAAAAGCAATAAAAACATGCTGCACTCACTTGACACTTTACTCAGTTATGTTAGTCTCTGGATTTGTAGCAATTTTTCTCCACCGTTTTTCTGAATACTCTGACAATAGAAGAATAGCAAGTATAGTTTTCAGTGTTGTGCCACCAGGATTGAATCCCATAATATATGGTTTACAAGTCAAGGAAATAAGACAGAATTTGTTCAAGTTTTTAAAAAATAAAGTTAATTTTATGTGATTTTTGATTACATATTCATGAACAAAGAGATTTTTGTTGCAATTGGTGACTTTTGATAGTAAAAAAAACCATTCTGTTAACATTGCTTATGTTTATCTGCTTGTGTAAAATTAATACCACTGAGAGAAGGTTCAATATAGTTCAATATAATAATATAGCGAATATTATTCATATAGGGCAAAAAGCTTCATTAGCAAGTAGAAACTAATCCAAGGCTACTTAGACTGTATACATTTTATTAAACACATATTTACAGCTAAGTTGTTATTTGCAGTATCTCAATGAAGAGTTTGAGGTATATTTAAAAAGCTAGTAAAGTAGAAAAACAACAAAAAACAGTACTGTAAAGCAAACAACAAATGTAGTTTAAGCTTTTCTATCTCTGCTACGTACATAGGGAACAAGAAAGGTGTGAGTAATTCAGTAACATGCAATCTTTTAGTTCAGTTTCTACACCATACTGCTAAAGAATGTATTAATTTATGATATAATCACAGTAATGACATAAGCAGCAACATTGCATTTTAAATGGGAAATATATGACAATCTACTTTTCTCTTACATTGTGAAACATAATTTGTGTGAATAACCTAAAACATAATTGGTATATGGTATATCAGCTCACATCTTTGCGATAAAAGTAATGGAACTGTGAAACATTGTATGTGTAATAACTATAATTGTAACTTCTGAACAGGAATTTAAATGAGGAATTAAAAGTTTAACCCTACAAATCTTTCAGTCAAACAAATTAATTAAATTAGATGACCACAGGCTTGGGAAGATTGTCAGGAAAAGACTTGGAAGAGCTTCACAAGGAGTGGACTGAACTTCAACTTCAACTTCAATTTATTTGTATAGCACATTTATACACAACTTCGTTGCCCAAAGTGCTTCACATTGTAAAATAAAAACAAAGTAGACATTACAAAATTTAAAATACAGAATTAAACAAGAACTAGTTAAAAAGCCAAGCTAAACAGATAAGTCTTCAGCTGAAACCTAAAGACCTCCACTGATGAAGCTTGTTGAATATAAAGAGGGAGATTGTTCCACAGTTTTGGGCCTGCTACTGAGAAAGCACGATCCCCTTTTGACTTCTTCTTGGACTGAGGAGTAACTAGCAACAGTTGATTTGACGATCTTAAAGACCTAACTGAAATGTAGGGCTCTATAAGACTGGAAATATAGTTTGGAGACAAATTATGTAAAGCTTTAAAAACAACCAGTAAAATCTTGAAATCAATCCTAAACTTGACTGGTAACCAGTGAAGAGAACGCAGAACCGGAGTGATGTGCTCTCTTTTTTTGATGCCCGTCAGAAGTCTAGCTGCAGCATTCTGTACAAGCTGCAGATGTGAAAGTTGTCGGTGGCTGATCCCTACATAGAGGGAGTTACAGTAGTCCAGTCGCGAAGAAATAAATGCATGAACAACGGTCTCCAAATCATTAAAACTAAGAAAAGGTTTAAGCTTAGCAATAATTTTAAGATGATAAAAACTACTTCTTACAACTGAATTAATCTGTTTATCAAAGCTAAGCGATGAGTCAATAATGACCCCAAGATTTCTCATATTGTCCTTCACAGTCATCTCCAAAGGAGCAAGAATACTGACTACGCACTCTTTAAAATGTGATGGCCCAAATATTATGATTTCAGATTTTCTTTCATTAAGCTGAAGAAAATTATTAGAGAGCCAAATTTTAATTTCATTCAGACAGAGTAACAAAGATTGCAAAGACTGTTCATCTCCAACTTTAAGGGGAAAATAAATCTGTGTGTCATCTGCGTACATATGGTACGAGATGTCATAATGACGACAGATGGATCCCAAGGGGTGCATATACAAAGAAAACAATATAGGACTTAAAATAGAGCCCTGAGGGAGACCATATTTTAAAGTAACCACAGAAGAAGAGACATTTGCAAAATTAACAGAGAATGTTCTATCCTTAAGGTATGAATGGAACCATTTCAGAGCAGTACCCCTAAACCAAACCTCGCACTCCAACCTTTTTTAAAAGAATTGAATGATCCACAGTGTCAAATGCGGCATCTAACATAATTAAAACCACAGCCCTCCCAGAGTCAGATGCTAAAAACAAATCATTCAAAACTTTTATCAGAGCAGTCTCTGTACTGTGCCAGCTCTGAAACCAGATTGAAATTCATCTAAAAGAGCATTAATAGATAAAAAAGGAGTAATTTGTGATAAAATAACCTTTTCTATGACTTTAGATAGGAACGGTAGTTTAGAAATGGGACGGAAGTTAATCAATTCTGTAGCTGCTAAGCTTGATTTTTTAAGTAAAGGAGAAACCACTGCATATTTAAGACAAGATGGAACAGAACCATTAGATAGAGAGCTGTTCACAATTGACAGTATACTAGGGCCCATAGTTTTGAACCCAGCTTTTAGAAACTGTGGAGGAAAGGCATTCAGTGAAGTGGACAATAATTTTATATGCTTGACTAAATTTGCAAGAAATGGAAGGGAGACATGATCAAAAGAGTCAAATATGCAAGAACTTAACATTGGGACTTCCAGAACAATACTGGAGGGAACAATATCTTTTCTAATATGTTCAATCTTACTTACAAAAAAGTTCAAGAAATCCTCACAAGTATATAAAGTGGAATCTAACAGTGGTGCTATCGGTGGGTTTAGTACAATGTTTATTGTGCTAAACAAAACTTTTGGGCAATGGGCCGTTCTATTAATTAGGTCTGAAAAGTATTTTGTTCTTGCAGCTTTGACTGCATGCTGGTAAGTTCTAAGCGTAACTTTTAGTAATTCATAAGAGATCTGCAATCAGTCTCTCCTCCATCTGCGTTCAGCCTTCCTACAAGCCCTTCTAAACCCACAAATTTCATTGTTCAACTATGGCTGAGACTGAGGTTTATACCTTTTATATCTACGTGGAGCAACATCATTCAAAATGTCCAAGCAAACAGAATTAAAAACAGCAGTCAACTCCTCTGTGTCTAAAGAGGGTACAGATACCTCAATGATAGAAGACACTGAATTTGCCGCATAGGCCTCAGCAAAACAATTTGCTTTAGTCTCATTTACTGGTCGGACACAACGGACTACAGGTTTGCTTTTTGAGATAACAGATGGAAGATCAAAGTGAAATATAACAGAACTATGATCGGATATACAATTGTCAACTACAGACACATTACTAACAGATAACCCCCAGGACAGAACTAAATCAAGGGTATGACCATGCCTGTGAGTAGCATCACAAACTGACTGTATTAAGTTAAAATAGTTCACTGGCAGCAGTTCAGAAAGAAGGCAGGTATCCATCGGCTCAAGCCATGTCTCAATTAGAAACAAAAATCCAGATTTTGTGAAGCAGTAAAGTATATAATTTTATTTCCCACTGACCTCACATTCAACAGCGCAGCTTTAATTTTGATGTGGTCCGTTGATTGATGATGCACTAGCGCCGAATATTTCAACTCCTTCAGATAATGCTGTCCGTTGATAGTCCGTCGATGTCGCAGCAAAGGCCGAAATACTGGAGCAGACTGCTCAGGGTACACCGGTAGGAGCCATGTTCGTAGATCCAGATTGTTTGCACAGATTTCGCGTGCATTTCTCATGTTCTTCACTAGCCTCCCGCTGTGCTTTCCCCATCTTTTTTGACGCTTCTTTTTAAAGATTGAGCCGCAGTACAGACGGGATAGCTCTGGTGGTATGGACCATAGGAGCTCAGGGAAGTTGAAACTGTGCCCGTCAGAGTCATGCTGATAATGCCGGCAACCCACAGCATTTAACGAGGTTTGAATATCCAAAATTGCTGAGCACTCATATCTCAACACGGATAAAGCAAATGCCGGAAATCAGGGACATTAATAACAAAACACAAATTAAAATCCTAGGGAAACGACGGCTAGCTGTGCAGCACGCTGGCGCCATCTTAGATCACATTCAGGGCTGTGTGAAGGTCGCATCAAGAGTCACCAGTCAGAGCTTTCACATTCCTAGAACCAAGCCACTCCTGAGCCAGAAAAAAAATGCCATGGATTTATCTACACATGCCACTCTGTAACAGCCATACCTTAGCTAATTTTTTACCATGCCATATTTTTTCAGGTGTTTGTTCTGCTGTTAAATCTGCTTATTTTTAGATGGAAAAGTGGCTTACAACCTCTGTTTTCTTTGTAATAATAGTATAACGAAATCGATTTGGCAAGTAATCCAGTGTATCTTCTTCTTTGGAAAGCGTCAAATAATTTTACAATGCATTTTCGCAGAGGTGAGCAATGTAGTCTAAGTTATTTCAAATACTTTTTTAACATGTATAAGTAATGTAGTATTTCTCGTTTACTAAACACATCCTAGAAAAGCTGACTATCGGAATGGCATGTTTTAAGAGGAGAGACAAGAAATGGGCGAAAAAACTGGAGCAATTGAAAGATCCAGAAGCCGAAATCTCTCCTTCCATTGCGACAACCAGCCCAGTGCCTCCCATGTCAACCCCTGGCTTTTCTCCGGCCAACCATCCCAGCACATCTACATTTACATTTAATCATTTAGCAGACACTTTTATCCAAAGCAACTTACAAATGAGAACAATAGAAACAACCAGATCATCAAGAAAACAACAACAACATTATACAAGTGCCATGACAAGTCTCAGTTAGTCTAGTACAGAACACACAGCCAGTTTTTTTTTTTTTTCTTGATGGGAAGAATAGCAAGTATATATTTCAGTGTTGTGCCACCGGGATTGAATCCCATAATATATGGTATACAAGTCAAGGAAATAAGATGGAATTTGTTCAAGTTTTTAAAAAATAAAGTTAATTCTATGTGATTTTTGATTACATATTCATGAACAAAGAGATTTTTGTTGCAATTGGTGACTTTTGATGGTCAAAAAAGATTTCTGTTCACATTTGAGCATTGCTTATGTTTATCTGCTTGTTTAAAATTAATACCAATGAGAGAATGTTCAATATAATATTGCGAATATTATTCATATAGGGCAAAAAGCTTCAATAGCAAGTAGAAACTAATCCAAGGCTTCTTTAGGCCCGTTCACACCAAGCACAATAACTATAAAGATAACGATAAAGATATAGTTCTAAAAATTGTTCTCAATATTAAAGAAAGCAGAGTCCACACTACAACTCTAACAATAAAGGCATAGAGAAACGGTATCGTTGGAATCATTTTCAGAACGATTTTGTTTCCAGCTGATGAACGATACAAACATTGACATCCAATCAGAATCCACCCTGCTATAAACGAGCTCGAGGATTTAAAGCAGCAGACGCACATGCGCTCAGAATAAACAGACGATATCGTTTGCTGGTGTGGACGCTAATATTGTTATCTTTATAGTTATCTTTATAGTTATCGTTCTTGGTGTGAACGGGGCTTTAGACTTATACATTTTATTTAACACATATTTACAGCTAAGTTGTTATTTGCAATATCTCAGTGAAGAGTTTGAGGTATATTAAAAAAGCACTGGTAAAGTAGAAAAACAAAACAAATAACAATACTGTAAAGCAAACAACAAATGTAGTTTAAGCTTTTCTATCTCTATGTACATGCATAGGGAACAAGAAAGGTGTGAGTAATTCAGTAACGTGTTACGACCAGCTCGTATCAAGCCGCAACACAAAAGAGGGATCAAGCAGAAACGTTTGAATCAAAAACAGCTTTTATTGATTTAAACATAATCAACCAATAATTATAAACCTAAGTCTAAGGGTAAGGGAAAACAAAATCTTGACGCCGCAGGTGTAAGAAAACACAAGGAGCCACTCATAAGGAGAGTTTCCCCATTGAGTGCCTGTCCCTAATAAGGCACAGCACTCTTATATACTCTAGCTAATTATCAGTTAGCATAAGGAAAACGTACTCGGTTACTAAACGTAACCTCGGTTCTCTCTAGAAGAGCGAACGAGTACTGCGTCTTAGCTAAGACGCTACGGGAAAAGTCTCTTTTCACGAAATACTGAAGCAAAAAATTATCCTTAATTTTGTATTTTTGTAAAGCGCATTTGCAGCAGTACACAGCCATAGGCGAGACGGCTCGCTCGCTCACTGGCTTGTTCTGCGGCAACTGCACAGCCTATCGAGCGCAGGCTGATGCAACATCAGACCAATAAGGGCGCTTCGCGCCCTTCTTGCCACTTCCCGCCGAAACGGGTGTGGCCCAACCTATAAAAGGAGCTCGAAAAGGCTGACTCACCTGATTTATTTCATCGCCAAAGCGAACCAGAGTGAATCGTATGCACGGCAGAGAACGCAGTACTCGTTCGCTCTTCTAGAGAGAACCGAGGTTACGTTTAGTAACCGAGTACGTTCTCTTACGAGAGCTCTCTCGTACTGCGTCTTAGCTAAGACGCTACGGGAACCCGATGTAAAACGCCGTGCGCGCAGGGATCACACACCGATAAACCTGAAGCAACGCCCAGGATATACAGTGCACAGTCACCTGAGGGACTCACAGAGAGTCCGGGACAGAAAAAAGGGGGAAAAAACCCTCCGTCCCATATCTAGCAGCATCCGTAGATGCGGCAATATGACATCACACAGCCGAGGCAAGGCCTGACCAATGTGGCAATGCGGGTCTTACGCAATACTGCCCATATAACAGTCGGCAGCGCCTAGCGCTCATGAATTCAGAATTCCCCTCAGGGCCCTGATTCTTCTATACCGACAGCAGCCTTGCTTGCAAGGCGGGAACCTCCAGGTTATAGAACCTGATAAATGTAGACGGCGAGGCCCAACCCGCCGCCATACATATATCCTGCAAGGAGATCCCAGTAGACCACGCCCACGATGAGGCGACGCCTCTTGTGGAGTGTGCTCTGACGCCCAACGGGCACTGAAGGCCCCTGGAAGCGTAAGCTAACGCTATGGCGTCAACTATCCATCTGGATAGAGTCTGTCTCGAAACAGCCATTCCTTTGGAACGTCCACCGAATGAGACAAATAGCTGCTCCGTCTGCCGAAAGGCAGCAGAGCGAGACACATAAGCTCTTAAAACCCTGACAGGGCAAAGAAGACTCGAGTCTCCATCCTCCCCTGACACCGGCAGGGCGGACAGGGCAATAACCTGAGCCCGAAACGGTGTGTTGAGGGATTTCGGCACATAACCGTGCCTAGGTTTGAGTATGACCCTTGAGTCATTGGGCCCAAACTCCAAGCACGACTGGCTCACCGAGAGCGCGTGCAAATCACCCACACGCTTCACAGAAGCGAGAGCCAACAAGAATACTGTCTTGAACGACAGATGCTGAAGGCTAACCGATTGGATAGGCTCAAAAGGGGGACCCTTCAAGGCCTCCAAAACCGCCGCGAGGTCCCACATAGGGACTGACGGAGGCCTGGGAGGATTCAGCCTCCTAGCTCCTCTGAGGAACCGGATGACTAAATCGTTCCTTCCTATTGACTGACCGGACGCCGTTTCAGAAAACGCCGCGATGGCCGCCACATAAACTTTGAGCGTGGATGGGGCTCTACCCTTATCCAACAGCTCCTGTAGGAAGGAGAGGACCTCCGTCACCTCACAACTAAGGGGTGAATAACCTCGAGCTGTGCACCAGCTGGAGAACACCGACCACTTCGAGGCATACAGACGTCGTGTCGACGGAGCTCTAGCCTGAGTGATGGTATTTAGCACTCCCACTGCGAGATCAGCGGGTAACCGTTGAGTGCCCATACATGGAGGGACCACAACTCCGGTTGAGGGTGCCAAATCGAGCCCCTGGCCTGCGAGAGGAGATCTCTCCTCAACGGTACCGGCCATGGGGCGACATCCGCTAATTGCATCAAATCTGGGAACCATGGTTGGTTCTTCCAAAGAGGTGCCACAAGCAGTATTGAACATCTCGTTTCTCTCACCCGTTCTATCACCTGCGGAAGGAGGGAGACGGGAGGGAACGCATAAAGCGGGCAGCACGGCCATTTCCGTGACAGCGCGCTTTCGTTCTTGGAAAAGAATGCGGGGCAGTGAGCGTTTTCGTGGGACGCAAAGAGGTCCACCTCCGCCTTGCCTAATCTCTCCCACAACAGCCGAACTGTTTGCGGGTGTAGAGACCATTCGCCCGTAGGGACATTGCCTCTGGACAGCCTGTCTGGACCCAGATTCTGCAGTCCAGGCACATGCACCGCTCTCAGCGAGCGCACGTTGCGTTGAGCCCAAATCAGGAGGCGGTCCGTCAGCCTGTACAGGTTTCGGGACCCGAGACCGCCCTGGCGATTTATGTAGGACACCACGGACATGTTGTCCGAACGGACTACGACGTGGTGATCCTTGATATGGGGACAAAAGCGCGTCAGCGCATTCTCCACTGCCAGCATTTCCAGGCAGTTGATATGATGGAGCTTTTCCCGTTCTGACCATAGGCCAAAGGACGGTCTGCCTTCGAGCAGCGCTCCCCATCCCGAAGTGGAGGCGTCCGTTGACACCATTTTCACACTCGGGGAAGTCCCCAGGCTTACACCTGATCGGTACCAGCCGTTCGCTGTCCAAGGTGCTAGAGCCGCAACACAGCTCTGATCGACCTTGAAATGCAGCCGGCCAGACGCCCACGCTCTGCGCGGCACCCGAGCCTTCAGCCAGAACTGCAGGGGGCGCATGCGGAGCAGGCCCAGCCGCAGAACCGGAGATGCTGAGGCCATGAGACCCAGCATCCTTTGACAGTGTTTGAGCGACACAGTCGCGCCGCAGCGGAAAGAACTCGCTGCGCGCTGAATGCCCATCGTGCGCTGTGGTGACAGTCGCGCCGTCATGGAACACGAGTCCAGAACTATACCCAGAAACAGGATCGTTTGACTGGGGTTCAGCGAACTCTTCGCCCAATTGACACTGAGGCCGAGCTTCTCGAGGTGATCGAGTAAAACAGCCCTGTGGTTCACGAGCTCCGCTCATGATTGGGCCAGAACTAGCCAGTCGTCCAAATAATTCAGCACTCGTATGCCTCTGAGTCTGAGAGGAGCGAGCGCTGCATCCATGCACCTCGTAAACGTACGAGGAGCTACGGACAAGCCGAATGGCAGGACTGCAAACTGGTATGCCTGGCCCTCGAAGGCGAATCTCAAAAACCGCCTGTGGTTTGACGCTATCTGTATTTGAAAATACGCGTCCTTCAGATCTATTGACATAAACCAGTCCCCTCCGCGAATCTGCGCGAGGAGCTTCCTGGTCGTGAGCATTTTGAAACTGCGTTTCATCAATGCCTTGTTCAGCTGCCTTAGATCCAGTATGGGCCTGAGACCCCCGTCTCTCTTGGGCACCAGAAAGTATCTGCTGTACAGCCCCCCCTCGCTTTGAGCTTGAGATACAGGCTCTACAGCTCCTTTGCTCAACAGTTTCGATATTTCGGCCCGAAGTATGTGTGCTACTTCTGTTTTGACCGTAGTTTCGACGCGCGCTGAGAAGCGCGGTGGGCGTCGAGAAAACTGTAGCGAGTAGCCTCTCTTTATAATGCCTAGCACCCAATCCGAAACCCCTGGAAGCGCTGACCATGCATTCGCATGAATGGCTAAGGGCTGGATGTGACACGCGCTCCGTTGACTGGGCAACGGCGGCGCTCGAGTGTGCTGCGCATCTGAGGCGGGGAGCGCGCTGATCACAGCGGGCAGATCGCTCATCCTCGACCCCGTTCCGGCGCTTAACCGACTGGAGGGAGGCTATGCGGGTCCCGTGGGACTCAATATATCTGCGAGTAACCGTGGGCTGCATGTGTGCACTTTTACCACTTCCAACTCGCCGTCTGCCTGTGCAGAATGTACGTGCACGGGCCTCGTTTTTACAGAAGCCCCGCGCCGTAAGTGACATAGTGTATGTGGGCACTGGGAAGTGGGCACGTTTACTATGCGGCGCGCTCGACCGATCTGTGTCGATCTTATGTGCGCCCGCCCTGTGTGCAGGGCTGTGCTTACATGTGGGGATGGGCACTGGGTAGTGGGCATCGTCACTGCATTTAAAGCACCATCGGCCGTGGCCGGACGAGCGTGCACGGGTTTCGTTTTTACAGAAACCGCATGACGCGTGTGACATAGTAATTGTGGGCACTGAGGGGTGGGCACGTTTACTATGTAGTGTGCGCGACCGACTTGAGTCGACATTATGAGCGCAGGCCCTGTGTGTAGGGCTGTGCTTACATGTGGAGATGGGCACTGAGGAGTGGGCATCGTCACAACATTTATAGCACCATCGGCCGTGGCCGGGACACCAGAAAAAACGCTGTTTTTGTGAAACATCTGGGTAGCCGTGATAACGGCTTTTGTGTGCAGGCAAGCGGGCACTCGTGCAGGCTTGCTCATTGCAGAAAACACTGAGGCAGTCGCAACTCTTGGAACTGCAACAGCGGCGCGCTTGGGTGAGAGCTCGGCCGCAGCGGAACTCGAACACCGGCGCTTTCCCAGCAGTGCTAGGATGCTTTCGGGGCTTCTGGCTTCACCGCAATCCTCTGCCGCGGCTCCCGCGGCACGAAGAGCGAGAACGGGGTCCCGAGCTGCGTTGCTGACGCTGTCGTGATGGCGCAGCAGGAGGCGGTGGGCGTGACTGAGAGCTCTGTGGGGCCGGTCTAGAGCGGCTAGCTGCAGAACTGGAGCGCTTCGGCAAGAAGTGCTTGAACGCCTGTGAAGCTTTCTGGTCCTCGGCGAATCTCTCCACAAACTCGTTGACGGAAGATCCAAAGAGGCCGGTAGGAGTTAGCGGAGCGTCAAGAAACGCAGCGCGCTCAGACTCCTTGATGTCAGAAAGCGTCAGCCACAAATGCCTCTCAGCCACCGTAGCGGAAGCCATAACCCGTCCCATGGCCTGTGCAGCGGACTTAGCAGCGCGGAGGGAGAGATCCGAAGCACTCCTCAGATCCGCGAGACAGATCGCTTCAGGTCCCATCTCATCCAGCTTGCGGAGAAGATCGCCCTGGAAAATCTGTAGCGTCGCCATGGTGTGTAACGCAGACGCAGCCTGCCCAGCAGCAGAGAATATCCGTGTGAGCAGCGATGACGTCATGCGGCAGGCTTTGGATGGCAACGCCGCCTTAGTCCGCCGTCCAGCAGAGGGCGGGCAAAGGTGCGCTGCTATAGCCTGTTCCACCGGCGGAAGTGACAGGTAGCCTCTGTTCTTAGCACCGTCCAGTGTGGAGAATGCTGGCGAAACAGATGAGCGGATTCTCGCCGAGAATGGAGCGTCCCAAGCCTTCGCCACTTCTTCGTGAAGCTCAGGAAGAAAAGGGGCGTGTTTTGAGCTTGAGGAAGAGCGCTCATCCGGAAGATAGCTACCATCCAGCCGGGAACGTGAAGGGGGCGCTGGTGCAGACCACTCGAGGCCGAGGCTCGCCGCAGCCAACGAGAGTACACGCATCAGCTCCTTATCGATATCCCCCCGTCTGCTGGGCCTCTGAGCAGCTGGCGCGAGATCCACGGAGCTCGTCCAACCCTCACTGCCCGAAGCCAGCAGAGAGCACGTGTCTTCTTCCTCCGACGCGGGCCTGAGATCCACTTCCTCCGATGACGCGTCGGCAAGCAGCGGACACTGAGCATCGGGAAGCGATGCAGGGGAGACCGGCGAAGCGGAGGGAACCGGCGAGCTCGGCCGAGCTGGAGGCGGTTCTGGTAGGCGCTGCGAGCGGCGCTTCTTACGGCGCTGCGGCGCAGCGGATGATGCAGGCTTCGAGAAGTATGCCAGGCGAGTCCTCAGAGTCACCATAGGCATCAGCTCGCAATGAGGACATCCTCCATCAGCGAGCGCGAGCGCTGCATGGTCTTCACCCAGACAGGAGACGCAGATGACATGACGATCTCCTTCGCTGATCGGGGTTCTGCACGAGCCGCACGAAGGCATCTTTAAAAAGACGCAGCTCTTTTGTGAACGTGCGTCGCAGGGCGAACACACACACAGATTATGACAGAACAAGGATTATAAAGGATATGGGCGCCGGATAGCGCAGCAGGAACGGCAGTGGAAGGCGGCGGTGCCAGCGGCTTCAGGATGGCTCGTCCTGCTGATATGCTCTTCCAGACGGCGCTTGCTTCCTCGTGATCCAGCGATGCGTGAGCTTCGCTGAAGAGATGAAAAATCAGGTGAGTCAGCCTTTTCGAGCTCCTTTTATAGGTTGGGCCACACCCGTTTCGGCGGGAAGTGGCAAGAAGGGCGCGAAGCGCCCTTATTGGTCTGATGTTGCATCAGCCTGCGCTCGATAGGCTGTGCAGTTGCCGCAGAACAAGCCAGTGAGCGAGCGAGCCGTCTCGCCTATGGCTGTGTACTGCTGCAAATGCGCTTTACAAAAATACAAAATTAAGGATAATTTTTTGCTTCAGTATTTCGTGAAAAGAGACTTTTCCCGTAGCGTCTTAGCTAAGACGCAGTACGAGAGAGCTCTCGTAAGAGAACCAATCAGGAGCTCTCACAAACTGGACCAATAGCATCAGGAGGATATTATAAAGGATATGGGCGCCGGATAGCGCAGCAGGAACGGCAGTGGAAGGCGGCGGTGCCAGCGGCTTCAGGATGGCTCGTCCTGCTGATATGCTCTTCCAGACGGCGCTTGCTTCCTCGTGATCCAGCGATGCGTGAGCTTCGCTGAAGAGATGAAAAATCAGGTGAGTCAGCCTTTTCGAGCTCCTTTTATAGGTTGGGCCACACCCGTTTCGGCGGGAAGTGGCAAGAAGGGCGCGAAGCGCCCTTATTGGTCTGATGTTGCATCAGCCTGCGCTCGATAGGCTGTGCAGTTGCCGCAGAACAAGCCAGTGAGCGAGCGAGCCGTCTCGCCTATGGCTGTGTACTGCTGCAAATGCGCTTTACAAAAATACAAAATTAAGGATAATTTTTTGCTTCAGTATTTCGTGAAAAGAGACTTTTCCCGTAGCGTCTTAGCTAAGACGCAGTACGAGAGAGCTCTCGTAAGAGAACCAATCAGGAGCTCTCACAAACTGGACCAATAGCATCAGGAGACTCAGGTTCATCCAAAAGGAATTTCTCTAAAGAACCAAAAAAAAAAGTATGGATGCAAAACAATCATTTAAATGTGAATGTACAATAACTTTAATACTCATCTCCATAAATCTCACTCCATTTCGCTCCCGAAATCCTGGGCCCTAGGACATCAGAAAAAAATAAAGGAGAAAGAAGATAGAGAGAGAAGAGATACCAGACACTACTGGGATAGCTTACATACGCGAGAGAGCATCAGCAATTATGTTATGCTTGCCACCTATTTGTTTAATCTGTAAATGGAAAGGTTGAAGAATAAGGCTCCATCTCATTATTCTCTGATTCTTACCATGCATTCGATCTTAGAAAGTCAAAGGATTATGCTCAGTGTATACTGTAATAGGACCAAATACAGAGTTCAAATAGACCTCGAAATGTTGAATGGCTAAAAATAAGGGGTACTGCTTCTTTTTCCACCGTAGAATAAACTTGCTGGTGATGATTGAATTTTTTAGAAAAATAACTGACTGGATGTTCAATTCCATTACAATCTTCTTGTAAGAGAACAACGCCAGCACCATAAGCACTGGCATCAAATGGAAGAATAGAAAATGCTTCTCAAAATTAGGAGAAGCCAACACCGGAGCATTTTCCAATAAAGATTTGGCATTCTCAAAGGAACACTGACATTGATTTGACCACTGAAAGGGTTTCTTAGGGCTTAACAAATTGGTTAGAGGGGCAACTACACTTGCAAAATTATGACATAACCCTCTGTAGTAACCCACCATCCCAAGAAATCGTCGTAACTCCCGATGGGTATCCGGTTTGGGAAAACTACAGATAGCAATTATTTTAGCGTGAATCGGCTTCACACAACCCCTGCCAATCACCTTTCCTAAGTATGTCGCGGTGGCCTTTCCAAAGTTGCACTTGGTAAGGTTGAAAGTTAAATTTGCTTTGGCTAGACATACAAAGAGCTCTCTTTTTTGATCAAGATGTTCAGACCAAGAAGAACTATACAGAACAACATCATCCAGGTAAGCCTTGCAACCTGTCATCCCAGACAACACATGATTTATCAACCGCTGGAATGTAGCAGGAGCATTTTGGACCCCAAAAGGCATAACGGTGTACTGCAGGAACCTATCAGGTGTAACAAAAGCAGTTTTTTAGCACAAGATGTCAAAGGCGCTTGCCAATAACCTTTCAAGAGGTCAAATTTGCCTAGAATTGTGCAGAGCCAACAGGGTCTACACAGTCATCGATTCTTGGTAGAAGGTAACATTCAGGTTTTGTCAGAGAATTGAGCTTCTTGTAATCGGTGCAAAAACTATACGTATTTGTATAAGGGTTACTTATTAAAATACATGGGGAGCTCCAAGAAAGTTATGATCAAGTAAATAATCCACTTCTCTCTGAAGTAACTTCCTTTTCATAGGGTTGACACGATATGAATGTTGTTTCACTGGCTGAGCAGTATCAACATCAATATCATGCTGAACGACAGAAGTTCGAGTAGGAACATCAGAAAAGACAGAGTGAAACAAGCTTACCAGCTCAATTATATCAGCCTTCTCTGACAGAGACAGGTGAGACAAATGGTGAACCAAGTTAACAAGAACTTCAGAATTATTCAATCGTCCTTCTACTACTCCTCAAGAAGGAACAGACAGCGAAGGAACAGGAGTCACATAAGATTTTAGTAAACTAACATGACACACCTGAATTTTCTTTCAATGATCGGGTGTATTTAACAAATAATTGTTATTCAGGAAACACTTTGCAATCCTATAAGGTCCAGCAAACCTAGCCTGGAAAGGACTAGTCAAAACAGGTAACAACATGAGCACTTGATCACCGGTTTGAAAACGTCTGGACTTGACTTTGCGATCAAAAAACCTCTGCATCTTTCCCTGAGATTTGGCTAACTTTAGTAGAGCAATAGCTCTAGCTTCATAGAGTCGATAACGGAAACTACTTACATAGTCTAAAACATTCTCAGGAGGGTCAAAATTCGTCCACTCATCCACCAAGACAGCAATAGGGCCCCTAACAGTGTGTCCAAACACCAACTCATTAGGGCTAAAAAAATGCTCTCCTGTACATCCTCACGTATAGCGACCAACATCCAAGGAAGTCCTTCCTCCCAGTCACAGTCAAGTTCGAAACAATAAGACCTCAAAAGTGATTTAAGAGTCTGATGGAATCTTTCCAGACATCCTTGACTTTGAGGGTGATAAGCACTTGATATATTAATGTTTAACTTTAAGTTGTTGCATGACCTTAGAAGAGTTTCGGGACATAAAATTTGAGCCCTGATCAGACTGAATGGTTTCTGGAATGCCCAAAATGGACATGAAACTTGTTAAAGCCTTTAAATTAGCTTTAGAGGTTACTGATCTCAGAGGATAAGCTGCGGGGTAACGTGTAGTCTGACACATTACAGTGAGTAAATTTGCATGTCCAGCCTTAGATCGTGGTAAAGGACCAACGCAATCAATAGTCAAATGTGCAAAAGGGGTTGTAACAGCAGCAATAGGCTGTAAAGGAGCTAATGGATCCTTTTGATTTGGCTTTCCTATCATTGACAAGTATTGCAGGATCGTATATAGTTTATCACATCTCGCTTACACCTAGGCTAATAAAATTTCCTTAGGACTCTATCATAGTTCTTTCGTACCCCCATATGACCAGCCATGCCCTGATGTGATAGTTGTAGGAGGTCTTGATGGAACCTAAGTGGAACCACAATTTGGATCTTAGGATCGAGTGAAAAGTCAAAGCTCATAGGTTGTTGTCTATAAAGCAATCCATCTTGAAGATAATAGAAGGGAGATTACGTCTTGTTTTCTCCTTCACGAGCTAAAGAGAACAATTCTTGAAGAGTATCATCTGCCTGCTGTGCTTTGATAAGATCATCTCGAGTCACACTATAGAGCGGAGATAAAGAACAAGATATGTTCACAGGGTCATTACAGATACATGGACATTCTGACACGGAATCAGGCTTATTAGTCTTATGGTCATCAACAGCATGTGATGCATGCACATGGATCACATCTTCCACATCAGTAGACACAGTACTTCTGGTTCAAAGGAATTTTCAGAAACAATAAAAGGTATCACAAAGAATGTTTTCAGTTTCATCTGGCATTCTTTTCTTAGCCATTGCTCGAGTTATTGCACATGCAGGGTATAAATTCGGACATTCAGAAGATCCATCCAGTGTCTCAAGAGCAGAAACCACTATAGGTGGAACACCAGCATCTGATTTTCCCAAACATTTCCCCTGGCTAAATCATTGCAAAGTATGAAAGTGACACCTGAGACAGGAAGCATAGCACAAACTCCAACTACCTCCTCACCTGACATGAGTTTATAATCAAGATGAATGCGTTGTAGAGGAACTTCCATGAATCCCATCTCAAGTCCTCTTACCGGTACATGTTTTCCTGTATCAGAATGTTCAGACAAGGGCAAAAGTCCTTCCAACATAAAGGATTGCTCCGCCCCAGTATCTCATAGGATGCGTACAGGCACAGTCTTATCCGAGTTAGGCAAAGCCACGGCCCCTTCAGTGATGAGTGGTGCAAAGTCAACACCATTTTTAACACTCTCCATCTCAGTAATATCTACCCATTAAATTGGTTTATTAAAATCGAGCAGGAGTATGATTCACATTCGATGTAGAAATTAAAGCGACAGGTTTATCACCTTTCTCTTTATTTTTGAGAGCAATACAGTCTGAAATTGTATGTCCTGACGTCTTACAATAGAAACAAACCATCTCACCTTTCATACGTGCAACTGAAATATTATCAGCAAAATTTGACACCGTATTCTGGCGTGAAACAATCTTTTTAGGTTTAACCGGAATGCTCAACTTAGACCTGCTTGAATCATTGAATTGAGCAAATTTGATGAGTAAGAACAAATTCATCTGCCATAAGAGCAGCATCTGACATTTTACTCACTTTATGCTCATTGAGATACATAGCAACAGCATTTGGAACACAGTTTTTGAACTACTCTAAAATAATCAGTTCTCTAAGCTGTTCCTTGGTGGTTACTGTGATGGTGGGGTGAAGGAAGGACTGGAAACAATAGCGAGTTAGACAATTTGATAAAAGTAAATAAACAAACAAGAGTACAAAGACGAGGCTGGGAAGACAACACTCCAAGATGGTGGTGAGGTGGTGAGGAATCCGGATGATTATGGTGAGAAGGCAGCAGGAGAGGATGGCACAGGAACTGCGGGGAATAGAGCCGAAGGTAAGTCTTTGTGGCTGAGTGAAAGTGCGGAGAGTGGATGAGGTTCCGGGGAAAACACGGACATCCAAACGCAAACAACACTAAAGCCAACAAACAGGGGAAGCGACATTAAACAAAGTTCTCACAAACACAAGACGCGAGACAACCCAATATATAGGGAATGAGTAATGAGTGACAGCTGCTGCTGATGACAATTAACGGAGACGCCCACAAACTAATCAGTGCAGACACGAAACACACAGACTTCACCACAAAGTGCAAAACCCAGAGATCACGGTTTACCAACCATGACAGTTACTTTTACTGAGGTACACCAGTGGTCAAACAAATTTTGGTTGCACTTTATTTTACAGTACGTGTACTTACATGTAATTATAGTGTACTTACAGTGTATTTATCTAAGAAAGTTCTGGTAATACAAGGTAACTAAATGGGGTAGGTTTATGGGTAGGTTCAGGGTTAGTACCTAGTTATTACATAGTTATTGTAATTACTATAATAAGTACATAGTATGTACATGGGGAACAGGACTGTAAAATAAAGTGCTACCCAAATTTTCTTTCTCTCTAGCAAACTCAAGATATGTACAGTTTTCAGCCCTAAAATGACTTCTAAATCTCTGGTGGTATGCTTCAGGTGCCAGTTCATAAGCCTGCAAAATAGCAGACTTAACAATTTCATAATCACCATTTTGTTCCATAGTCAGCACTGAATAAACTTCCTGGGCTCTTCCTACTAAATACATTGCAACAGTAAGGTCCATTATTCATTTAGCCATTTCAAAGACTCTGCAACACGCTCAAAATGTTGTAAATACTTTTCTACTTCCTTCTCCACAAACAGCGGCACTAAACTAATGTTTTTGTAAACGTCAAAAACAGGTGCCGCAAACACAGGTTCAACAGTAGAAATACAAATCCCATCAGACAACCCGCACCTTAGTTATGAGATAAACAAAGACTTACCAAAAGTCATCCCTCAAATTATGTTCATACTCAGCAGGCATCAAATTCACAGATAAAGAAAAACAAATTGTCACCTTAAATGAAAATGAGAGACTCCAGTTCCTAACTATAAACAACACTAACTAAACCTATCTAATCTTCAAAGGTGTACCGGACTCAGGGCGGCATTTAAACGCTGAACTCAAGAACAATTGGCATTTCAAACCAAAAGCACGAAGTGTACCCCCAACAGAGATTTAAAACCCCCGCCCAGAATAACCTTCAAAAATAAGAAAGGCAAAATAACAACAACAACAAAAATAAAAATAACAACAAACAGTGCCTCGATGGAAGGATTTTAAACCCAGCTGAGAACACTCTAAATACCTGAAGTCTCCTCATTTAAAAAGGTAAACACACTAAAGACATTATGTATTTACTTACACATGTAGTAATCCCAGACAAGCGCCCAATTTTATGTTACGACCAGCTCATATCAAGCCACAACACAAAAGAGGGATCAAGCAGAAACATGTCATTGCCTGTGAGAACTGGCAAGTGGAATTTGCATGCCATCCACTGCACCATACCAGGCCTTGTGCCAGAGGGTGGAGGGGTGGGGCTTGGCACCACCACGGACATCCCTATAACCCCACTTCAGACTGAGGAGTACGGTCGGACTTGAGTTTAGCATGTATTATAGTCTTACTCATACAACTGCCTGCTGTTGAATCTGCGTACTTTTAGATGGAAAAGCGGCTTAAAACCTCTGTTTTCTTTTTAATAATAGTATAACAAAATCGATTTAGCAAGCAATCCAGTGTATCTTCTTCTTTGGAAAGCATAAAATAATTTTACAGTGCATTTTCACAGAGGTGAGCAATGTAGTCTAAGTTATTTGAAATACTATTTTAACATGTATAAGTAATATAGTATTTCTCGTTTTTTAAACACATCCTAAAAAAGTTGCCTAACATGCCATGTTTTAAGAGGAGAGACAAGAAATGGGCGAAAAACTGGAGCAAATGAAAGACCCAGAAGCCGCAATCTCTCTTTCCATTGAGACCACCAGCCCAGTACCTCCCATGTCAACCCCTGGCTTTTCTCCGGCCAACCATCCCAGCACATCTACATTTACATTAACATTTAATCATTTAGCAGACGGTTTTATCCAAAGCAACTTACAAATGAGAATGATAGAAGCAATCCGATCATCAAGACAACAACAACAGCATACAAGTGCCATGACAAGTCTCAGTTAGTCTAGTACAGAACACATAGCCAGGTTTTTTTATTTATTTATTTTGGCAAAAAAGATGAGTCTTCAGATGTTTTTTGAAAATGAGTAAGGACTCAGCTGTTCGAAAAGAGATTAGGAGGTCATTCCACCAGATGGGCACAGTCCAGGAAAAGGTCTGTGAGAGTGATTTTGAACTTATTTGGGATAGCACCACAAGGCGTCGTTCACTTGCAGAGCGCAACATAAGATTGAACTAGTGAGTTTAGGTATGTTGGTGCCGTGACACTGGTCATCTTGTAGGCAAGCATCAGTACCGTGAATTTGATGCAAGCGGCTACTACACTGTAAAACCCGATAAGTTAACTTAACTCAAACCGTTTGAGTAAACCGATTGCCTTGACTGTAATACCCGACAAGTAAACTTAACTCAAACGGTTTGAGTAAACAGATATCCTTAAGTTATGTTAACTCAAACCATTTGAGGAAACCGATTGCCTTAAACCATTTAAGTTGAAAAAACTAACAGTTATGAGTACTTTGAACTTAATTCAGTTGAGTTCACTGAAAGAAGATATATATTGCAATTAAGTGATTAAGTGATTAATTGAGTGATAATTGAGCTTTAGTGATGAACACCTGCTGTTAACAAACAGAATTACTGAAGAAAAGAGAGAAAGGAACTACAGCTGACTTCAGACACAGCCTCACTCAAACCTGACAAGTTATGTTAACTCAAACCGTTTGAGGAAACCGATTGCCTTAAACCATTTAAGTTGAAAAAACTAACAGTTATGAGTACTCTGAACTTAATTCAGTTGAGTTCACTGAAAGAAGATGTACATTGCAATTAAGTAATTAAGTGATTAACTAAGTGCTGATTGAGAATTAGTGATGAACACCTGCTGTTAACAAACAGAATCACTGAAGAAAAGAGAAACACAAGAACTACTACAACTGACTTCAGACACAGCCTTAGATGAAATCAACTGAAATAAAATAAATGAAATCTCTCAAGCTCTAATTAAACAATGCCACAAACAGCATCACCAGCTCCACTTATTAATAACCAGACGGACTTTATTTCTGCCAGACGTCTACAGAAGATCTTATTGAGAATGAACTAAGGTTTAGATGTTGATTTATTGTTTCATTTAAAGTAACCATGTTAGAGATCAGTGTTTGCTTTAGTTGGGCCTTGATTTCTGTCTTAGTGTTTTCTCTGGCTGTTATAACTGTGTGTTTCTAAAACATGTTTGTTATAACTCAAAAACCCAGAGAAAATACTAACAGGTGTTGGTTGTTATGCAGCTTACTGGTGATGACAATCATTAATTATGAAGCTGTTCAGAGTTCAAAATCTGACTAAAGAGCTGACTAAAGAGGTGCTGCGTAATTAGTTCAGTTTATTTTAATGGAAGTCTCTCAAAGAGCTGGTGGCTTTCATAATCGGTTTACATAAAATTATCAAACACTTTATGCACATACATCTTTCTTCTATGGCAGCAATTAGTCACACACAGACATCAACAATCAGCATATGAACCTCAACAATGGTGACAAATAAAATAAAATAAAACATGCTGCAATGCATGCTGGGTATTATTATAGTACAAAGCTAATCTATGGCTCCCAGCATGCTCTGCTGCATTTTATTTTTATTATGGTCACCATTGTTGAGGTTCATATGCTGATTGTTGATGTCTGTGGTGACTGATTGACACCATAGAAGACCAAAGTGTTTGGAAAGATCTTCATATTAACTTATAATCACAGAACAACTGCTTCTTAGAATCACTTTTACTATATCATCTAACTAATTACACAACACCCATTTCATCAGAGGTTACACTCTGAACAGTTAAATAATTGATGATTATCATCAATGGGTTAAGAAAAAAATGCTAATGGCATTTCTTCTGAGCTTTTGATATGCAACTAACATGTGTCAGAAACATGTGGTTACAATAGCCAGAGAAAACACAAAGACTGAAGTCAAGGGTCAAGAGCCCAACTAAAGCAAACACTGATCTCTAACATGGTTACTTCAAATGAAACAATAAATCAACATCTAAACCTTAGTTCATTCTCAGTAAGATCTTCTGTAGACGTCTGACAGAAATAAAGTCAGTCTGGTTATTAATAAGTGGAGCTGGTGATGCTGTTTGTGGGGTTGTTTAATCAGATCTTGAGAGATTTCATGTATTTTATTTCAGTTGATTTAATCTAAGGCTGTGTCTGAAGTCAGTTGTAGTAGTCCTTGTGTTTCTCTTTTCTTCAGTGATTCTGTTTGTTAACAGCAGCTGTTCATCACTAATTCTCAATCAGCACTTAGTTAATCACTTAATTACTTGAATGCAAAGTTAAAAAACGTACATGGTTTAAATCAAGGCAATCTGTTTACTCAAATGGTTTGAGTTAAGTTTACTTGTCGGGTTTTACAGTGTAGTAGCCAGTGTAACCTGATGAGGGAGGAGTAACGTGAGCTTTTCTTGGCTCATTGAAGACAACCCTTGCTGCTGCATTCTGGATCAGTTGCAGAGGCTTGATAGTACATGAAGGAAGGTCTTCCTAATGTTGTATAAGGCAAATCTGCAGGGTCGGGTCGTTTTAGTAATATGGTCTGTGAAGCTTAACTGATGATCCATCACAACTCCTAGGTTTCTGGCTGTCCTGGAAGGAGCTATGGTTGACAAACCCAGCTGTATAGAGAAGTTGTGATGAAACGATGGGTTAGCTGGAACCAACAGCAGTTCTGTCTTAGTAAGGTTGAGCTGAAGGTGATGGTCATTCATCCAGCTAGAAATGTCACTCAGACAGGCCGAAATGTGAGCAACTACCGTCGGGTCATCTGATTGGAATGAGAAGTAGAGTTGAGTGTAATCAGCGTAAGCAGTGATAAGAAAAGCCATGCTTCTGAATGACAGATCCTAATGATGTCATGTAGCATTTGGACCAATCAGACACACAACTATTTGCTACATTTAACAAATAATATGTAATGCTTCCTTATCTAACCAAAGGGTCTATGGACCCTTCCCCCAGAAGGTGCCTATTACCTCAAAAAGGACAGAACAAGCCTCTGGTTCCCTAGCAACCAAAGGCTCACCATCTGATAACACTAGGTTTACGACGCCCCAGGATTGCTGCTGAGCAACTCTTAACTCAAGTCTCTCAGAAACAGACACATAATGCACATAAAAATGGCCTCTTCTCTAATTATTTACATAGAAAAGTCTTTCTTTGAATTGATTCACATATACTTTAGGGCATTGTGTATACTGTTACTGTTCATATATATTGTGTTTTGTGTATTGTATATGTTTTATACATGCTTATGATGGATCACTAGTTAATATTACCTCATCTATATGATGTTTGGTATCTATGAGTTTGTATTTTCATGATCTAAAGAGAGTAAGAGTGAATATTATATGTTGATGCCTATGCGACACATTAGTTTTATAAGAATCTTAATGATTCTTCTCTTGAACCCCCCAATCTAATTTCATACGCAGTGCACCAGACTACATACAAAGAGTTGTAAAACTTCCCTCTAAAAGGTACCATTCCATATTAGCTCATTCAAAACCTGAGGGTGTGACATCATCCACCTATATAGATCACTGATCACCAGATCAGGCGGTTCTTTTAGATTCGGGAATTCCAGGAGAAGATGCTGAGCTAAGGGACAAGGCTTCGGCCTTGTCTTTCCATTCATCAAGATTACCTGATTCAAACTGGTCTCATCAATTCATGTCAGCAGAGACCAACTGGATCCCCAAAGTGCATCAGGACTCTTTTATCAAACAGGCGAGACTTGCAAGAATAAAACTTAATCTTATTAATTGATATATTAAGTATCATATGAACCTTTTACAAAGGCGTGTTTGAACTAAGAAACTGATGTTTTCATTAGGTTGTAGATCTGCTGAATATCAAATTGCTCCATGTCTTTATTTAATTTCTCTTTACTGCTTAAGCTTTAACCCTTTTTCCTATGCCAACTGTATGCATGTGTGTGTGTGTGTGTGTGTATGTTAGACTAGTTTAAGTGTTTATGTAGTTAATAAAGTCTTATTCTTATAACACTTGTGGTTGTTCATTGTTTGCTCATAACTGAAGTCCCTAATCATGCAGATTAGCTACATGGTCTGAGTAGTATTGTACAGTAAGAAAGTTATTTTCCTTAACCAGGAAATTAATGTTCTTAGAATTGACAGACAGTTGACACTGAGAGGTCAAGTAAAAACTTACGGCGGATCTAAATATTTATAATTTATCATAACTAGCTATGATTGATTATTCATATTTCCCCTCATATTTGTTCATATGAGCTGATTCGTAACATAATTGGTGGAGAATGCGGGCATGATAAAACAAAGGTTATGAGCTTAAAATACTGTCAACCTAAAAGTGTGTGCTTGATAGTGACTTGAGATACCCCATTTTTCTGTCTTGTTTAAATGCAGATAAAGTAGGGGCTTGAATTGGTACTACTATTATAATTGAAAGAGTCTTTATGCATTTCATGCTTAATGGTATTAGTGTAAGGTTAATCTGATTTTAGCAAAGAAACCCTAATTTCAGTCTTAAAGTGTAAGTCTGTTCTGATGAAGAAACCTCAGCTCAGTAGTCCAAACTGTACCATAATGCATTAATCTGCTTTAGTGTAGAAATCACAAAATTGCAGTATCGTATACACTGTTTCTGACAGTACAGTGTTACATAAAGGGAGATTTGAGTGATACTCCTCTTTCTACAGCATCAAGGCCTTATAGATTATAAGTAGATCGATGCAATTCATCTACACTTTGACTGTATGTTCACAAGGCTGGCAGCCTGGTGGTCATTACTGTGTTTCACTCGCTAAATGATACTAAAGGTCTAATACTGTACTTCCCCAGCCGGCACATGACCGACCTTCAACGTTGAAATATGGTTGAAATAAGGTCAGTTTTGGTTTCAACATTGAAACAACGTTGATTCAACGTTTAAAGCCGAATGGTTGAAAAACTTCCAGCACATGACCAACTTTCAACGTTGAAATATGGTTGAAATAAGGTCAGTTGTGGTTTCTACGTTGAAACAACGTTGATTCAACGTTTAAAGATGAATAGTTGAAAAACTTGAAAAAAAGTTGAAAAAAATATGGTTGAAATAAGGTCAGTTGTTTTAATGAAACAACGTTAAAAATGTTTAATGCTAAATGGTTGAAAAAGGTTAACAAACTTTTCAATTATTTATATTAAATTATTTAAGATTATTATTATTTTAATAGCATTTTAAAATATTTTAGTCATGATACCTATTATAAAATCTAAAGGTATTTGTTAAATTTTATCATCATTAACAACAATAAAACTAAATACATTTCGCTGATTTATCACACTGAAACAACTCCTATTGAGAGTTTTGTCATTCAGGAAACTGGACAATGAATCGGTTCGCGCCTTTCTACTTTTAAAAATATAACCGTTATTGTCGTGTTTCTGTGAGTGAGGCAGCTGAGCTAACTGTGAGCTGCTGCTCGTTATAACTGACTGCTCGGTCGGTCCCGAATTATTTAATATTTGCTTGTTAATTTTTTTTTTTTTTTTTTTTTGAGCGAATTTGAGTCGTGACATGTAAAAGGAGAACAAAAACTGTGAACACAAGAAGGGTCAGATGTGTTCTGCGAGGTCCTGCAAACATACTGGCAAAATGAGGTAAGAAAATCGCTATCTTTATTATCTTTTGGAAATAGTAAAGTATAACCAGAGTTTACAAATGGGTAGCTTAAAGGACGTGTAACCTGCAGAAGATAAATAAATACCAGTGTGTGTATTTTTGCATTGCTTTATCACAGATGATCAAGTTAGATGCTCACCTACTGTGTTGCTGGTAAGTTATGTGTTATTTTCTGTCTTTTAGAGATTTTTCCACATTTTCCTGATATGAATCCCATGCCTTAGGTGTGATATATATGTTTTTATTCTAATAATAGTTTCAAAGTGTTTTCTGAAACATAAGTGCAAATGTCGGTACAATTTTAATTAATTAATGAAAATGAATTTAAAAATGAATCAGGATTGTTTAAAGCAGTGGTTCTCAGTGTCAGGCCCCTTTCTAATGGTTATGCAGGTGAATCACTAAATTAAATATTAATGTTAATGCATTTTAATTTAATCTCTGAGTAAGGTTTTTTTGTACATTTAAGGACAGTTAATGTACACTAAAGTTATGTTACTTTTAACATATATATATATATATATATATATATATATATATATATATATATATATATATATATATATATATATATATATATATATATATGAATTTAAACATTCAAATACTGAACAGAAATTGGAGACTGAAAAATCCTCAGACAATGAAACTTAAAAACTGACAGTAGAAAATTCACTTACAAAAGTGAGCGTGTTCCACTGCCGAATCAAATTTGACTCCCCTAAGTTAAACATTAGAGAATAATGTTTGTCTGTTCACAAAGTGAAAGCAATCTTGCGGAACACTGCGCGTGTCCGAGAGTAATTTGAATGGGAGTGTTTTAAAAGCTTGATCAAGTAAATTTTAACTGCGTACCAACAGCGAAGGAAACCTTTTGTGTTTGTTTGTGCATACCTATGCACCCTGATGCTCCTCCCACTTCTGTCAAACAGTACAAGATTCCCATCGCCTCACACAAACCAGTGCAGGAGATCCTCGAATCTACGCTGGAGAAAGGTGTCATCTATCCATGCAACAGCACCTACTCAACCCTCATCTGGCCCGCCCTCAAAACTAACTGCGAGAGGCGACCCACCATTGACTACAGGAAACTGAATCAACAGGTGCCGCTGTAACAATGGCACAAGACACAGCTGGAACAAGAAATGCCCCGAATCAGAGGAGCCACAATCCTCCCTACACTTGATGTGGCCTCTGGATTCTGGACCATTCCGGTGCACCCGGAAAACCAACACAAACTGGCATTCACACTTGGCAAACGACAGTTCACCTTTAACAGGTGTCTGTTCGACTATGCCGACTCACCAGCTGAATTCAACATCTGTTTGAACAAAGCCTGTACAGACTCTAACTATGCTAGACTCAGTTTTGTGTGCCATCTTCCATGCTGTAAACAGAATGGTTTCAAAACTGCAAACAACAAGCCAGTCAAACACCAACACCTGTTCCAGCAATGTGATAACATCACAAAAACACACAATGTGACTGTGTACTGGAAGAAAGTAAAAGGACACTCGAAGCTACCAGGTCTAGACAAGGACTTAAAAGATGAAACTGACACCCTTGCCAAAACTGGCACACTAAACAACAGGCTGTGGTCACTCCCAACCCACCCACCCACATTCAGGGTTGAACTGATTACACACAGCATAAGAACTTTACTAGCTAAACTGCCTACCTCAGAACCGCTTACGCTGGCTCCGCTGTCTACAATGACCAACATAGCGGACATGCGGGCTTCTGAAACCTCCATGATGACTTTGCTTTACCACCTCTCAGACCCCTCCATCCACCCTGGCAACCAGTCTATAGTCACTGACAACCAACGTCCCAGACCACTGCATGATACAAAGGACATGCTGCGTGCACAGAAAAACATTGTGGGTTGTGCACCGTCTGACATCACAATGCCAGGGGCTTGTAATGCCACGGAGCAAAAGGGGGAAAATGCCAATATATTTCCATGACGCATCATGTGCTGCACCACGCAGCACCAGAGCCACTGACAAGACACTGAAGCAAGCGTCATGCCAGCAGCAAAATGTGGCAAAACATGAGCCAGGGCGAGCTAAACCCAGTTGCCGCCCACGAAGCAAAGAGACTGCCCTGTCCAACCAAAGACAGCCCTCGCTTGTTTCTTCCTCCCCTTTTTCTCTCTCTCTCCCTGTTATCTGTACCAGGATGCTGCTGTGGTTTGCCGTGCTGTGTTGTGCCGTGCAGCCAATGAGAGGACAGCTGCCACCGAGAGAACCACTGAGACTCCTGATCACTGACGACAGAGCACACTACCCCAGCACCGTAACCCAATACAGCTGGACAGGTGCCCGATGGAGAGAGGAATCTCTCACTCACACTGAGGCCGATGTCAAACACATGTTCAGCCAACATGAGAAAGTGACTGTTACACAAATGGAGTTAGGTGGACACCACCACCGCTCCAAACAGTTCCCGGGAGCTTTGCTCAGAGCCGCTGCTGCCGCCAGAACGTTTAACATTGGTATGTCCAGTGTCAATGCAGCAAACCAGACCGTAAACTCCACTAAACCGCTGTTTACTGTCTTCCATAATGACTTTACCCAGACTCAGCTGATTACAGCATTAACAACAGACCTGCTGTGGGAGGATAGCTCCTCCAGTGACAGCCTAAGCATGGGTAAAACCCCACCATACATGATACCCTTAAGCCTTGTGCTAACTGTGCTGGCTTACGCCATCACCACGCCAGCTGACCTGCTACAAATACACCTGGCCAACTCTCTGGATAGCACCATCCTACTGCACGTCAACCCCAAACAGAGAGAAGTGAATGTGCTCCTGAACCAACCCATCAGCGAGTCAAGCCAAGTCTACAGATTACGAACTCTCCTTACAACTTACACACACACACGCACACCCACACACCCAAACACCCACAAATGTTTTATCTTACACTCATCATGTAAGTCCTTAATAATATGTATTTTGAGTATGTTTGTGCATTGCATAAATGGTTAATCCTTGTTATGTGAAGAGTATAAGTGCTAACTTATTAATTGGAAGTGTTTATCCTCATTCTAATGTTCTCAAATAAGAGTCATGATTCTGTAACCCTACCCCTGACCAGCCCATAAAACTTTATGACCCCACTGGGAAACAGGACAGGAAAAAGCTAGTTCACTGATACCTTTTTCTCAATGTATTGTAAGTATTGCTTTTTGGTGCATTAGATGTTCCCCATATAAATTGGAGTATCTGCAGTTTTATTGTGTGTTAATCAAACTTTAAATGTGTGTAATTCTGCATTTGAATGTAACTTCATGTTTTGATCATTTATATATGTTATTTTTGGTATCTGTTTAATCGTCATGCTTTGACGGACTCACTTATATAAAGGAAATTACAGTAAAATGTATTATTCTGGAATTACCAACTTGCTGGAATAAAACTGCTTAACTCGACTGTACCATAACTCACTCGAAGTGGGTGTATCCCCAGAGAACAGATCGCGGACGTTCATTGGTTGTTCACGCGAACAGAGGCGTGAACCAGTCGAGCTATAAAGGACTGACCCAGGAAGCACCTCCTACTCTTACCTTCTTCGCGCTTGCCCTTTTCCTCTGACCCTGCTCGTCCCTCTGCGCGGTCTTGGGCCGCTCTCCTATCGCCGTCCCTCGCAGCACGGCGGCTGAGAGGACAGCCTTTTCATGGCTCCTCCGGGAGCGTTTATTTCTTTTGTTTTGTTTATTTTCCTTACTAAGTTTATTCAACTATTCGCCTCTCCACACAAGGAAGACGAATTCTGAAACATTGCTTTGTTGGACCTTTCAAATATCGCGCGATTCCGCAGCAGCGCGGAAAACAGAAAGAACACGCCTAGCTACGGGACCACGCTCATGCTGCTCCAGCACACAAAGAGACACAGAGACTCGTGCAAGTATCATTCTCTATGGAGATTTAAATGCTGCTTAAAGTTTGTCTATGATTTGATTTCTATGTTGCCTTTCAAGGGTTACTGTCTGTGAGTTTGCATAACTGAGCGCGTGATTCTGTGATCACGCCTATTCTCTCATTCTCTCTCCCTCTCTCTCTCTCTCTCTCTCTCTCTCTCTCTCTCTCCCTCTCCCTCATTTGGATTCCGTTATGTCTTGTACAAAGTTTACTGTCTATATTGTCGTACGCATATTTACTCTGTATAAATCGTAGTTGGTGTATTATTAGTTCAATTATTAAATTCCATATACTCCAGATTGTCTGTCTAAGTTGCTCATGTACGAAGTCAATGAAATGTCGATCTTAGCTACAAAGCTTATTTGTTACTTTTAAGTAATCTAAATTTTATAAGGACAGGAGAATGGTTTCATGGCCAGAAACTATTTGTCCTGGAATTATAAGAAGTGATAGCGTTACTGAGAATTAATAAATTAATCTTACGGCCGTTTGCTGGACGAACCACGTTTGATTTACATTAATTTCTAGTAAAAGATATCACAATAATTAATATGAAGAATAGAATATTGAAATATTAATGAGTAAATTACAGTGCCTTGTGATGAGTTATTACTATATACAATTGACCTATTTTTCATCTTCAATAATTTTAATGCAACTGTAATATGATATATATATTAATCATATTCCTGATTAATTATTCAAATTCCCTATATATCATTTGAGTTAATTATTATGTACAACCCAGTGCGGTTACAACATTCTCAATAAAATATTATTACAATATTTCAAGATAACAAAGTAAGAACATTCTCTCAGCCACATTAGGAGAACGTTATAGAAACATCACTGAGACTTGAGATTGTGTAATATTTTTTATAAAACGTTCTTGTAATAAGATGTAATAACAAAGCTAGAACATTTTATCTGCAATATTTTGAGGATGTTTTGAGGATGTTGTTGAGGTAACAGATTATATAATGTTTTCAATAAAACATTATTACAATGTTTCTGTTACGGATCACTCGGAGACAGAGGAGTAACAGATGAAAGATGGTATTTATTTAATAGACACAAGCAGAGGAGCGGGAAGTGAGGAGTGGATGGGTGTTGGGATCCGTGCCGGGAAGGTAGTGACCACACACACGCACCGTAGGGGTTTGGAGGATCTTGGAGGCAATCCTTGGAGAGAAGATGGAAGAAGAGTCTTCGGAGGTTATCCTTGGAGAGAAGGTAAAGAGGAGTTAGTCCTAATAGTAAGCGCCCAGGAATGATCTTGTCGCGAACGTGACTGGACAATGACTGGGTGCGTGTGTGTGGTTTTTATGGTGCTGTGGTGGATGACAGGTGATGAGGATCAGGTGGTGATGGTTAGAATTCAGGTGAGGGTGTGCGCCGTGATTGTGTGGAGGTGGAACCTGGCGTGTTTGTGACAGTTTCAAGATAACAAAGAAAGAACATTCTCACAGCCACGTAGGGGAACGTTATAAGGATGTCATTGAGTCCGGAGGTGATGACATGAACATGATGGTGAATGAAAAGAAATGTGATTGGTTGTTTCACATGTTGGTCAAACAGCCTCATGGGTTGGCCTTGGCCAATGAAAGCTGCCATGAATTCCAGACCTTCAGTCTGAAGGTCTGGCTACATGAGACTAGTGCATCTCAATAAATTAGAATGTCATGGAAAAGTTCATTTATTTCAGTAATTCAACTCAAACTGTGAAACTTGTGTATTAAATAAATTCATCTCACAGACTGAAGTAATTTAAGTATTTGGTTATTTTAATTGTGATGATTTTGGCTCACGTTTAACAAAACCCCACCAATTCACTATCTCAACAAATTAGAATAATTCATAAGTCATAGTTTCTCTCTGGGGTTCAGGTCTGGTGAGTTTGCTGGCCAGTCAAGCACATAGGCACCATGGTCATTTAACCAACTTTTGGTGCTTTTTGCAGTGTGGGCAGGTGCAAAACCCTGTTGGAAAATTAAATTAGCATATTCAAAAAGCTGGTCAGCAGAAGGAAGCATGAAGTGCTCCAAAATTTATTGGTAAATGGGTGCAGTGACTTTGGTTTTCAAAAAACACATTGGACCAACACCAGCAGATGACATTGCACCCCAAATCAACACAGGCTGTGGAAACTTAACACTGGACTTCAAGCAACTTGAGCTATGACCTTCTCCAGCCTTCCTCCAGACTCTAAGACCTTGGTTTCCAAATAAAATACAAAACTTGCTCTCATCTGAAAAGAGGACTTTGGACCACTGGGCAACAGTCCAGTTCTTCTTATCCTTAGCCCAGGTAAGACGCCTCAGGAGTGGCTTAACAACAGGAATACGACAGCTGTAGCCAAATTCCTTGACACATCTGTGTGTGGTGGCTCTTGATGCCTTGACCCCAGCCTCAGTGCATTCCTTGTGAAGTTCACTCATATTCTTGAATCAAATTTGCTTGACAATCCTCATAAAGCTGTGGTTCTCTCGGTGGTTGTGCATCTTTTTCTTCTACACTTTTTCCTTCCACTCAACTTTCTGTTAACATTCTTGGATACAGCACTCTGTGAACAGCCAGCTTCTTTGGCAATGAATGTTTGTGGCTTACCCTCCCTGTGAAGGGTGTCAATGATTGTCTTCTGGACAACTGTCAGATCAGCAGTCTTCCCCATGATTGTGTAGCCTAGTGAACCAAACTGAGAGACAATTTTTAAGGCTCAGGAAACCTTTGCTGGTGTTTTGAGTTGATTAGCTGATTGGCATCTCACCATATTCTAATTTGTTGAAATATTGAATTGGTGGGTTTTTGTTAAATGTGAACCAAAATCATCACAATTAAAAGAACCAAAGACTTAGACTACTTCAGTCTGTGTGTATTGAATTTATTTAATACACAAGTTTCACAATTTGTGTTGAAATACTGAAATAATTGAACTTTTCCACAACATTCTAATTTATTGAGATGCACCTGTATAACAATAAAACATTGTTACAATGTTTCAAGATAACAAAGAAAGAACATTTTCTCAGCCACATGAGGGGAACATTATAGGAACATCACGGAGACTTGAGATTGTGTAATGTTTTTATAAAATGTTCTTGTAATGTCACGTATTAATAAAGCTAGAACATTTTATCTGCAGCATTTTGAGGATGTTTTGTGGATGTTTTTCAGGTAACAGATTATGTAATGTTCTCAATAAAATATTATTACAATGTTTCAAGTTAACAAAGAAAGAACATTCTCTCAGCCACATTAGGAGAACGTTATGGTAATACCACTGAAGCCTGAGTTTTTTTAATTTTTAATTTTATTTTATTTTTTTTTATAAATCTTTCTTGTAATGTGACATAATAACAAACCTAGAACATTTTACCTGAAAATTTTTAGGGATGTTTTGTGGATGTTGTTGAGGTAACAGATTATAAAATGTTTTCAATAAAACATTGGCAAAATTGTTTAAAATAACAAAAGGAAGAACATTCTCTCAGCCACATTAGGAGAATGTTTTAAGGATGTCATTGAGGCCTGAGATTGTGTAATGTTTTTATAAAACGTTCTTGTAATGTGACTTAATAACAAAGCTAGAACATTTTATCTGCAGCATTTTGAGGATGTTTTGTGGATGTTGTTGAGGCAACAGATTATGTAATATTCTCAATAAAATATTATTACAATGTTTCAAGATAACAAAGTAAGAACATTTTCTCAGCCACATTAGGAGAACGTTATAGGAACATACACTCTAAATAAAGATGCATCTTTAAAGATTATTTACACTTAATAACAGCTCTTTTTAGAATTGTATCCTCCCGAAGAACCTTTTATATGCTGAGAAGGTTCTTTGCTTTAAAATTTAGGGTTCTTTTTTCCCGCCTTTTTTTTTTCAAATCTGTAATTATCAAAGTCGCATTATTACTGGTTCTCTGGAGCTCAAAACAGACTTTTAACAGACTCTTAAGAGGTAAATGATTCATTTCTTAAAATTTCTATAAATTTAACTTTTAAAAATGGTAACTAGTTTCATGCCAATCATGTCTTTTTCTCTTTTTAATTTCACAGAAAATGCATGTGACCAGCTCTGTTCAAGGATACTAACTTTCTCTTCACTTAGTAGGCCTAACATAAATGTTGAAATAATGATCCATGATTCAATTATTATTTTTTAAAATTACTTTATGCATAAAAACCCAGCCATGAATAACATTACATTTATATCTCTCTTTTTTAACATTATAAAGGGCTCACATACTGTCCATTCTTTTTCTAATTGTTTTACATAAATAACTGCTCACCTTGTAACTCTAAACTTAACTGTGTATTTCAGAAGCTGTCACATCCCACCACCTCATCATCAGCAATTAGAAACATAAAGATGGACATAAAGACATTGAGAAGATATTTCACTTGAACCTTGTCTTCATTAGTTCCATGTTCAGTGTCAACTGATATTTATTGATGTTTTCAGCTAATAACAGCTGTTTGAGCCCTGTAATTTTTCTCTACACTTTGCCATGTCAATAAAAAAGTACATAATTAGCATATGCTGTTTGTTTGTTTATTTGTTTATGTTAAACCTAAATAGAAGCCACAATATATTTTAAAATCAGGTAGATAGAGGAATGGCAATTAATATTAACAGAAGAAGAAGAATGAGCTTTAATGCTATGTTTATGAGGAATTAGTTTTTTTGGCAGAAGCTTCCGCAGTGCAACAGAATGACAGCGATAGAACAAAATCACAGATAATAAAATAACAATATTATTATTAATAAATTATGTATAAATAATTTATTAATAAATAATATATAAAAAATAATATTAATACAAATATTAATAATTACAAAAATATTTAGGCTACTGATATTAATTGAAAATAAACTGTAACAGTTCTTTATGGAACCTTATTTATAAAGGTTTCTATTTAGACAAAAAAAATGAAAAAAAAGAATGGTTCTGCTATTTTTAAAACTCGAAGAACCCAATTTGGTACTGTTTAGAACATTTTACCAGGGAAACTTTGGAGGATGTTGTTGAAAAAACAGATTATACAATGTTTTCAATAAAATATTGGCATAATGTTCCACAATAATAAGGAAGAATTTTCTTTCAGCCACATTAGGAAAATGCTATGAGGATATCGTTTTGAGGACTGAGATGACAAAATGTTCTTGAAAAAAAAAAGAATTTTATAGTAATGTGACATGTTAATAAAGCTAAAACATTACTAAAATGTCTGCCTTGAGTGGTAAGTCAGCTAAATTCCAGGGTCTCGATTACAAAATGCATTTGATATCTGTTGCCGAACGTTGCATTTCAAACGCGGCGGAATCGGGTACAGAGGTGCTGGAGGATGCTTTACTCGCGGGTACAGTGCGTGACCTAAACAACAAACCTGTGTCCAGGTCAGCGGAACTCTCCCTTCCACAATAATTAACTGTTATCTGTAACGTTACATTTCTTTATGGCTTTTTCAGTTTACATATTTCTTTTTATCCTTTGCGTATTTGCATACACAAAAATCAGTTTCAATCTAGGATGACACGATTCTTCTTCATCTTTTTTTTATTTTATATATACTTTTAGCGTTTCACATGCACATTTGTTATAGCGTTAGATATCTTTAAGTATTGGGGCTGGATCTTACTTTCTTGGAATTATATGACCGTTGCATTAATTTTGGATGCTGCTTTTTAATAACAGCTAGATTTGTTTTCATCCAGAACCCAAACTGCCTGCTTGAAGATGAACACGGATGACGCAATAAAATTCTTCATTTACAACAAAGGTACTGTAATGTTAATTCGTTTCTACTTTCTAGGTAACGTTAATATTGGTAACATTTTATTTTAGAGTTCAGCTCTCACTTTTAACTTTTTGCTTATTAGCTTGCATATTAATAGTACAGGTGCATCTCAATAAATTAGAATGTCAAGGAAAAGTACATTTATTTCAGTAATTCAACTCGTGTATTAAATAAATTCAATGCACACAGACTGCAGTAGTCTACGTCTTTGGTTCTTTTAATTGTGATGATTTTGGCTCACATTTACTAAAAACCCACCAATTCACTATCTCAACAAATTAGAATACTTCATAAAACCCAATAACAACAAAAAAAAAATCTAGTCAATTGTTGGCCTTCTGTAAAGTATGTTCATTTACTGTACATGTACTCAATACTTGTTAGGTGCTCCTTTTGCTTTAATTACTGCCTCAGTTCAGGGTGGCGTGGAGGTGATCAGTTGGTGGCACTGCTGAGGTGGTATGGAAGCCCAGGTTTCTTTGACAGTGGCCTTCAACTCATCTGCATTTTTTGGTCTCTTGTTTCTCATCTTCTTCTTGACAATAGCCCATAGATTCTCTCTGGGATTCAGGTCTGGTGAGTTCACTGGCCAGTCAAGCACACCAACACAACTTTTGGTGCTTTGGGCAGTGTGGGCAGGTGCCAAATCCTGTTGGAAAATGAAATCGTCATCTTCAAAAAGCTGGTCAGCAGAAGGAAGCATGAAGTGCTCCAAGATTTCTTGGTAAACGGGTGCAGTGACTTTGGTTTTCAAAAAAACACAATGGACCAACACCAGCAGATGACATTGCATCCCAAATCATCACAGAATGTGGAAACTTAACACTGGACTTCAAGCAGCTTGGGCTATGAGCTTCTCCAGCCTTCCTCCAGACTCTGGGACATTGGTTTCCGAACAAAAATACAAAATTTGCTCTCATCTGACAAGAGGACTTTGGACCACTGAGCAACAGTCCAGTTCTTCTTATCCTTAGCCCAGGTAAGATGCCTCTGACATTGTCTGTGGTACAGGAGTGGGTTAACAACAGGAAAACAACAATTGTAGCCAAATTCCTTGACACTTCTGTGTGTGGTGGCTCTTGATGCCTTGACCCCAGCCTCAGTGCATTCCTTGTGAAATTCTCTAAAATTCTTGAATCCAGTTTGCTTGACAGTCCTCATAAGGCCGCGGTTCTCTCGGTTGGTTGTGCATCTTTTTTCCCCACACTTTTTTGTTCCACTCAACTTTCGGTTTACATGCTTGGATACAGCACTCTGTGAACAGCCAGCTTCTCTGGCAATTTATTTTTGTGATTTACACTCCTTGTGAAGGGTTTCAATGATTGTCTTCTGGACAACTGTCAGATCAGCAGTCTTCCTCATGATTGTGTAGCCTAGTGAACCAAACTGAGAGACCATTTTGAAGGCTCAGGAAACCTTTGCAGGTGTTTTGAGTTGATTAGCTGATTGGCATGTCACCATATTCTAATTTGTTGAGATAGTGAATTGGTGGGTTTTTGTTAAATGTAAACCAAAATCATCACAATTAAAAGAACCAAAGACTTAGACTACTTCAGTCTGTGTGCATTGAATTTATTTAATACACGAGTTTCACAATTTGGGATGAAATACTGAAATAAATGAACTTTTCCAAAACATTCTAAGTTGAGATGCACCTGTATAACAATAAAACATTGTTACAATGTTTCAAGATAACTAAGAAAGAACATTCTCTCAGCCACATTAGGAGAACATTATAGGAACATCACTGAGGCCTGAGATAGTGTATTATTGTTATTATTATTATTATTATTTTATCAAACTTTCTTGTAATGTGACATAATAACAAATCTAGAACATTTTACCTGCAAAATTTTAGGGATGTTTTGAGGATGTTGTTGAGGTACCCGGTTATACAATATTGTCAATAATACATCTTCATATTCTAATTTGTTGAGATCGTGAATTGGTGGGTTTTTGTTAAATGTGAACCAAAATCATCAAAATTAAAAGAACCACAGACTTAAACTACAGTCTGTGTACAACAAATTTATTTTAATACACGAGTTTCACAATTTGTGTTGAATTACTAAAATAAATGAACTTTTCCTCGACATTCTAATTTATTGAGAAGCACCTGTATATTGGTTGTTCATAGGGGTGGGCGATATGGAAAAATAGTTTTTTGTTTTTTTTAGAAATATCACGATTCACGATTTTATCACAATTCTTTGTCATGTTGGTTTTACTGTTTTTCTCCAGTCAAGAGCAGTGAGTGATTTTTTTTTCTCTTTGTGTTTTGTTTTATTTTATTGTTTTTTTGACAGGCTTTAGCGCATGCCCTTTGGGTGTATGCGGCGCTCAGAAAAAGACCAGCTCGCGAATGAAACATTTAAAAGAACACGCTTAGCTTTTAGCCCCTCCTTGAACTGCCACCTTAACGTGGTGGAGGGGTTTGAGTACCCGAATGACCCTAGGAGCTATGTTGTCCGGGGCTATATGCCCCTGGTAGGGTCTCCCAAGGCAAACAGGTCCTAGGCGACGGGTCAGACTAAGAGCAGTTCAGAACCCCCTTATGAGAAGACAAAATCAAAGGACCGTGACGTCGCCCGGTATGGCGCAGCCGGGGCCCCACCCTGGAGCCAGGCCCGGGGTTGGGGCTCGTATGCGAGCGCCTGGTGGCCGGGCCTCCCCACACGGGGTCCGGCCGGGCTCAGCCCGAAGGAGCTACGTGGGGCCGCCTTACCGTGGGCTCACCACCCACAGGAGGGACCGTAAGGGGCCGGTGCTTAGACAATCGGGCGGCAGTCGAAGGCGGGGGCCTCGACAGCCCGATCCCTGGACACGGAAACTAGCTCTAGGGACGTGGAACGTCACCTCACTGGCGGGGAAGGAGCCCGAGATTGTGCGTGAGGTTGAGAGGTTCCGACTAGCGATAGTCGGGCTCACCTCTACGCACAGCTTGGGCTCTGGAACCACACTCGAGAGAGAGGATGGACTCTTCACCACTCTGGAGTTGCCCATGGTGAGAGGCGGCGGGCTGGTGTGGGTTTGCTTATAGCCCCCCAGCTCAGCTGCCATGTGTTGGAGTTTACCCCGGTGAACGAGAGGGTCGCTTCCCTGCGCCTTCGGGTCGGAGATAGGTCTCTCACTGTCGTTTGTGCCTACGGGCCGAACGGCAGTGCAGAGTACCCAGCCTTCTTGGAGTCTCTGGGAGGGGTGCTGGAAAGTGCTCCGACTGGGGACTCCGTCGTTTTACTGGGGGACTTCAACGCCCACGTGGGCAACGAAAGTGACACCTGGAGGGGCGTGATTGGGAGGAACGGCCCCCCTGATCTGAACCTGATTGGTGTTCAGTTATTGGACTTCTGTGCTAGTTACAGCTTGTCCATAACGAACACCATGTTCAAGCATAAGGGTGTCCATCAGTACACGTGGCACCAGGACACCCTAGGCCGTAGGTCGATGATCGACTTTGTGGTCGTTACATCCGACCTCCGGCCGTATGTCTTGGACACTCGGGTGAAGAGAGGGGCGAAGCTGTCAACCGATCACCACCTGGTGGTGAGTTGGATCCGATGGCGGGGGAGGAAGCTGGACAGACTCGGCAGACCCAAACGTACTGTGAGGGTCTGCTGGGAACGTTTGGCCGAGTCTCCTGTCAGAGAGATCTTCAACTCCCACCTCCGGCAGAGCTTCGACCGGATCCCGAGGGAGGCTGGAGATATTGAGTCTGAGTGGACCATGTTCTCCACCTCCATTGTCGAAGCGGCCGCTCGGAGCTGTGGCCGTAAGGTTTCCGGTGCCTGTCGAGGCGGCAATCCCCGAACCCGGTGGTGGACACCGGAAGTAAGGGATGCCGTCAAGCTGAAGAAGGAGTCCTATCGGGCCTGGTTGGCTTGTGGGACTCCTGAGGCAGCTGACAGGTACCGGCAGGCCAAGCGGACTACAGCCCGGGTGGTTGTGGAGGCAAAAACCCGGGCCTGGGAGGAGTTCGGTGAGGCCATGGAGAAGGACTATCGGTCGGCCTCGAAGAGATTCTGACAAACCATCCGGCGCCTCAGGAGAGGGAAGCAGTGCCCTACCAACGCTGTTTACAGTAGAGGTGGGGAGCTGTTGACCTCAACTGGGGATGTCGTTGGACGGTGGAAGGAATAATTAGAGGATCTCCTCAATCCCGCTGTCACGTCTTCCATTGAGGAAGCAGAGGCTGAGGGCTCAGATGTGGACTCGTCCATCACCCAAGCTGAAGTCACCGAGGTAGTCAAGAAACTCCTCGGTGGCAAGGCACCGGGGGTGGATGAGATCCGCCCTGAGTACCTCAAGTCTCTGGATGTTCTGGGGCCTTTCTTGGCTGACGCGCCTCTGCACCATCGCGTGGCACTCGGGGATGGTGCCTCTGGGATGGCAGACCGGGGTGGTGGTCCCTCTTTTTAAGAAGGGGGACCGGAGGGTGTGTTCCAACTACAGGGGGATCACACTTCTCAGCCTCCCTGGGAAAGTCTATGCCAGGGTACTGGAGAGGAGAATCCGGCCGATAGTAGAACCTCGGATTCAGGAGGAACAGTGTGGTTTTCGTCCAGGCTGTGGAACACTGGACCAGCTCTATACCCTCTACAGGGTGCTGGAGGGTTCATGGGAGTTTGCCCAACCAGTCCACATGTGCTTTGTGGATTTGGAGAAGGCATTCGACTGTGTCCCTCGCGGCGGCCTGTGGAGGGTGCTCCGGGAGTATGGGGTCCGGGGCCCTTTGCTAAGGGCTATCCGGTCCCTGTACGACCGGAGCAGGAGCTTGGTTCGTATTGCCAGCAGTAAGTCAGACTTGTTCCCGGTGCGTGTTGGACTCCGGCAGGGCTGCCCTTTGTCGCCGGTTCTGTTCATGATTTTTATGGACAGAATTTCTAGGCGCAGCCAGGGGCCGGAGGGGGTCAGGTTTGGTGACAACACGATTTTGTCTCTGCTCTTTGCGGATGATGTTGTCGTGTTGGCCTCATCAAGCCAGGACCTTCAGCATGCATTGGGATGGTTTGCAGCCGAGTGTGAAGCGGCTGGGATGAGAATCAGCACCTCCAAATCCGAGGCCATGGTCCTCAGTCGGAAAAGGGTGGCTTGCCCACTTCAGGTTGGTGGAGAGTTCCTGCCTCAAGTGGAGGAGTTTAAGTATCTTGGGGTCTTGTTCACAAGTGAGGGAAGGATGGAACGGGAGATTAACAGACGGATCGGTGCAGCTTCTGCAGTAATGCGGTCGATGTACCGGTCTGTCGTGGTGAAGAAAGAGCTGAGCCGCAAGGTGAAGCTCTCGATTTACCGGTCAATCTACGTTCCTACTCTCACCTATGGTCATGAGCTTTGGGTCATGACCGAAAGGACAAGATCACGGATACAGGCGGCCGAAATGAGCTTTCTCCGCAGGGTGGCTGGGCGATCCCTTAGAGATAGGGTGAGAAGCTCAGTCACCCGGGAGGAGCTCAGAGTAGAGCCGCTGCTCCTCCACATCGAGAGGGGTCAGCTGAGGTGGCTCGGGCATCTGTTCCGGATGCCTCCTGGACGCCTTCCCGGGAAGGTGTTCCGGGCGCGTCCCACTGGGAGGAGACCCCGGGGAAGACCTAGGACACGCTGGAGAGACTATGTCTCCCGGCTGGCCTGGGAATGCCTCGGTGTCCCCCCAGAAGAGCTGGAGGAAGTGTCTAGGGAGAGGGAAGTCTGGGGTTCTCTGCTTAGACTGCTGCCCCCGCGACCTGGCCCCGGATAAGCGGAAGAAGATGGATGGATGGATGGATGGACGCTTAGCACATGAGTAACTTTACTGCTGAGTTAACACTGCTGTGAATGCATGTGGCATTGTACAGCCTATATGACGGAGGCTCCAGAACTGCAGCTGACAGAATGTGCACTGCAGCACGATACTACGATATTTCTTCAAAAGCAGATCGTGGAGACATTTTTATCGTCCACGATCCAAAATTGTCATATCGCACACTCCTAGTTGTTCATTAGTATTTTAAGGGATACTCCACCCTAAAATGAAATTTTTGTAATTAACCACTTACGTCGTTCCAAACCCGTAAAAGCTCCAGTTGTCTTCCGAACACAATTTAAGATATTTTGGATGAAAACCTGGAGGCTTGAGACTGTCCCATAGACTGCCAAGTAAATAACCGTGTCAAGGTCCATAAAAGTTATGAAATGTGTCTTCAGAATACTCCATCTGCCATCAGACGTGCAATCTGAGTTATATAAAGCGACAAGAATACTTTTTGTAAGCGAAGAAAACAAAAATGACTTTATTCAGCAGTGAATCCACATCTTCTACTGGTGGTTTAATGTATTTTACAAATTATTTTTCCTCCGCATATCTTTTTTTTATTTTTTTTTTTTTTTTTTTATAGGCCTATTAAAAATGAATTGCAGTTGTAATGTGGCACTGTAAATTAAATTTGATTGGTAACAGCCCTATAGTGCATTTTTATTTCTTTTTTTTGTTAACTAATAATTTGACTTTAAAGATGATGCATACATTTTAATAAGATTAAAAAAATATTGGCCTTTATTAAAGTAAATAAAATCCTGGAGTAAATATATTTAAAAAAAAAAAAAAAAAAAAAAAAAGTTCAAGTCTCGGCTCAAGGTTCGGGCTTTTCAAGCCAATGTCAAGTTGTTTTATTCATGTATAATTGATTACGTAGATGTGTTTTAAATTTATTGAAGCAGTATATATACTCATAAGGTGTCATATGCATACTTTCAATAAATTAGTCTTTTCATAGTTTGTGAAGACTAATTAGGCTGGGTAGTTCAGAAAGTTTTCAATAATGTTTGTGATCTTAAGATGTAATAATTATTTGTATTCTTTCTGTTTACACTGTTGTATGCTCCTCTGTTATAGGCCATGAGGAAGAACTCTATCATGCACACAGTGAATAGAGCTCAGTGCTGCTAACTGGGAGAATAGCTGGAAAACTGGAGGAGGAGAACATTTGAACATACAGACAACTGTATTATTTTTCTGCAAGAACTACAACAAGCAAAGACGATGAGCACTCTGAGCAAACAACAGTCAGACGCTTAATTATGCACTGCACTTTACTGAGTTCTACAACATGTGATGCTGAGTTAGATTTTGATTTGTTTGTTTTTTTCAGGTTAATAAAATTATATGTTTTTAAGAATGGAATAGCTAAGAATTTAAGAATTTTGAGTGTTTTTTTAAGAATGTTAGGGAATTATGTTCTAACAATGTTATCACTAAACATTTTTAGAATGTTTTTAGAGAATGTTATCCTAACTTTTGAGAGAATGTTCTGGGAACAAAAATAAAACTACCCACTTAAAACTTTGTTAAAATGTTATGGATCAATGTTCTAACAATGTTAACACTAAACATTTTCAGAATGTTTTTAGAGAATGTTATCCTAACTTTTGAGAGAACATTCTGGGAACCAAAATAAAACACCGCTAAAAACTTTGTAAGAATGTTAGGAAATTATGTTCTAACAATGTTATCACTAAACATTTTCAGAATGTTTTTAGAGAATGTTATCCTAACTTTTGAGAGAACGTTCTGGGAACCAAAATAAAACTACCCGCTAAAAACGTTGTAAGAATGTTAGGAAATGATGTTCTAACAATGTTATCACTAAACATTTTCAAAATGTTTTTAGAGAATGTTATCCTAACTTTTAAGAGAACATTCTGGGAACTTAAATAAAACTACCCGCTAAAAACTTTGCTAGAACAATGCATGGTAATGTTCTTAGAACATTTTTAGAACAAAAAATTTCTAACTGGGTGGTCAGTAAAGCCGGTTCTGTAATCAGCAGTAGATCTCCATCACCTGAACGCTTTCACATGGAGCAGCATAACGGCTTTGTGTAGTAAATGCTGCTCCATGTGAAAGCGTTCAGGTGATGGAGATCTACCGCTGATTACAGAACCGGCTTTACTGACCAGATGCACATTAAATATCGTTATCGTGTAGGCCTACTGCCTAAAACATAAAGTATTGTTTACTAAACCAAACTAACAAGACACGTGTTAACAGGCGAGATATCGACCTACTCGGACTACATAGAACTTGGAGAAAATATCATAAAACACAAAGGGAATGTTTCTGTCACCCACTAACAAAATATTTATGGCTAATTACCGGAGATTGTCCGGCATTTGCCTGCTGAGACTGGTTATCCATCCTCCCACAGCAGCCATGAGTCATATTGGAGTGACGTCAACTCCCCCTTGGACTGATTGGCTAGAGGAGAAGCTGTCAATCTAGAACTTGTGGGCCAATGATGACACTGAAGCCCGCCCTGATTTACATGAAACTCTAACTGCAACTTTTAGAAACGCAAGCGCAGAACATGGAAACAAGAGCAAAGGGGGAAAGACCACAAGCACACAAAAAAATAACACGTGAGCAGGAAACCTGAGTTTGTTTGCGATTTGGAAAATTTTGAACCCATTTTTCCGGTTTGGGCAATATAATTTTAAATGTGTTTACATTTTTGATTCACGCTTATTATTTTTTGATCCATGACGGCGTTGTTTGTTGTTTAAAAAAAATTGCATTTGTTTTTCGGTTTTGTGCGTTATTGTTTTACACTTGTTTTTAATTTTTTTATTTATGCTTATTATTTTTCGATCTGTGACTGCAATACATTTGGCGGGATTCTAATCCCATAGATTTTTTTCTTGGCTGAATATCTGTCTAACATCCAACGTCAAACGTCGAACCAACTTTATATATCGGTCTGGATCATTGCATCTAACGTCTCATTCAGTTTTTTTTGTCGATTGTTCAACACAACGGTAGGCCTGGATTATTGCATCTAAAGTATCAATCGGGTATGGACGATTGGTTTTCCTTTTGAATTAAGAGACTGGTATTTGAAAATACATTACTAAATTTATTGGTGTTTGAACTGTTTACACATTAACAGTTGAATTGTGTTTTTTTTTCCATTTGTGTCAATACCTGTATTGTTTTAATTTGAAAATAATGTTTATTGGGTTAAATATTTGGAATGTAAGTTAATTTTTTTGCTGAATTGTCTATTTGAATATCACATTCAAAATAAAAGTAGAATACTCAAACAATTGAAATAGACCAGTGTAGATTTCAATTAAAGCTGCAGTAGGTAACTTTTGTAAAAATGTCCTTTTTTTTTTTTTGAAACAACCAATCAGACCTGCGGTCCGTAAATTTTTTTGTGTTCAAAATTTACAAAATGTATATAATAAGCGAGTACACCATGAATCCATTTTCCAAACTGTGTTTTTAGCCTGTCATGAATCACTAGGGTACACCTACAATAAGTGTTTATATTCGGACAATTTTAGATTGCTTCGGGGGTACCACGGCAGGGTAACCCAGTACCTTTGTGATTCTTCATAGACATAAACAGAGAGAAGTAGCTCCGGCTACAATGTTAATCCATAAGACGCAAGCAGTTCTGTTTATTAACCGCTAGAGCATCAAAAGTTACCGACTGCAGCTCTAAGGAACCTACAATCTAAAACGATTTAATGAAATAATTAAAACCTCTAAAAGATAATTAGGTAAAATTAAAATTAAACTAGCAATACTAAATACACTAAACTAGAATTAATATACTACAAGTATTGATTTCAAAAAGATTTAAAAGGAATAAGTGCTAAAAGAAAAAGAGATTAAAGAAGGATAGATAACAGATCATTCTAATAAGAAAACAAACCCAGAGCCCAGTTAATTTATTTTCCTTGCATTTATTATCAATCAGTAATTTCATTGTTATTTTGTTGATCATCAATTTTTTTTCACTGTTTCTGCTTCAACCCTGTATCACATGAAATACGTTCTGAGGAAACTATTTTGCAAATCGCAATTACGTTACATGCCAACATATAAGCAGTGCTATTACATTGGTCCTTAACCTAATATAAGCAGTGCTATTATGTTGGTCCTAACCTAATATAGCCAATTTATTGCAGTGCTATTACGTTTGTCCTGAACATAATACATCCAAAGCAGGTTTCTTTTCACACGTAGCAGCTAATGCTGTTCATTTTGTTTTAATTATTTACTCCCTTTTTTCTCATCGGGCTACAAAATATTATCTATGCCAGGGGGAGTCAAACGGCGGCACCCAGATAATTTTATCTGGCCCTCCAACTGGTTTTTGATTTTTAAAACCCCTCGCAATCTGATATCAAAGTCCCCGCAAAGGTTTAGCGCTTTCAGCGGTGAGTTTAACAACACTCAACTGCAGGTAAAACAGCATTCAGCGGTGAGTTTGACCAAAGCAACGCTCAACTGCTGGAAAAACGGCATTAAAAGGTGAGTTTAACAACGCTCCAAGGCGCGTGCAAGTAAGCAGTTTAACCGTTTTCTTACAACCCATTCTCGCTTATCGCTTATTCATAGTTTATCACTATGAAATCACGTTCAAGAAGTCTCATTCAGCACACATCGCGATACTTGCCATCAGTTTACATGTGCCACAGGTTCGGTGAGTAGATGTAAATTCGCTCTTTTAATGCCTGTTATAAAATGTATTCTGTCTTCTTTATTAATCAGATTAGCGCCATATTGTTTACTCGCTGTATTATATCAGTCATCCGAGGCTGTCTTTGAGTTTCATTGCGTTTAACTAAAATGAACACACCTGCTAACTAGTGTGATTAAACTCTGTCGGTCATGTGACGTGCCATAGACTTTCAATATATTCATTTCAGGTTCAAAGATGTAAATTTGTAGTAAAATCATGGTAACCACGACACGTACAACAGTAACAAATTAAATTTGAAGTTAAAACCCAGGAACGGGCCATTTACCATGTTTTTACCACAGTAACTGTAGTTTTACTATGGTATATTAATAATCAATACAGCAATACAATAATCATCAAACTAACTATGGTTGTACAACTGTAATGGTCGTTTTTTGATGTGCTTTTATATGACAGATATCACAGTAATCACATTTACTGTACCATGCTTTTGATAGCTTTTTATGTAAATCCAAAAAAAGTTAATAAATAAAAGGACACATTTTTCCCCTCTTGCAGTTCATTCATATCAGTTTGTATTTTAAATATTTTGCTCACAAAACATTATTAAAATTCTGTTTATAATTCTATTTTATTCTACCCCTCCCAGAACTTTTCATGACCTGATGACAGTGGTTCCCAATCCTGGTCCTGGAGAGCCCCAACACTGCATGGTTTTGGTGTCTCTCTTATCTGACAAACACACTTTTGAGGTCTTGGAGTCTACACTGATGAGCTGATGAGTTGAATCAGGTGTGTTTGATCAGGGAGACATATCAAATATGCAGTGTTGGGATTCTCCAGGACCAGGATTGGGAGCCACTGCCTTATGGGACACACTTTGTAAAAATTGGTATGTAATAGTGATTTAGACCACAGGAAGAACAGCACTCATATGTATATGAGATAGCTGATTGTTGGATCAATAAACAACAACAACAACTTAAGTGTTTACAGAGTTTTAGTTTTCTTATTTTATTTATTCAACTTTGCATTTTAAAATAAATTCTAAATCTCTTTTCATTAGTCCCTATTACGGAGGACAATTTAATTTTTGGTGCTTCTAATAAGTGAAAAAAGCAGTTGCAAATGATGTAGAAAATAAATATACTTTTCTGTGCACCAAGAAAACGTGCAACACTTTGTTTTACTACCAAATTATTCTCAATATCTTTATTATTATTATTATTATTATTATTATTAATATTTCACATTCATTGGAAAGGTTTCTGTGACCAGATCAATTACACTACTGATAACAGTCCTTTAAGCATGTAATATTTTTTTAAATAATTCATATGAATATAGCTTGCTATTATTGACTAGCTTTTAATAATAGATGCATTTAACATTTAATTATACAGCATCTTTACAGAGGCTGCTTTGATGGTCTAAAAAAAAAAGTTGCATGTAATTAAATAATATTTCCTTTCTGTCTTTCAGGACTGTTTGCAGATAATGCTGTTCTTCTCCATCATGCACAAGGACTCAACTCTTTAACTCTTTATCCCCCCCACACACAGAAATGGTCCCTTGATCAGTGTTTAGACTTTGCAGTGGTTTGATTTTTGCAGAGAATGCAACTTTGTTTTAATTCTAAGCTTATAATGATTACATTGTGACCTTCCAGCAACCCATATACTGCATACAGAACCAGTGATCAAAACAATAGTTGAAAATAGTATTTTCATATTGATAAAGCATTGTGTTCTCTTTTTCAAGCTTCATACAGTAAACTTTGCTTCTGGTGCTTTTATCATAAAAAAAACATCAGTTCTCATCAGGAGTTTTCGTAAAAGACGTATTCATGCACAGCCATCCCCTAGTTCCAGTCATAAAGTGAATGATGTTATTGTCGGTTTTATTTCTGCATTTTTATGTAGTAGGTGTTTGTTTTCCTGAACACGTTTTCTTTCTTCCATTGTTCGGACAATCAGTGTTTATTTGATGCTGTGCTGATGGAGTTTTATAGATGATATTGCACACTTGACATGCATGTCTTCATGGTTTTTATTTTCTGAGTTTGAAACCGTGTGTTGTATCACTTTTTGGTCAATTAAATGCCCCAGTGTTCTCTGAAAGACTATCTGTTTTTTTTTTTTAATAAAAGTATTTGCAAAGTATTTTTATTCTTCATAGTGGCAAAAACAAGTTTATTGACAGAGGATGCAGTGCAGTTATATGGGCACTTTGTCTTTGAATTAGTTTTTTCTTTCTGTTTTTATTGCTAGAGTTCAAATGGTAGAGAATGGCAAATCACAGAAACACAAAAGTTAATAATTTTTATAACTTTAAAACACAACATAACATACAATGTAAATGTTAGAAGCTTATCATTTGATTAGAAAATGCACTTGTCTTTGAAAAAAAAAATCTTATATTTAATGAGAGGAATCGGTTAGAACTGCGAATGCTGGCCATGTGCTCAATAATATTGCCCAATTTTTGTCAAGCTGAACAACAATATTTAGAGCATTTGCATTATTGTTGGAGGAAGGTGTAGGCGTTAATAAAACACAATCTAATAGGTAGCAAATGTTATTGATTGTTAACCAATCTATCCCTTCAGCCGAAAGACATCGGTCATAAATGGATAAGGAAGCGTGACACCGCTGCTCAGCTTTGATATCATTGGCTGTCAATTTCCCTTGTCACCGCAGGACAGTCTGTGGTTGGACTATCTTTTAACCCATATTAAACAGCGCATCGTGTTACAAAAGTACGTTTTTCTGCTATTATCACATTAGTAATAGATTAAGTCAACAAGTAAGGGTTGCTATGTTGAGGAAAAAATTACCTCTTTAGCGAGATCCTAACCCTAACCCTAAGCATAACTTCAAAGAACTACAAAAAACAGCGCCTAGTTTTCCATTTTCATAGAAAGAATGACGGAGGCTTGTGGGTAATGTAGTTTAAATCGTTTTATTGACGAAATGAAATAAATAAGATATTTAATGGAAAACTGGATTTCTAAATATTTTCATTGTGTAAACCTCTATGATATAATTGAAAGACAGAGTGAAATTTGGTATTTTAGAGTGAGCAATATTTAAAATGCCTTTATGACACATTTCCATTAATTTCTGAAAACTTTGCCCGACATTATTTTATCAGCATAGCATAAGTAATAATCCTTCCAGTTTTCTCTTTGATTCGTTAATTGAACTCTGATTTACAGCCATTTGAAATGTACAGTTTTTGGCTCTTTCGGGGGGTGCTACTGGGCCCCTGGGGGTAGAAGGGCAGTAAAACCAACATATATGTATTCTCCTCATCATGGACAACAAACTGAGCAGAGTCACATTTATATCTGACAGTTTTCACAGTCCACACTTTTCTGATCTTAACATCATGGCTAGTAAAGCTTTTGACAGGACATGGTGAGGCCATCTGATGAAACATGGAAAAATTAGAAATAAATAATTTAATAATAAAAATAATAGATTATTTCTTTTATTTTTGAAGTTAACAGTAATAAATAGAATGGATAAACCTGCAACAACTTGCCATTATCTATTCCCCACTGTTAAGCAGTAATCAAGGACAATGCATACACATTGTGATACTTCACTATTACACAAGGAAGAATTCATGGAGTACTAAGAATACTGTATATATATATATATATATATATATATATATATATATATATATATATATATATATATATATATATATATAAGAATACTTTATATTTAAACTAATTAGCAACAATCAGTGTAAAAATGTCCTCCTCACCCCCCTATCTTGCTCCTCACGTGCTGGACATCAGTAGTGTGCATGCTCTTGGTTTTAATGGAGTACAAGATCCACGTTGATCACTCCTGCTACATTCTCAGTTATCCCTCAAGTGTTTGTAACAATAAAGCAAATGGCTTTTCAAAATAATTAATCTAGTAACTCCCTTTATATATAAATATATTTTTAAAAAGCCATATTTGTGATTAAATATATACAATAATAACTTTCTGGTGTATTGTTGTTCCAGATTTCATTAATCTGATGAAATAAATGTTTATGTCTTAAGTAAAAAATAATCCTGGTAATTAATAATATATAGTTTTTCAAGTGTAGAATAAACACATATGAGCCTACCTAGTAAAATTATGAATTTACCAAGAATTTTCAACACACAATATTCACCATATTAATTTTATTGAAGCAAAGACTATGAAGTTGATAAAGTAGCATCAAGACAAACACGATTTAAGGAAAATAATAATGGATCAAAAATTCATTAATATCATAAATTAATCAGTTCACACAGAGGAGTGATGAAATGTCCTTAAAAGTAAAAAGATTCCATCCAGTCAACTGTGATACAGATCATGTGATACTTCTAAGACATGTGATACTGTTTCAGAAAATAATGATTCCTTATCATCACATCTAAACTGGTTTCATCTCCATCATAATCTTCTTCTCTCGTGTCTGGAAACAGTTTGTGGTTGATATCCAGTGTAGCCTTTTCTCAGCCAGAGGATCTCTCAGTCCTAACATCCCATTTTCAGACAGTTCCCAGACCTGGTCAAAGTAAAACAAACAATTCAGATGAAGTTGTTTAATGGACAGAGAGCTCAGCTTACGTTCTGCATGATTTTAGCAGTGTGAGCAACTATTACCCTTGTAGTACTGTACACTTACCATTATTCAAGCTGTTTTAAGACCTTTTGAGAAGCTTTTTCTCTGAAGACAATTTACCACATCCTCTTCTTTCACTCCTTTCAAGAGCATCACTTGGTCAAAACCCCTCATTTGGCTGATGAGATCATCTGTACAAATTAAAATACTGCAATAAAAATTTCATTCTGCAAGAATTAAGAAAAAGTTAGAGGCAAAGGACTTGCTCATGAGACACCCCTTAGCATGTGACAGAAATTTTTGCCTCCATAATTCATCTATTGTTGCAGTAAATGTGTCTTTTTCCTCTAGAATCTTTCTCCAAAGTTCCTGACTTCTCTCACAAATGTGTTTAAGTCTGTGCAGTTTAAGGCCTGGCTTCAAAACCAATCAACTATCAATCCACAATTTATAACAAAACATGTATGAAACAATGAAATAATGTAAATCACTTTTATAAAACTTGTATTCTTTTATTTAAGACAAACGGGTGGTGTGTTTTTTTTTACTTAAAATTTAAAAATGTTCCTGTCACACTTTGCCAACATGCTATAATTGTAATAGCTGTATCAAAAAACAAAAAAAAAACATATTAGAAAGAATAATCACGGCTGACATGACCAGTCCTGTGAGAGATCGTCATAAAGTGCTGTAACACATAACACAGCATTGCTTCAATAGATACATACCAGTGGACTTCTGACTTTGTTTGAGCACAAGATGGCCGTCTTCATTCCTCATCCTGAGCAAATAATTTCCTTAGTCTTCCTTATCTTCTGAAAAACAAGATAATCTCTACTTACTCTGTGTAATTAATATTGCTCATTAAACATATAATTAAGTTAATTTAAAGTAAGATTCAGACCAGAGCATTTGATGAGTAAATGTTGATTCAAAAATATTCTAAACAAATGTACCTGGGAAGAGCTGATCATGGCTAGATTCCCCGAGACTCAGTAATAGCTCTTTTAGTCAAAGTCAAAGTCACCTTTATTTATATAGCGCTTTAAACAAAATACATTGCGTCAAAGCAACTGAACAACATTCAATCTTTTAGTTTTTAGGAAGATTTGTGAGGGATGGCTCACCAAAAACTTCTGAAAAAGAAGAACAGCATTATCTCCAAACAATCCTGTAAGACAGAAAGAAAATAAATATTATTACATTACATGCAACTTATACATTACTGTGTGTATGTGTGTGTGTAATTATACAGCCTCTGTAAAGATGCTGTATAATTAAATGTTAAATGCATCCATTAATAAAAGCAAGTCATTAATAACAAGCTATATTATATAATATAACCTATAATAATAATATAAGCTATAATATAACCTTTCCAATGTATGTGAAATATTAATAATAATAATAATTAGATATTGAAAATATTTTTTTTCACTTAATTAGAAGCACCAACAATTTAATTGTCCTCTGTAATAGGGACTAATGAAAAGAGATTTAGAATTTATTTTAAAATGCAAAGTTGAATAATAATTTTAAAAAAAAAACTAAAAATCTCTGTAAACACTTAAGTGTGTCCCATAAGGCAGTGGCTCCCAATCCTGGTCCTGGAGAACCCCAACACTGCATATTTGATATGTCTCCCTGATCAAACACACCTGATTCAACTCATCAGCTCATCAGTGTAGACTCCAAGACCTCAAAAGTGTGTTTGTCAGATAAGAGAGTCACCAAAACCATGCAGTGTTGGGGCTCTCCAGGACCAGGATTGGGAACCACTGTCATCAGGTCATGAAAAGTTCGACACACACTTTAGGTCACCATGCTCACTCGAACACTTAGGCTAAACACAGGAAATACGTCAAATAAAGAAAGTGGTAAAGTGCAAAGATGGCAAGTGTGGGTATTTGGACAGTGCAAAAGTTTAAGAAACAACAAATGCTGTGCAATTTATAACAGCAGTTTGATAAAAAGGTCAAACTATCACAGACTTACTGCTGCAAATGTCTGCCACCGCAGCTTTCTGTCTTCTCCATTTCTGAAGGAATTCCTCTCCAGAAACACCAAAGGGCTGACTGCTTCCTTTACATCTTTTCAGCTAAAAAAAAAATCATAATAATAAAAATAAGAAAGCTGGGGGGGGGGGGGCAAAATATTTAAAATATAAACTGATATGAATGAACTGCAAGAGGGGAAAAATGTGTCCTTTTATTTATTTACTTTTTTTGGATTTACATAAAAAGGTATCAAAAGCATGGTACAGTAAATGTGTGATATCTGTCATATAAAAGCACATCAAAAAACGACCATTGCAGTTGTACAACCATAGTTAGTTTGATGATTATTGTATTGTTGTATTGATTATTAATATACCATAGTAAAACTACAGTTACTGTGGTAAAAAAAATGGTAAATTGCCCGCTTCAATTTTAATTTGTTACTGGTGTACGTGTTGTGGTTACCATGATTTTACTACAAATTTACATCTTTGAACCTGAAATGAATATATTGAAAGTCTATGGCACGTCACGTGACCGACAGAGTTTAATCACACTAGTTAGCAGGTGTGTTCATTTAGTTAAACGCAATGAAACTCAAAGACAGCCTCGGATGACTGATATAATACAGCGAGTAAACAATATGGCGCTAATCTGATTAATAAAGAAGACAGAATACATTTTATAACAGGCATTAAAAGAGCGAATTTACATCTACTCACTGAACCTGTGGCACATGTAAACTGATTGCAAGTATCGCGATGTGTGCTGAATGAGACTTCTTGAACGTGATTTCATAGTGATAAACTATGAATAAGCGATAAGCGAGAATGGGTTGTAAGAAAACGGTTAAACTGCTTACTTGCACGCGCCTTGGAGCGTTGTTAAACTCACCTTTTAATGCCGTTTTTCCAGCAGTTGAGCGTTGCTTTGGTCAAACTCACCGCTGAATGCTGTTTTACCTGCAGTTGAGTGTTGTTAAACTCACCGCTGAAAGCGCTAAACCTTTGCGGGGACTTTGATATCAGATTGCGAGTGGTTTTAAACATCAAAAACCAGTTGGAGGACCAGATAAAATTATCTGGGTGCCGCCGTTTGACTCCCCCTGGCATAGATAATATTTTGTAGCTCGATGAGAAAAAAGAGAGTAAATACCCTTATGAAACAAAAATATATTGCAGTATATTGGAAAATGTCATGTAATATATTAGGCATATATTCTTATATATATTTATTTTTTCCAATATATTGCAATATATTGAAAGCAGCAAACATTTGTATATTTTGCAATATATTATATAATGTATGTATCATCAATATATTATTAAATGTATTCAAATATATAAAATATTAGAAAATAAAAAATATTGTGAAAATAATATATTACAATATATCACAATATATTTTAAGAAATATATTGGTAAATATATTTTCCTTTCGTAAGGGTAATTAAAACAAAATGAACAGCATTAGCTGCTACGTGTGAAAAGAAACCTGCTTTGGATGTATTATGTTCAGGACAAACGTAATAGCACTGCAATAAATTGGCTATATTAGGTTAAGGACCAACGTAATAGCACTGCGTATATGTTGGCATGTAACGTAATTGCGATTTTCAAAATAGTTTCCTCAGAACGTATTTCATGTGATAGGGGTTGTTCTGCTTTTACCTGAAAGATAAACAATTTGTTAAATCTTTTCATTCATCTGCCTTGATATAATTTTTTCAATATGATTTGAACTTACCATTGTTGGCTGTCTGTTTTTTAAATCTCTCACTACTGCTCCTTATGAACCTAGAAAGTACTGGTCCACATTTCCCTTTGTTTAAACCCACCTGGGTGTCCATTCAGCCGCGGTGTCCTGGTGACCTGTAGGAGGCACTACAGTTTTGGCCAGCCAGCCAGGAGTAGTAAGTAGAGATATCTTAATAACAGAGAACAGACAAATTTAAAGAGACATTGCACTGTAAGAATGGAAGTCATTGAGCGAAAGAATGTTGAGGTTCCAAACTCACTTATTGTGAGTGGTGTTACAAATACAGAGAGAGATAACGATCTGACTGAGCATCTTAGCAGATATGGGTGCATTGGCAGGATTGTTCGCATTGGCAACCCTGAGTCGCCATATCACAAAAATGTGATAATTGAGTATGATAGAGGGAGTGCACTGAAGAGCTTAGAGTCTCAGCTGCCATTCATTTTTGAAAGCCCATATCAGCCCAATCTCAAGTATGAGACTAAAGCTTTGTCTAGTATCTATGTGCAAACAGTCACTAGTAGTGCCACCAGGGCTATATGGAGGAATTGAAGCACATTGCAAAGCTGAGTGGTAAATCTTTTGAGGACCTCTTAAATAAGGAGCTTTCAAAATGCGTAGAACCTGTATCTTAAAATAAAGATGAATCTGGGAGAACTGTTCAACCACCTACTATTGCGAATGCCATGCCTGAGATCCAAATTGATTTTCACAGGGTCAGTCAAGTTCAGGAGAACCATGAAGCACTCACTGATGCTGCATTTGTTCCATTAACCAGAATGCCTATTCCTAATCTGAATCCCCCAGAAGTACGTACAGCGTGTTGTAGTTGAGCATATTGTGAAGAGTGAAGATGCTGCTTCTCACATGCATACTCCTCTCAAGCTAAAGTTCTTTTCTGGAAGGTCCCCTCTTCCAGGGAATGAGGTGGATTATGATACATGGCACAACAGCGTTGAACTCATGCTACTAGTGTTGTCACGGTACCAAAATTTCAGTATTCGTTACCAATACCAGTGAAAATCCACGGTTCTCGGTACCAAAGCAAAACACAAAAATATGCTAATTACACACTTTTTATCACTAAAAATAAAACCAATGCCACTCTTTATACTTATTTACAATTGTGTTTAACGTTTTTCTACAAGTAATATAATTAAGTTTCACCCAAATTTAATTTGTCTTTTAATTACTGAAATTTAAACACATTTTATTTTTTGGTAAATAAAGGGGATTTGCTATAACATGGAATAAATATTGTGTGATTTATTTAATTAAAAAATAAAGTTTTATTGATTAATAAATTTTTTCAACAGTAGTAGCAGTATCACATACATTTTACTAAATAATAGTAATATTACTAGCACAATGCCTTTATGTAAAAATGAACTTTTATTTTGCAACCCCCATGCACACCTTGGCAATATAATTGCCAGTGGCTAGTACAATTTTTTGTTTACTCGCCAGACTGATATACTATTTTACACACACACACACACACACACACACACACACACACACACACACACACACACACACACACACACACACACACACACACACATATGATTCCAGTCAGCTTATCTTTGTAAAATGGCACAGCTTCTTAAATTTTAGCTTCTTAATAAGACAGTCAAGCATTATATTATGGTATTAAGCACTATTTAATGATAGAACTTTAGTGATTAGAACTAAAACTTGATAACCATGTATGAATGCATATTTGTCATTTTAACTGAACTTAAGACTGGTGGTAATGCTTAAGATATTTTGGTCATTGAGGGTTTCTGTAAAAAAAAAAAAGTAATAGATCATATTAATTATTATTAAAAGATTATACTTATACTAATTCTACTACCATACTAACAATATACAATGCACTATGATGAGTTTGCTGGGTTCATGAATATTAATCACGTTGTCTGCGTTCGTTCGAACGGATTTGCTGAAATCAAAACAGGGAGGGAAATAGATGAGCGCCAGCCAATGAAATTTCCATTTGCACATTAGCTCCGCCCACTACCAGAGAAACCGGCATATTGCTTTTTCCAAATAGCTGAATAATTCTAAATTATCTCCATTATTTTGACAGGAGAAGACAACAAAGAATATAGTTTACATATAGCGTGTCGATTCACCGTGGTAAGACTCTCACTCTCTCTGTGCATGTGTGAGAAACAGCACTATCAGTAAAGCGACGGTGAGTCGAGCGCCTTCACACAGAGTTTACAGAGCGTCAAATACAGGTGCACTGTGCGTCCATTGAGATGAACTGAAAAGTACAGATCGCTTGATGGAGAGAGAACTCTGAAGTGCTCAGTAAGTGTTCAGCGAGTGAAAATGTGCTAATCTTACAATGGCCTTGAACACACACACTGGCGAGTAAAATCTGGAATTTATTACCCAATGGCTAACAATAGACATAATTTAATCGCCCTGAGTAAAGTTTATGTGAGTGATTTACTCGCAATGTAGAGGGGTTGTTTTGACGGGTTGCCGTGGATACCTTTAAATTGACACTGGTTTTACTCAAATGAAATGGTAAAATGCTTGTGAAGTGACTCAGAACAGTTCTGGGGATGTTGTTTATGTATTTATGTCCTCATTTCATGACTGGGTTTTGAGATTCCATCTGCGTTTTCTGCTTCGCGGAAATCATAGCGCTGTATGCATCAAGAACCGGGTCCTCGGTACCACCGGTACTTAAAGAAACTTTTTTTAGTATCAAGTTGGTACCGAAAAAGGGTCTTTTGACAACACTACATGCTACAAGATCCTGCTGTTTCTGACCTAGTCAGATCTCGGAAAATTCTTGACAGCCTTTTGCCTCCAGCAGCAGAGATTGTGCAGACGCTGGGTTCACATGCTACACCCAGAGCATATCTCGACCTATTAGATTCAGATTTTGGAGCCGTGGAATATGGCAATGAGTTGTTTGCTTAATTCTTGAACACTCTGCGGGACGGATGAGACCCATCCCAGTTCTTACAACGTCTGCAAGTAGCTTTGACACTGGCCATAAGAAGAGGTGGTGTGTCTTTTGGTGAGGCTGATCGACACTTGCTGAGACAGTTCTGTAGGGGTTGTTGGGACAATGCCCTCATATCAGCTTGAACAAAAGAAAACTGATCCCCCTCCTTTCTCAGAACCTTTTCTGCTGTTGCGTACACCCGAAGACAAACAAAGCACAAAAGAGTCCCGTATGAAAAAGCATCTTGGTACATCTAAACAGCGCACCTCATCTTACTCCTCGTATGATTCCTTGGAAGAGGTGGTGTCAGCTCAAATTTCGGTTGCTGACTTGAAAAAGCAAATTTAATTGCTTCAGGGACAGGTTGAGAGCTTAAAGAAGGCCAAAGAGCAAACCAAGGATTCTCATGTGAGTATGGTTCATGAGTTGCAAAATCAAGTAGCAGAGTTGCAAAGTCAGATTGTTGCTGTTAAGCCAACCAAGTCTGTAAATGTTAAACATGCTGCAAAGATGACCAAATCACAGTCTGTGCAAACAAACCTGAGTGAAGTTTCCCACAGCTTTACTTCTAAACAGACTAAACCTAAACCATGGTACTTATTTCACTGTGGTGAGGATGGCCACATTTTCTCACATTGTACTTGTGATAATGCTGCAAATCCTGCTCTGGTAGCATCCAAAAGGAAGCTTCTAAAGGAAAGACAGGCTACTTGGGAGACTACTCAGGGGTCATACCATCCTGCCCCTTTAAACTAGAACCAGCTTCAGTTGTGGGACAAACAGGGGCTGAGAAATGTATCCCGACGATTATAAGAGCAGAAGCTGTAATTGGCACGTTCGCACCAGAAACAAACCATTTGTTCTACCCAAAGGATTAGTTGGGGCAAAGTGCACAGCTGAAGTCATTATTGCAGGGCAAAATTGCAACTGTCTTCTCGATACAGGCTCACAGGTGACCACTATTTCACAGCCATATTATGAGAAGAATCTGTCCCACTTGGAAATTAAACCTCTTGAACATCATCTTGAGGTGGAAGCTGCAAATGGTCAGCTTGTACCTTACCTTGGGTATATTGAAATTGAAGTTCCCCAAAGATTTCCTTGAAGCGGAGACCAAAATTTCCACGCTTGCTTTGGTCACTGCTGATATCAGTGGTAGTGCGCAGTCTCCTGTACTTATAGACACAAACACCCTTGACTTAGCTTATGAGAGTCGGTCTGAGTCAGAAATTTCTTGTCAGACCTTACCTTACGGGTTCAGAGCCATTCTGAATGTGTTTAGACACAGATTGAAGCAAAAGTCCAATAGCATTATTGGGTCTGTGCGAATTCTCGGTACAAAGCCTGAAGTTGTTTCTGCTGGACAAACTCTTGTTCTGGAAGGCTCAATCAGTACACAGGAGCCGCCTTCTGATAAATGGGTCTTAATGGAATCTCCTACTTAGTCTTCTTTGCAAGGAGGTATTTTGTGTGCATCTTGTCTTGTCACACTTCCTTCTATGACATCACAGAAAATCCCAGTGATCATGAACAATTAAACGCAGCATGGCAAAAAGTGTCATTGCCGAATTACATTCTCTGCAAAGTGTGATCACTAAAGAAGCAGTGATGGATAGTGGCAATCATATGAAATCAGCCTTTCATTATTGATTTCCATGACTCACCAATACCAAAGGAGTGGAAGGACAGGATTGCACAAAAACTATGGTAAATGCCAGAAGTTTTTGCCCTTCATGATCTTGAATTCGGCAGAACTGATAAGGTGGCACATCATATAAGGCTACAGGATGAAATCCCATTCAAATATAAGGCTTGACCAATACAGCCTCAGGATTTTGATGCAGTTTGCAAGCATCTGCAGGAGTCACTAGATGCTGGTGTCATTCAGGAATCTGAGTCCTCTTTTTCCTGGATGTCCAACTTTGCATCAATTACCGTTAACTGCAGAACATCAAAAGATGCTTATGCTCTGCCAAACTTAGAGGAGACTTTTTCTGCTCTTACTGGTTCTCGCTGGTTTTCTGTTCTTGATCTCAAGTCTGGTTACTACCAGATCAAGGTAGAGGAGTCGGATAAGCATAAGACCGCTTTTGTCTCTCCTCTCGGATTTTGGGAGTTCAACAGAATGCCACAGGGGGTCACTATTGCTCCTAGTACTTTTCAAAGACTCATGGAGAAGTGCAGGAGTGACATCCATCTGAAAGAGGTTGTTGTTTTTATTGATGATTTGATAGTGTTTTCGGATACATTGGAAGAACACAAGCGCAGGTTTTTGAGGGTGTTGCAACGACTGAAAGAGTATGGAGTAAGTTCTCTCCAGAAAAAGGTAATTTTTTTCCAAGCTTCTGTAAAGTACTTGGGACACCTTGTTTCTAGCAGTGGTGTGGAGACGGATCCTGAAAAAGTTGAGGTGCTGAAATCTTGGCCAGTCCCAAAGAACCTGAAAGAACTACGTTCATTCTTGGGGTTCTCGGGGTACTACAGGAGGTTTATTTGAGCTTATGCCATGATCGTGAAGCCTTTGAACGATTTGACATCTGGGTATCCGCCACTCCGAAAGGGTTGTAAAGTCAAAGAAAGGAAAGACTACCATAATCCCAAAGAGGCCTTCGATAGCCGTTGGTCTGCAAGTTGTCAGCAGGCATTTGAAGTGATCATTGAAGCACTTACTACTGCTCCAGTGCTTGGTTTTGCTGATCCAAAACTTCCATATGTCCTCCACACAGATGCAAGAACTGTAGGTTTGGGAGCGGCCTTATATCAAGAGCAGGATGGCCAATTGAAAGTAATTGCTTATGCCAGTCGAGGTCTTTCTAGGAGTGAGGCCTATTACCCAGCTCACAAACTGGATTTCTTGGCTCTTAAGTGGGCAGTCACCGAGAAGTTGAAAGATTACATGTATGGTAACCAGTTCACCGTTGTTACCGACAGTAATCCTTTGAAATACATATTGACCTCAGCGAAGCTGGATTCTACGAGTTACAGATGGCTCTCAGCTATTTCAACTTTTTCTTTAGAACTACAGTACGGAGCTGGTAAACAGAATCTGGATGCTGATAGTCTGTCCAGACTTCCTCAGGGTGGATGGAGGAATGATGTCACATCTCGGAAGGAACAAGAGCGAATCCGTCAATTCACCTTGAATCACCTGCTTGATGATGTTCGCACTGTTCCTGCTGGGATTATTCAGGCCATATGCGACAAGCACATTGTCCATCACAATTCAGTTGATTGTGGTGATCCTCCTTTTGCTTTGGTTAAATCCCTTGCCATGCCTGTTGATGCAATTCCATGCAGTTTTGATCAGAATGAGGGTTGTGATAATCTTATTGAAGTCCCAACTTTTGGAGAAACCGATTTGATGGAAAAGCAAAGATCTGACCCCATCATCCGTGAGATAATTCTCCAATTAGAGACTGGGGAGACAATTCTTTCTTCTGTAAGGAAAGAACTTCCTACCCTTCCATTTGCTGAAGAGGGAGTTAAAGAAGTTGTGTAATGGAATCCTCTATCGGAGAAGACAGGAGGGAGAGCATATGCAATACCAGTTAGTTCTTCCTGATTCTATGTGTGATATGGTTCTTACCTGTTTACACAATGAGATGGGACATTTGGGCATAGAGCGCATGTTGGATCTAGCAAGGTCAAGGTTCTATTGGCCTAAAATGGTTGCGGATGTGGAGAGAAAAATCAGAACATGCTCCAGATGTGTGTGTCATAAGTCCTTACCTGGGAAAGCTGCTCCTTTGGTCAATATCCAAGTGACTCATCCTCTTGAACTGGTGTGCATGGACTTTTTGTCTATAGACAGATGTCAATAGACAAAATTGACAGATTGACAGATTCCAAGAATACCAAGGATGTGCTAATTATCACTGATTTCTTTCATCAAGAATGCTGTTGCTGTTCCTACTTCCAATAAGAAGTCGCATACTGTGGCTAAAGCTCTTTGGGAGAATTTCATAGTCCCTTATGGGATCCCAGTTACACAGCGACCAGGGAGCTGACTTTGAGTCAAAGACTATTAAAGAGCTTTGTTAACTGATGGGAATCCACAAGATCAGAACAACCCCTTACCATCCCACGGGGAATCCAGATGACCGATTCAATTGTACTCTCCTAAGTATGCTTGGTACACTTAAAGAGTGTGATAAGGTGCATTGGATAATTGTACCAAACATGATTCTACTGGGTTTACCCCATAGGAATTAATGTTTGGGAGGCAGCCGCGCTTGCCTATAGACTTGGCTTTTAATGTACCTCAAAACAGAGAGCAGTTTAAGATGCTCTCTGAAGTCTAGGTCGCAAGGAACTTATGACTTAGCAATGAGAAATGCTGCTAAAGTTGGAGAGAGAAACAAAGCTCGTTTTGACAAGCATGTTCTTGAATCTACTCTGGACATTGGAGATAGGGTTCTAGTTAGAAATGTACGCCTAAGGGGTAAACATAAACTGGCTGACAAGTTGGAATCACTTGTATATGTTGTTGTGAACAGGGCAGGTGATCTTCCTGTGTACACTGTTAAGCCAGAAGATAAAGACGGTCCTTTGAGAACTCTTCATAGAGATCTTTTACTACCTTGTGAATTGTTGCGGTTACCTGAAGAGGTAGTTGATTTGTCCAGGTCTCGGAAGCGTCCGCCAACTCGTAGAAATCAGAGTAAAGGGGTACAAGAGCAGCCAAAATCTGACTCTGATGATGATAGCTGTTTAGAACTGCTGTACCTAGATCCTGTAAACTACACAAATACCAGATTCATTGAGGTTTATGAAACTGTAAAAGGGTGACAGAATGATGTTCCCTCAATCTCTGTGGTTCAGAAATCTGTTGATAACATTCCAACTGAGGACTTGCCTGTCCAGTCACCTGGGCCAAAGCATTCTACAATTGAAAGTGTTTTACTTACCTGTTGATGATCCAGAGGTAAATGAAAATTTACCTGCAGTTACTTCTGACATGCCCACTGATCAAAGCATACCCGTAAAAGAATCAGAAAAAGTCTGTGAAGCAAGCGGATGACGTCACCAGCATGCGAAGAGAGAGAGAGGGAGAGAGAGAGGAGACAAAACAGAAAGATCGGCAAAGATTATTCTGACTGAAAATATTAGTAATTGTAACTGAAACCAGATAAACCGTCTAGAAAGACATTGATTTTCCTTGGAACTGAACTTTATTTTGTTTCTTGAGGGATTTTGACTTATTTTTGAGTGTTTTTCAACGTGAACATGGCGATGACGCAGACTGAATTCATTACTGCATGGAACATTGTGAGCCTCCCAGCGAATCTCAATTACAGTGAAACCATTGAACGATTTCAGCGGATTCACTGCTAGTGTTCCCCGGATGGAGGAAAAAAATTTGTGAGTGAACAGACGTCGAACTCTCTTTTCATGTGCTCCTGGTCTGTATGCCTGGCAATGGTCATTCTGGGGGGTGGCCGGGGCAACCCCTGAAAGCTCATTGGCCACCCCTGTGGCCACCCCAGATCTGATAGGTAGTTGGTCAAGTTCGTCAACACAAGAAAGGAGAAATGCTGTCCATCAACGATGAAGCGGACATTTGGCCATGCAGGTCAGGTGACCCATGAGATGAGCATGCGCGCTGCACCTATTGCTGCTCGTCCGTGAAACAAACAGGAGGATGGTCACACAGAGTTGCAACAACAAAAATGCTGTTATAAGTCAATTGATATGTATGGTAATTTAATCTTTAGTTATATCTTAGTTCCTCTTCAGGAACTCGAGCTGTGTCAAGCGCTTTGGGGAAACGCCTTTGGCAAGATCAACTCTGAATATCGTGTGCAATCTGTCCAATGGAAGAGCGTGACGTCACAGGCGGGGTGACGTAGCGACCAGGAAGCTATATGTCAATGTCAATGTCACCTTTATTTATATAGCGCTTTAAACAAAATACATTGCGTCAAAGCAACTGAACAACATTCATTAGGAAAACAGTGTCAATAATGCAAAAATGAGAGTTAAAGGCAGTTCATCATTGGATTCAGTTATGTCATCTCTGTTCAGTTAAATAGTGTCTGTGCATTTATTTGCAATCAAGTCAACGATATCGCTGTAGATGAAGTGTCCCCAACTAAGCAAGCCAGAGGCGACAGCGGCAAGGAACCGAAACTCCATCGGTGACAGAATGGAGAAAAAAACCTTGGGAGAAACCAGGCTCAGTTGGGGGGCCAGTTCTCCTCTGACCAGACGAAACCAGTAGTTCAATTCCAGGCTGCAGCAAAGTCAGATTGTGCAGAAGAATCATCTGTTTCCTGTGGTCTTGTCCTGGTGCTCCTCTGAGACAAGGTCTTTACAGGGGATCTGTATCTGGGGCTCTAGTTGTCCTGGTCTCCGCTGTCTTTCAGGGATGTAGAGGTCCTTTCTAGGTGCTGATCCACCATCTGGTCTGGATACGTACTGGATCCGGGTGACTGCAGTGACCCTCTGATCTGGACATAGACTGGATCTGGTGGCCACGGTGACCTCGGAACAAGAGAGAAACAGACAAATATTAGCGTAGATGCCATTCTTCTAATGATGTAGCAAGTACATAGGTTGTTATGGGAAGTGTTTCCGGTTCCGGTTTACCTAATTAATGCAGCCTAAAAATCCTTTAATGGATTTGGATAATAAAAGCATATTAGTATGTTATGTGTATGCCAGGTTAAAGAGATGGGTCTTTAATCTAGATTTAAACTGCAAGAGTGTGTCTGCCTCCCGAACAATGTTAGGTAGGTTATTCCAGAGTTTGGGCGCCAAATAGGAAAAGGATCTGCCGCCTGCAGTTGATTTTGATATTCTAGGTATTATCAAATTGCCTGAGTTTTGAGAACGTAGCGGACGTAGAGGATTATAATGTAAAAGGAGCTCATTCAAATACTTAGGTGCTAAACCATTCAGGGCTTTATAAGTAATAAGCAATATTTTAAAATCTATGCGATGCTTGATAGGGAGCCAGTGCAGTGTTGACAGGACCGGGCTAATATGGTCATACTTCCTGGTTCTAGTAAGAACTCTTGCTGCTGCATTTTGGACTAGCTGTAGTTTGTTTACTAAGCGTGCACAACAACCACCCAATAAAGCATTACAATAATCTAACCTTGAGGTCATAAATGCATGGATTAACATTTCTGCATTTGACATTGAGAGCATAGGCCGTAATTTAGATATATTTTTGAGATGGAAAAATGCAGTTTTACAAATGCTAGAAACGTGGCTTTCTAAGGAAAGATTGCGATCAAGTAGCACACCTAGGTTCCTAACTGATGATGAAGAATTGACAGAGCAACCATCAAGTCTTAGACAGTGTTCCAGGTTATTACAAGCAGAGTTTTTAGGTCCTATAATTAACACCTCTGTTTTTTCAGAATTTAGCAGTAAGAAATTACTCGTCATCCAGTTTTTTATATCGACTATGCAATCCATTAGTTTTTCAAATTGGTGTGTTTCACCGGGCTGCGAAGAAATATAGAGCTGAGTATCATCAGCATAACAGTGAAAGCTAACACCATGTTTCCTGATGATATCTCCCAAGGGTAACATATAAAGCGTGAAGAGTAGCGGCCCTAGTACTGAGCCTTGAGGTACTCCATACTGCACTTGTGATCGATAGGATACATCTTCATTCACTGCTACGAACTGATAGCGGTCATATAAGTACGATTTAAACCATGCTAATGCACTTCCACTGATGCCAACAAAGTATTCAAGTCTATGCAAAAGAATGTTGTGGTCAATTGTGTCAAACGCAGCACTAAGATCCAATAAAACTAATAGAGAGATACACCCACGATCAGATGATAAGAGCAGATCATTTGTAACTCTAAGAAGAGCAGTCTCAGTACTATGATACGGTCTAAATCCTGACTGGAAATCCTCACATATACCATTTTTCTCTAAGAAGGAATATAATTGTGTGGATACCACCTTTTCTAGTATCTTGGACAGAAAAGGGAGATTTGAGATTGGTCTATAATTAACTAGTTCTTTGGGGTCAAGTTGTGGTTTTTTGATGAGAGGCTTAATAACAGCCAGTTTGAAGGTTTTGGGGACATGTCCTAATGACAATGAGGAATTAATAATAGTCAGAAGAGGATCTATGACCTCTGGAAGCACCTCTTTCAGGAGCTTAGATGGTATAGGGTCTAACATACATGTTGTTGGTTTAGATGATTTAACAAGTTTATACAATTCTTCCTCTCCTATAGTAGAGAATGAGTGGAACTGTTCCTCAGGGGATCTATAGTGCACTGTCTGATGTGATACTGTAGCTGACGGCTGAATGGTTGCAATTTTATCTCTAATAGTATTGATTTTAGAAGTAAAGTAGTTCATAAAGTCATTACTGCTGTGGTGTTGGGAAATGTCAACACTTGTTGAGGCTTTATTTTTCGTTAATTTAGCCACTGTATTGAATAAATACCTGGGGTTATGTTTGTTTTCTTCTAAAAGAGAAGAAAAGTAATCGGATCTAGCAGTTTTTAATGCTTTTCTGTAGGATATGTTACTTTCCCGCCAAGCAATACGAAATACCTCTAGTTTTGTTTTCCTCCAGCTGCGCTCTATTTTTCGGGCTGCTCTCTTTAGGGTGCGAGTATGCTCATTATACCATGGTGTCAAACTGTTTTCCTTAACCTTCCTTAAGCGTAAAGGAGCAACTTTATTTAAAGTGCTAGAAAAGAGAGAGTCCATAGTTTCTGTTACATCATCAAGTTGTTCTGAGGTTTTGGATATGCTAAGGAATTTGGATACATCAGGAAGATAACTTAAAAAGCAGTCTTTTGTGTTAGAAGTGATGGTTCTTCCATACTTGTAACAAGAAGTAGAATTTACAATTTTGGCTATATGAATTTTGCAAAGAACTAAATAATGATCTGAGATATCATCACTTGGCTGAATAATTTCAACACCATCAACATCAATTCCATGTGACAGTATTAAATCTAGAGTATGATTTCGACAATGAGTAGGTCCTGAAACGTGTTGTCTCACACCAATAGAGTTCAGAATGTCTATAAATGCTGATCCCAATGCATCGTTTTCATTATCAACATGGATATTAAAATCACCAACTATTAAAACTTTATCTGCAGCCAGAACTAACTCGGATGTAAAATCACCAAACTCTTTAATAAAGTCTGTATGGTGCCCTGGTGGCCTGTATACAGTAGCCAGTACAAACATAACAGGGGATTTATCATTAACATTTGTTTCTTTGGATAATGTTATATGAAGTACCATTACTTCAAATGAGTTATACTTGAAGCCTGCCCTCTGAGAAATCCTGAAAACGTTGTTACAAATTGAAGCAAGACCTCCACCTTTGCCTTTTAGACGTGGCTCATGTTTATAACAGTAATCTTGGGGGGTGGACTCATTTAAAATAATGTAATCATCAGGTTTTAGCCAGGTTTCTGTCAAACAGAGTACATCTATATTATGATCAGTGATCATATTATTTACAAAAAGTGTTTTCGTAGAAAGGGATCTGATATTCAATAAGCCAAGCTTTATCATTTGTTTATCCATATTGCTTCTGTTTTTTATTTGTTGAACCTCAATTAAATTGTTAATCTTAACTTGGTTTGGACGTTTTTTGTATTTTCTAGTTCGGGGAACAGACACAGTCTCTATAGTGTGATATCTAGGTGAAAAAGTCTCTATGTGCTGAGAATTAACTGACCTCTGTGACGGGAGGCAGCTAGCAGACGGTCGGTTTAGCCAGTCTGTCTGCTTCCTGACCTGGGCCCCAGTTAGTCAAGTATAAACACTAAGACTATTTGCCATATTTCTAGAGAGAAGAGTGGCGCCACCCCAGGAGGGATGAAGACCATCTCTTTTCAACAGGTCAGGTCTGCCCCAAAAGCTCGTCCAATTGTCTATGAAACCTATGTTATTCTGTGGGCACCACTTAGACATCCAGCCATTGAGTGATGACAATCTGCTATGCATCTCATCACCACGGTAAGCAGGGAGGGGACCAGAGCATATTACAGTGTCTGACATCGTGCTTGCAAGTTCACACACCTCTTTAATGTTATTTTTAGTGATCTCCGACTGGCGAAGTCGAACATCATTAGCGCCGGCATGAATAACAATCTTACTGTATTTACGTTTAGCATTAGCCAGCACTTTTAAATTTGCCAAGATGTCAGGCGCTCTGGCTCCCGGTAAACATTTGACTATGGTGACTGGTGTCTCTATATTCACGTTCCGTACAATAAAATCACCAATAACTAGAGCACTTTCATCAGGTTTCTCAGTGGGTGCATCACTGAGTGGGGAGAACCTGTTTAATGTTTTGATCGGAACAGAAGAGCGGTGTTTTGACCCACGACTACGCTGCCTCACCGTCACCCAGTTGCCCTGCTGCTGGGGCTCTGTTTCCGGAACCGAACAATGTACAGGAATCCCTGAGCTAGACGCATCCAAAGCTGTATCTAGAGCCCTAACATTCTTACTGTCCTCAATTAAAGTTTGGATGCGTGTCTCTAATTCTGAAATCTTCTCTGTCAGCCTAACTATTTCCCTGCATTTATCACATGTGAATCCCTCATCAGCGACAGAGATAGATAAACTGTACATGTGGCAAGAGGTGCAAGAAACAATGATAGGAGAAGCCATTACTCACCGTGCTTGATGAAAATTCTTACTGCGGTTGTTTGATGAACTTGTGAAAAACTGGAGCGAGGGAGAGGAGAAAAGAAAACTATAAAGGCACTTGCCACGCAGCTGGCTTCAGCTTCGCGTCTTTCAGCAAGCGCTCTGTGTGTGCATGTCAAAAAGTCTGTCTTGTGAGTCTTATTTATTGTTGTCTGTCCCAATAAAGCAACATAATGCCTAAGAGCAAAGCTAAGACCAGACATATGAAGGGTGAATCCAGATCGCGCTATAAATTGTGTTTTCCTCCCTGCCCACGCTACATCACGGCTGGGGATACACACTTTTTATGCGTGGTTTGCCTGGGATCGAAGCACGCTCCCGGAGGGCTCTCTTCGAGGAGGAAGCCTTTGCCAGCGTTCCCCGCGGTGCTGGCCCCACTTCTGCCGAGGAAGAGTGGCTGCTGCACTCGTGGGGTTCGCAGGTGGATCTGGCGGAGGGTATGGAGACGGACCAGTCCTTATCTCCTTCCTCATCTGCCAGATCCGGCGCCCAAACCCTGGGTTCGGAAGCACGCTCATCGGTTTCAAAACCATTAAAAACAACATCCATGTTAATGGGCAAGGGCTATGTGGCAGCAGGTCAGGCGGGGGCGTGCCTTCACACTATGGCCGTCCTCCAAGCATATCAAGCTGACCTGCTGAGAGACGTAGACAAGGGAGAGGGGATCAAGTCCGATGATATTGCTGAACTTAGACGGACCACTGATCTCTCCCTCCACGCCACCAAAGAGACCGCTCGCGCGATTGGGCGGTCTATGGCAGCCTTGGTGGCCACGGAGAGGCATTTATGGCTGACCCTGTCTCAGATAAGAGAGCGTGACAGGGTCTGCCTCCTGGACGCCCTGCTTCAAGCCTCGGGCCTGTTCGGCAACACAATCAATACCGTCGTCGACAGGTTCCAGGAGGCATGTGTCACAGAGCGGAGGCACAGAGCGGTGTCCACCTCATTATACGGTGCCCGTCTCACCCCAGTGCCCTCTGGAGGCCGGTCTGCCAACCCTGCCAGTGTTTCAGGGCGCAGCGGTCTACCGCGAGTGTCTCTCCCAGTTATGTCTGCCCGCGAGCGTAGCGGAGCTGGGAAGCTCGCCACCCCTTCAGGGGCCTCTTACACCAGAGATCAGTCTCGAGAGACTGATTCCCTTAGTTCATTTTTTAGCAGCGTGGAAACTACTGCCAAATGTATCTCAATGGGTCCTGCACACAGTAGAAAGAGGCTACTGTATTTACTTCGGCCGTCCACCGCCGAGGTTCAGTGGGGTTACACCGACAGTCGTCGGCCCCCAGCAGGCTCTGGTGATGGAACAAGAAGTGAATACCCTATTAAGGAAGGAGGCCATCGAGGTGGTCCCTCCTCTAGACAGGGAGTCCGGGTTTTACAGCCGGTATTTCATAGTTCCAAAGAAGGATGGGGGGTTGCGTCCGATCTTAGACTTACGTCAATTAAACCTCTCAGTAATGTCACTGAAGTTCAAAATGCTCACTGTCAAACAGGTTGTAGTTCAAATCAGATCCGAGGACTGGTTTGTCACAATAGATCTCAAAGATGCATACTTCCACATATCCATCCTTCCACAACACAGGAAGTTTCTGAGGTTCGCTTTCGTGGGCAAAGCCTACCAATATTGAGTACTTCCCTTCGGCCTTGCACTCTCACCCCGCACGTTCACGAAATGTGTAGATGCGGCTCTGGTACCCCTCCGTATGCAGGGCATCCGCATTCTGAACTATATCGACGATTGGTTGATTTTAGCTCAATCAGAGCAGATGGCGGTTCGACATCGAGGTGTCGTTCCTGCCCATATGGGGGAGCTGGGTTTTAGACTGAACGCCAAGAAGAGTGTACTTTCTCCAGTTCAGAGAACCACCTATCTAGGCGTAGTGTGGGATTCGACCATGATGCAGGCACGTATGTCTCCTGCTCTGATCGAGTCAATCCTTTCCTCAGTCAAGAGAGTCAGAGAAGGCCAGTCACTCACTGTCAAGCAGTTTCAGAAACTGTTAGGGCTCATGGCAGCTGCGTCCAACGCGTCCTTTTGGCCTCCTGCACATGAGGCCCCTGCAGTGGTGGCTCCCCGAGGGGAAATCCATTCCGAACTATCAAGGTCACCCGGCGATGCCTTCGTGCCTTAGACATATGGAAGAAACCTTGGTTCTTGAATCAGGGCCCGGTTGTTGGGAGCTCTTGGTCGCCGTGTAACGCTAGCGACAGATGCGTCCCTCACCGGTTGGGGTGCGGTCTGTGGAGTGGTCGCCATCTGACATGGCACATCAATTGTCTAGAAATGCTAGCAGTGTATCGAGCATTGAAATATTTCCTCCCAGACCTGAGAGGCCGTCATGTGTTGGTGCGCACCGACAACATATCGGTGGTCTCTTATATCAATCACATACCATATCCTCCTGTGGTCCCAGGGCAAACTCCTCTCGTTAAGAGCAGTTTATATCCCTGGGAGATTGAATGTGGGAGCAGACATGCTGTCGAGACAGGGGCCGAGGCCCGGGGAATGGATGCTTCACCCCGATGTGGTGAAGCAGATATGGCAGATATTTGGCAAAGCTCAGGTGGACCTCTTCGTGACTCAAGAGACATCACAATGTCCCCTCTGGTTCTCTCTAGTTCACCCAGCTCCACTGGGACTAGATGCCATGACACAGACCTGGCCGAGGCTTCGTCTGTACGCCTTTCCCCCCATCGTTCTGCTCCCGGAAGTTCTGGCGAGAGTACGCCAGGACGGGGTCCGTCTGCTGCTAGTAGCCCCGTTCTGGCCGGGCTGAGTATGGTTCGCAGATCTGATCTCTCTCCTCGATGGCTCTCCATGGGAGATTCCGATCAGGACAGATCTACTCTCTCAGGCGCAGGGCAAAATAATCCACCCTCGCCCGGAGCTGTAGAAGTTGTGGGTGTGGCCCCTGAGGGGGCACAGTTCATAGATTCCGGTCTCTCAACTGAGGTTGTTGAGACCCTCCTCCAATCCAGAGCTCCCTCTACGAGGAAACTGTACGCCCTGAGGTGAAAAACTCTTCACCTCATGGTGCAGAGACCGCCAGCTTGACCCTGTTAACTGCCCAGTTGGTACAGTTCTTGAGTTTCTACAAGCTAGGCTCTCTGCGGGGTTAACTCAAACCACCTTAAAGTTGTACATGGCGGCCATAGCTGCTTACCACATCCCTTTCAATGGTCAGTCAGTGGGTAGGCACCCCCTAGTTACATGTTTCCTCCGCGGTGCACTGAGGCTGAGACCTCCAGTACGGTCCCGTATTCCCCCGTTGGACTTGGTTGTGGTGTTAGAGGCTCTCTGTAAAGCGCCATTCGAGCCAATACAAGATATCTCAGATAGACATCTGACCCTTAAGACTGCCCTGTTACTGGCGATTACGTCTCTAAAGAGAGTTGGAGACCTTCAGGCCCTCTCGGTGGCCCCTAACTACCTAGACTTTGCCCCTGGTATGGCCAAAGCATTCTTATACCCTCGTGCGGGTTATGTTCCCAAAGTTCCCTCTGTTACACCACAGCCTATAGTACTGCAGGCCTTCTACCCTCCTCCCTTTCGGGAGCCAGACCAGGAGAAGCTAAATTGTATGTGTCCAGTGCGAGCACTGGGCGCATACGTCCACAGAGCTGCCCTGTGGAGAAAATCTGACCAATTGCTTGTTTGCTATGTTCCTCCTAAAAAGGGTTCCCCTGCCTCTAAGCAGACCCTTAGTCGTTGGATAGTCGAGGCTATCAACGTCTCCTATGAGTCCCCTTCCTTCAGGAGCCAAGGCTCACTCTACGCGGAGTATGGCTGCCTCTTAGGCCTTTCTAGCAGGTGTGTCCCTCTTGGACATCTGCAACGCTGCGGGATGGTCCACGCCCTCTACATTTGCCAGATTTTACATCGATATATCTCGATATGCGAGCCGCTTCTGGCTCTTCTGTCCTCTTGCCTTAGATGTGCTCTTCGGATACACATTAGGCAGGGGATTGGTAGTCTGGCAGCGTTGGCACATCGTTCCCCAAAGCGCTTGACGCAGCTCGAGTTCCTGAAGAGGAACGTCTCTAGGTTACGAATGTAACCCTAGTTCCTCGAAGGATCGAGACGCTGCCTACTCGAAGCTGAAGCCAGCTGCGTGGCACGTGCCTTTATAGCTTCCTGGTCGCTACGTCACCCCGCCTGTGACGTCACGCTCTTCCATTGGACAGATTGCACACGATATTCAGAGTTGATCTTGCCAAAGGCGTTTCCCCAAAGCGCTTGACGCAGTGTCTCGTTCCTTCAAGGAACTATGGTTATATTCGTAACCTAGAGACATTCTCTCTGAATGTGTAGGAAAACTTTATCTAGCACTAAGTAGCAGCTAAAAGTCGAACTACACTGCACTGGCTAGCTTGGCAGCCTGCAAACTAAGTTAAGCATTGAATATGAGAATACCGCCGGTGTAGCAGTCGATTCTGTTCCCCTCGGAATGTCTGTTTCCCTTTACGCAAACATAGTCAAGTCAAGTCACCTTTATTTATATAGAGATTTAAACAAAAAGGCTTAATTTTGTTTAGTTGGTGTTGGTTTAGTTGGTGATTTTAATATCCATGTTGATAATGAAAAAGATGCATTGTGATCAGCATTTATAGACATTCTGAACTCTGTTGGGGTTAGACAACACGTTTCAGGACCTACTCATTGTCGAAATCATACTCTAGATTCAATACTGTCACATGGAATTGATGTTGATAGTGTTGAAATTATGCAGCCAAGTGATGATATCTCAGATCATTATTTAGTTTTGTGCAAACTTCATATAATCAAATTGTAAATTCTACTTCTTGTTACAAGTATGGAAGAACCATCACTTCTACCACGAATCTCAATCTTCTTGATGTATCCAAATTCCTTAGCATATCCAAATCCTCAGAACAACTTGATGATGTAACAGGAACTATGGACTCTATCTTTTCTAGCATTTTAAATACAGTTGCTCCTTTATGCTTAAGGAAGGTTAAGGAAACCAGTATGACACCATGGTATAATGAGCATACTCACACCCTAAAGAGAGCAGCCCGAAAAATGGAGCGCAGCTGGAGGAAAACAAAACTAGCGGTATTTCGTATTGCTTGGCGGGAAAGTAACCTATCCTACAGAAAAGCATTAAAAACTGCTAGATCCGATTACTTTTCTTCTCTTTTAGAAGAAAACAAACATAACCCCAGCTATTTATTCAATACAATGGCTAAATTAACGTAAAATAAAGCATCCACAAGTGTTTACATTTCCCAACATCACAGCAGTAATGACTTTATGAACTACTTTACTTCTAAAATCGATACTATTAGAGATAAAATTGTAACCATTCAGCCATCAGCTACAGTATCGCATCAGACAGTGCACTATAGACCCCCTGAGGAACAGTTCCACTCATTCTCTACCATAGGAGAGGAAGAATTGTATAAACTTGTTAAATCATCTAAACCAACAACATGTATGTTAGAACCTATACCATCTAAGCTTCTAAAAGAGGTGCTTCCAGAAGTCATAGATCCTCTTCTGACTATTATTAATTCCTCATTGTCATTAGGATATGTCCCCAAAACCTTCAAACTGGCTGTTATTAAGCCTCTCATCAAAAAACCACAACTTGACCCCAAAGAACTAGTTAATTATAGACCAATCTTGAATCTCCCTTTTCTGTCCAAGATACTAGAAAAGATGGTATCCTTACAATTATATTCCTTCTTAGAGAAAAAATGGTATATGTGAGGATTTCCAGTCAGGATTTAGACCATATCATAGTACTGAGACTGCTCTCCTTAGAGTTACAAATGACCTGCTCTTATCATTTGATCGTGGTTGTATCTCTCTATTAGTTTTATTGGATCTTAGTGCTGCGTTTGACACAATTGACCACAACATTCTTTTGCATAGACTTGAACACTTTGTTGGCATTAATGGAAGTGCATTAGCATGGTTTAAATCATACTTATATGACCGCCATCAGTTCGTAGCAGCGAATGAAGATGTATCATATCGATCACAAGTGCAGTATGGAGTACCTCAAGGCTCAGTACTAGGGCCGCTACTCTTCACACTTTATATGTTACCCTTGGGAGATATCATCAGGAAACATGGTGTTAGCTTTCACTGTTATGCTGATGATACTCAGCTCTATATTTCTTCACGGCCCTGTGAAACACACCAATTTGAAAAACTAATGGAATGCATAGTCAATATAAAAAACTGGATGACGAGTAATTTCTCACTGCTAAATTCTGAAAAAACAGAGGTTTTAATTATAGGACCTAATAACTCTGCTTGTAATAACCTAGAACACTGTCTTAGACTTGATGGTTGCTCTGTCAATTCTTCGTCATCAGTTAGGAACCTAGGTGTGCTATTTGATCGCAATCTTTCCTTAGAAAGCCACGTTTCTAGCATTTGAAAAACTGCATTTTTCCATCTCAAAAATATATCTAAATTATGGCCTATGCTCTCAATGTCAAATGCAGAAATGTTAATCCAAGCATTTATGACCTCAAGGTTAGATTATTGTAATGCTTTATTGGGTGGTTGTTCTACACGCTTAGTAAACAAACTACAGCTAGTCCAAAATGCAGCAGCAAGAGTTCTTACTAGAACCAGGAAGTATGACCATATTAGTCGGTCCTGTCAACACTGCACTGGCTCCCTATCAAACATCGTATAGATTTTAAAATATTGCTTAATACTTATAAAGCCCTGAATGGTTTAGCACCTCAGTATTTGAATGAGCTCCTTTTACATTATAATCCTCTACATCCGCTATGTTCTCAAAACTCAGGTAATTTGATAATACCTAGAATATCAAAATCAACTGCGGGCGGCAGATCCTTTTCCTATTTGGCACCTAAACTCTGGAATAACCTACCTAACATTGTTCGGGAGGCAGACACACTCTTGCAGTTTAAATCTAGATTAAAGACCCATCTCTTTAACCTGTCTTACACATAACATACTAATATGCTTTTAATATCCAAATCCGTTAAAGGATTTTTAGGCTGCATTAATTAGGTAAACCGGAACCAGGAACACTTCACATAACACCCGATGTACTTGCTACATCATTAGAAGAATGGCATCTACGTTAATATTTGTCTGTTTCTCTCTTATTGCGAGGTCACCGTAGCCACCAGATCCAGTCTGTATCCAGATCAGAGGGTCACTGCAGTCACCCGGATCCAGTACGTATCCAGACCAGATGGTGGATCAGCACCTAGAAAGGACCTCTACATCCCTGAAAGACAGCGGAGACCAGGACCACTAGAGCCCCAGATACAGATCCCCTGTAGAGACCTTGTCTCAGACGATCACCAGGACAAGACCACAGGAAACAGATAATTATTTTGCACAATCTGACTTTGCTGCAGCCTGGAATTGAACTGCTGGTTTTGTCTGGTCAGAGGAGAACTGGCCTGGTTTCTCCATTGTGTAATGGTCAATAAATGTACTCATTTACATTGTTGGTCCTGAACATGCATTTGTGACTTTCCCCACTAAATTAATCCTAGCTGTTAACATAACAATCAGTTTATATGTCTCACAGCAATGTTGAAAAGGAAAATATTTAGTAGCCTTTTTAGCCATTTATCAATGTCCACCCCCATTCCAGGCCAGTAGAATCTCACTGAAATGGCAAGCTTGCTTTTTTCTAATTCTAAAATAAAAATTGGCTGGCATCTTTTTGTCCAGCAGCTAAACTTTACATTGTTTTCTGAGGAGATGTGATTAAGTTTGCCATCTATTGAAATAGCTTTATTGTTAAAATCTAATCAAATAACCTGCAATGAGGTTCTAAAGGCCTAATTGAAGGAATATGCCTATTTAAACTGAAATTAGAAAACGGATCACTGTCAATGTGCTATTTGCTTTAAGTCAGTTAAGTGTAGTTCCCTTTCAGTCGGTCACTCTCGACGCCACGTCGGTGACCGAAGAATATGGGATATCGCTTCGATAGACCAATCTACTTCGAGTGTAAACTAAACGAGCCAATGCACATTGGCATGCAATTATTGCATCCAGCTGCCGCTGATCACTGCGTGAGTATAAGAGGGCAGCAGGTGCAATGCATACCAGCTTTTCGCTTCGGAGCCGAGCGTTAGTATCGCTCTGCTCAACTGTGTCTGCTGTGAACTACGAGTTCAGCACGCTCTCGGAAGCTTCATGTGTTGGCGAGACGGCGCTTCAGTGGCGGTCATTCCTGTGTCGAGTGGATTGCACACTTCAGGCTGCATTACCCCTGTCGTGTTACAAACGGCCAATTCCCCTGTGCGCCTCAGCACTAAAAGAGCATTTCCTAAAGAGCAAATTTCTCTAAAAGAGCTTCACGGGTGCGTCTTTGTAAAGACGACGGATCGTCCTTGTAAGGATGCCGTTTCACCCATGCGTTTCTGGGTGCGGTCGTTACCTGGCAACGGGTGATGGTCATGATCGCTGCCTCACGTGTCTGGGCGTCGAGCACGCTGAGGTGGCTTTCGTGGATGAGTCATGTTCTCACTGCGGGAATATGACCATCTCGGAGCTGCGAACCAGGCAGCTGCCGCGGCCGCGATCTGGGGCTCGTTCTGGCGGCCGACAGACGAGAACCACTTCCGGCAGTAGCGCAGATGGTTTAAGGTCACCGCGAGTTCCCTGGGTCGTGCGATGTCCACATTAGTTGTCCAGGAGCGCCATCTCTGGCTGGGTCTGGCAGACATGAGGGACACCGACAAGGTCCGGTTTCTCAATGTCCCTGTGTCCCAGACCGGCCTCTTTGGCGACGCAGTCGAGAACTTGGCCCAGCAAGTCTCGGCTGCCCAGAAGCAGACTGAGGCGATCCGACACATCCTGCCCTGGCGGGCAGCTGCTGCCTCTACCCGCCCTCCGGCCGCAGTGCCCCAGCCTGCTCATTGCCGAGGGCAGCCCCCTGCATCCGCCCCCGCTCACGCGCCACATCTGCAGCAGCCTCCAAGTGGTGCCGTGGAGCTGGGCGCAGGCAGGCTGCCCCTCCCGTCCCGGGCCCCGTCAAACTTGGCGGTGAGCAGAAGAGCAAGAGGCCCCGGGACGGGTGACCCGGAGAGAGGTAGCTGCTTTCTGGGGGATGGTGAAGGCACCTCTCTCTCCCATGGAGGAGGGCCAGGCGGAGAATCTGGAAATCTCGACAGGAGAGCAGTTTTCTTCCTCTCTGGGTCCCAGGAGGGCACGGAGAGTTGCGGATGGCCAAGCTCCGGACCTCACTCATCCTCCTCCTTCGCCAGATGGCAGCAGCGGGCGGTTCGAGAGCGTCAACAAAGGCCCTACTCACGCACCCTCTGCCAACCCGTGGAACCAGGTGAGCCCTGCACCCCACACTCGCACCACACTCCGGCCTGCTCACAAACCGCCCGAGTTGGGACCCTGTGTTCCACCTCGCTGCCCCACTGCGGGTACGGCTGTGGTTCCGCTGGTCCCGCTTGTACGGTTTTTAAGCACCTGGTCAGCGCTACCCAGCCCGTCTCGCTGGCTTCTGCGAACCATCAGCCTCGGCTATGCGATTCAGATCGCCCGGCTCCCCCCCAAGCTCTGCGGTGTCCGCTCCACTACAGTGAAAGCGTCTGATGCCCCTGTCCTGCGGGAAGGGATCGCAGTCCTACTGGCGAAGGACGCTGTGATGAGTGGGGCGGGGCCGAGGGACATGGGAGCGAGGCCGGTGGAGTGATTGGAGATGAGCTACACCTGTTCTGTTGGGCCTTCAGGTCAGCTCGGAAAAGAGCAAACTCCCGTGGAGGATCTCTTTTCTCGATATGGAGTTGGATTCGGTCAAACAGACAGCACGCCTCACAGAGGAACGTGCGCGGTCGGTGCATGCCTGCTTGAATACGTTCAAGAGCTGGACAGCGGTCCCACTGAAACTCTTTCAGAGGCTCCTGGGGCATATGGCGGCCGCAGCGGCACTTACACCGCTCGGCCTATTACATATGAGACCGCTCCAGCACTGGCTTTATGGTCGAGTCCCGAGGTGGGCGTGGAAGCACGGCACTCACCGGGTCCAAGTTACACCGGCCTGTCGCCAAACCCTCACTCCGTGGTCAGATCTTGCATTTCTCCGGGCAGGGGTGCCCCTAGAGCAGATCTCCAGGCATGCTGTGGTTTACACGGATGCCTCCACCACCGACTGGGGGGCCACGTACAACGGGCATGCAGTCTCAGGGGTTTGGACGGGCCCGCAGCTGCAGTGGCACATCAATTGCCTAGAGTTGCTAGCAGTACACCTTGCCTTGAACCGTCTCAAAGGTCTCTTGTGAGGCAAGCATGTGCTGGTCCGAACGGACAACACTGCGACCGTTGCGTACATCAACCGACAAGGTGGTCTGCGCTTCCGTCGCATGTCGCAACTCGCTCGCCACCTCCTCCTTTGGAGTCAGAAGGTTCTGAGGTCACTTCGTGCCGTTCACATTCCAGGCCTGCTCAGTCGTACAGCCGACGAGCTGTCTCGAGCAATGCTCCCGGGAGAATGGCGACTCCATCCCCTGACGGTCCAGCTGATTTGGAGATGGTTCGGAGCCGCTCAGGTAGACCTGTTTGCTTCTCCAGAGACCTCTCACTGCCAGTTGTTCTACTCCCTGACCGAGGGAACTCCCGGCACGGACGCACTGGCACACAGCTGGCCTCGGGACCTACGCAAGTAGGCGTTTCCCCCAGTGAGCCTTCTCGCACAGACACTGTGCAAAGTCCGGGAGGACAAGGAGCAAGTCTTGCTAGTAGCGCCGTATTGGCCCATGTGGACCTGGTTCCCCGAACTAGTGCTCCTTGCGACAGCCCCTCCTTGGCCAATTCCTCTGACGAGGGATCTACTGACTCAGAGATGGGGCACCATTTGGCATCCGCGTCCAGACCTTTGGAAACTCCATGTCTGGTCCCTGGACGGGACACGGAGGTTCTAGGAGACCTACCCCAAGAGGAAGAGAACACCATCCCTTCGGCGAGAGCACCGTCTACGAGACACGCTTACGCCTTGAAGTGGAACCTGTTTGTTGAGGGGTGTTCTTCTCGCCGAGAAGACCCCCGAAGATGCCCGATTGTGGTCGTGCTATCCTTTCTGCAGCAAGGGTTGGAGCGAAGGCTGTCTCCCTCCACCCTCAAAGTCCAGGTTGCCACTATTGCTGCGTACCATGACCCCGTGAATGGGAAGTCTCTGGGTAAGCATGACCTCATCGTCAGGTTCCTTAGAGGGGCCAGGAGGTTAAATCCTTCCCGCCACCCCCTGTATACCCTCTTGGGACCTGTCTCTAGTGCTAAAAATCACTACAGCAGGGCCCATTCGAGCCTTTGCATTCAGTTGAGCTAAAGTTTATTTCATTGAAAACTCTGCTCCTGCTTGCACTGGCCTCCATCAAGAGGGTAGGGGACCTGCATGCATTTTCGGTCGACGATTCGTGCCTACAGTTTGGGCCGGCTGACTCCCAGGTAATCCTGAGGCCCCGGCCTGGCTACGTGCCCAAGGTTCCCACTACACCCTTCAAAGACCAAGTGGTGAACCTGCAAGCACTGCCCCTGGAGGAGGCAGACCCAGCCCTGGCTCTGCTTTGTCCCGTCCGAGCATTAAGGTGCTACGTAGACCGGACACAAAGCTTCAGGACCTCAGACCAGCTCTTTGTCTGTTGCGGAGGCCGGCAGAAGGGGAGTGCCGTCTCTAAGCAGAGGATGGCCCACTGGATTGTGGATGCCATAACCCTGGCTTAACAGGCTCAGGATGTGCCCTGCCCGTTCAGGTTGCGAGCTCACTCAACTAGAAGTGTTGCATCCTCCTGGGCGCTGGCTCGTGGCGCCTCGCTGACAGATATTTGTAGAGCTGCGGGCTGGGCGACCCCTAACACGTTCGCTAGGTTCTATAGCCTTCGTGTAGAGCCGGTATCCTCCTGTGTTCTCACCTCAAACGGGTAGTGGCACTGAGAGGCCCCGGTTAGTGTCGGCTTGCTTAAACCGCTCCAGAGTGTCCGTATTGTAGACCCTGTTGAGATCCTCCATCACCCTAAGCAGCTGGACGCAGCGGAACATCCGGCGCCAGACCTTCATGATGAATCTGTTAGAACCATGGAGGGGTGGGTTCCATATTGAGACCTAAGCGGTACTCATATGTGTATAGTCCACGGTATAGCCTTAGAGCCTGTGTTTCCCCGGCAGACTTCTGCCTTCCCAAGAGGGTTTTAATCACCTCAAATTTCTCCTTATACTCCTAAACGGATGCTATATGTGTATCTGCCTCCGAGACCTCCTTCGGGAAGGATGGGGCTTCCGCAGCGTCCCGGCTCCAAGCAGACCGGGTACGTTTTCCCAGTGTTATCCAATCTCACCCAGTGAGGTAGTGCTTTGACAACGAGTGGAGTGAGTGGAGCTACTTGTTCAGAGCCCCGGCCTACACCTAATAGGGGCGCCAGCGGCTCGCACAGGGCACTGGAAGGGGCAGCACCCATGGCGCTTTGATAGGGATCCCATATTCGTCGGTCACCGACGTGGCGTCGAGAGTGACCGACTGAAAGGGAACGTCTCGGTTGCGTATGGTAACCCTCGTTTCCTGAAGGAGGGAACGGAGACGCCACGTCCCGTCGCCATGGTTGCTGTACCGCCGCTGAGCTGCCGGGTCCCCGGCTCGGCTCCTCAGCGAAAAACTGGTATGCATTGCACCTGCTGCCCTCTTATACTCACGCAGTGATCAGCGGCAGCTGGATGCAATAATTGCATGCCAATGTGCATTGGCTCGTTTAGTTTACACTCGAAGTAGATTGGTCTATCGAAGCGATATCCTATATTCGTCGGTCACCAACGTGGCGTCTCCGTTCCCTCCTTCAGGGAACGAGGGTTACCATACGTAACCGAGATGTTTCTTGACAAGCACTGACTTTTTGTTATTATCAAGTCTTGGTGTATCACTATACTTACTTTACTGTAAGAAAATGTGGCAGTGTAGAAGAAGTTGCTTACCATCAACTTGGAAATTGGAGGAACATCTGCAAGTGAAATATTTCTGCTCTTTTTTTAAAGACAAATGGATAAATACCTTGAGTTTTTTTATTTAGAATTTCCTCATATAGGTTTGACCTATATTAACTATATTCCACTGTATCAGTAATAAGGTAAACAGATTAATCATAGAATATTAGTTCAAATGTATTTTTGCTCTATATGGAAACGTCAGCATTTGGACGTCAGCATGGACAGATTACACTAATTTGCAATGGAAAAATTAAACTGCAAAAACTCGGACATAAGACAAAAACAAAGGAACAATTCCAAGATTAAGAAAAATAATAATAAAACATTAATTGGAGTGTGAGAATCATTTTACTATGCTGCAGTGTAGTAAGAGATTTGTCCCTTTTTGCTTTCCTTACATCCAGTTGTGTTTGGTGTATTTGCATGCGGCAAAATTTAGGCTACTTTGGGGCAATATTTGATAAACTATTTGGTTGGGTTTGTTACACAGACCTTGCAACCTGAGGGGAAACAGGAATTCCAGAGGGGAACAGAATCGACTGCTACACCGGCGCCATTGCGCCATGAAATATGAAAAGCTTTTTTCTGGACTGAAGACTGAGGGTGTTTTTTGCAGATGTGTGTTCAGTAGACAGTGGCGGCAATTTTGATTGGGGGGGCAATGGGGGGTCCTGGTCATTTCAAGGGGGGTCTCATGAAAACCAACAAAAAATACAGTGGACACGGCTAATAACTGCATATTACTGCTACTAAACAACAAAAACAACACCCCATATCAACTACTTTGTTTTTAATTAATTAATCAATTGCAGTTTGCAAACAATATGCTCAAACTTTGAAGGGTTGGTACAGCCAAAAATTTAAATTATGTCATTAATGACCCTCATGTCGTTCCAAACCCGTGAGACCTCCGTTCATCTTCGGAACAAAGTTTAAGATATTTTAGATTTAGTCCAAGAGCTCTCAGTCCCTCCTTTGAAACGGTGTGTACGGTATACTGTCCATGTCCAGAAAGGTAAGAAAAACATCATCAAAGTAGTCCATGTGACATCAGAGGGTCAGTTAGAATTTCTTGAAGCATCGAAAATACATTTTGGTCCAAAAATAACAAATACTACGACTTTATTCAGCATTGTCTTCTCTTCCGTGTCTGTTGTGAGCGCGTTCAAGTGTAGTGATATCCGGTTCACGAATGAATCACTCGATGTAACTGGATCTTCTTGAACCAGTTCACCAAATCGAACTGAATCGTTTGAAACTGTTCGCGTCTCCAATAAGCATTAATCCACACATTACTTAAGCGGTTAACTTTTTTAAGGTGGCTGACACTCCATCTGAGCAGGGCCGTGCAGAGACCTTTGGAGGGGCAGGTGCTCAAAGTATAAAAGGGGTACAGGGAACAAGGCTGTAAATGGCTCTGTTCAAAATATCAATACAGCAATATAATGTGATGGATTCCTTGCTGATTCGCCTATAGATATGGATGATTATGTATTGATGCTGCAGCAAATGCTTTGATGCAGTTTTGAAAAAATAAACAATAGAGAAGACAATTTTAAGTTTAAAATAATAATAGCTCTGGGATTAGAAACTGAAATGTCTTAAATTGTCCCAACCTGATGGCTTTTTCTTCTCTGTTCTACAGAATAATTAAGAACAGCAGTTATAGTAAAAACTATAGAAAACACTTGTGCCTCTACATATCCCTCTTTTACTTCCTCTATCTCCATCTCCTCATCTGATCACTTTCCACTCTCTCTCCATTTAGAAACAAGGCACAATTTACTATTTGAGCATTAATCTATTATTTTAACCATCACTACTACTCTTGCCCCTAATCAATAACATCCACCTTAAATATTGATACAAAACATTAAAAAACTGTTACACTGGAATATAGTGATTAATATTATTATTACTGTTGTAGTTGTCTAAAATTGAACACCTTTGCAATGTAAATAAATGACAGGCTAGGTAGACAGGTAAGGTACTTTACAATCAGAATTGATTGGCAAGCAGCTGCAGTTACTTCTGTTTAATGCGGTATTGATTGCCATTGGTTAATGTTTTCAATAAAAAGCAACCTATCTACAATGAACAGAGAGAGAGAGTTAGATACAGAATATGTTTGGGAAGCAACGTAAAAAAAGGCCACCAAGTTTCTCGTCAGAGGAACTTGGAAGTTTTGCTGGACCTTGCCACCAGGTCAGAGATCACACCCCTAAGGTCCACTATAACCTGCACGTTTATGGCCGCGTATCCCTTTCGCGATATGTACGCCTGATCAATCACTGATTGATTGGCGATAGGGATGAGTGTGCCATCCACCAGGATGTAATCCCCGGCATGGCGCAGAAGGGCTTTGGTGACAGTGTGGACGCACCTCTACACCGAGGTCTTGATTAGGCCGTAGCCCTCTCCCATGACCTTGATGAAGCTCTCTGTAGCAAAAAATAAATAAATATAAATATCTTTTTCCTGAGCCTTCTGTCTCGCTCTGTGAAAGTTTCGCAAACTTTTTCACTAATAAGGTATTGGCTATTAGATCTAAGATGTCTCAGACAGGACATGATTTGCCAGAGATTCCACTATATTCCGTCACATGGTCTGTGTTTGAGCCACTCAGCTTTCAGGCCTGTAAGGAAATTGTGGATCATCTTAAGCCTACATCATGCCTACATGATATTGTTCCATCACATTTCCTAAAACAAAATGTGGGTGCTATGGGTTCAAGCCTGCTGTCAGTCATTAACAAGTGCTTACATACGGGCACTGTTCCTGTCTGCCTCAAACAGGCTGTGATAACTCCTTATATTAAAAAACCTAACCTAGATCAATCATCTCTCTCCAGTTTTCGACCCATTTCAAATCTCCCTTTTATTTCAAAGATTATGGAAAAAGCAGTTTTGGTACAATTACAAACTTTCCTGTTAAATAATTCAATTAATGAAGTTTTTCAATCTGGTTTTAAAGCTTTACATAGCACTGAGTCTGCTCTTTTAAGAGTTCTTAATGGCATATATTTTATCACAGATTCTGGCAAACCATTGGCTCTGATCCTCTTGGACCTAAGTGCAGCTTTTGATTTAGTAGACCACAGCATTCTTCTGTCACGCTTGGAGTCTTGTGTAGGACTTCGGGGTTCTGTCTTACAGTGGTTTCGCTCTTATCTGTCAGATAGATGTTTTACTGTTCAGTTAGGTCAATATTCATCCTCTAATAAACCGCTTAATTGTGGTGTCCCCCAGGGATCAATCCTTGGGCCGGTGTTATTCTCTCTATATTTACTTCCTCTGGCCACTATCTTTAAAAAATATGGTGTCTCCTTTCATTTATATGCTGATGACACCCAACTTTACCTTCCCCTGCAATGCAATAATGATTCTTCTCTTCAGCCACTGTTAGACTGCCTGAATGATCTTAAGGCATGGCTTTCCCTCAATTTTCTTCATTTAAATGAAAACAAAACTGAGTTTATTCTGTTCGGCCCCAAGGAAAACTGCGATTTTGACCTTGACCTCGGCCCTCTCACCCCTTATAACTCAAAGTGTGTTAGGAATTTGAGCTTCTTATTTGATTTAAATTTAAAATTTGATAAACAGATTTCTGCTGTAGTCAAGTCATGTTTTTACCAACTTCGCCTTCTCAGTAAAGTAAAATCCATTCTTTCAAGAAATAACTTAGAAATAGCCATCCATGCCTTCATTACCTGTAGGCTTGATTACTGCAACTCATTGTACTATGGCAGTACTCAGGCATCTATCTCCCGCCTACAGCTAGTTCAGGACGCAGCCGCTAGATTGCTTGCAGGGAAGCGTAAGTTTGACCATATAACACCTGTTTTAATGTCCCTTCACTGGCTACCAGTCAAGTACAGGATTGAGTTTAAAATTTTATTATTTGTTTACAAAGCTTTGAATAACCTGGCACCGCAATATTTAACTGAACTATTGGTTCCTTATACACCATCTAGAAACCTGAGATCCAGTGACCATGGCCTCCTAACAGTCCCTAAAGTAAAACTAAAAAAACGTGGCGATCGATCTTTTGCTGCCGCAGGCCCGAAGCTATGTAATAGCCTTCCGATGTTTATTAGGCATGCCCCGTCTATCTACATTTTTAAAACTCAGCTAAAGACTCATTTATTCTCCATGGCTTTTAACACTATATAGCTATTTTCAGCTATATTATTACTGCTCGCTTGTTCTTTTTTTGTATTATATATGCATGCTGTATCTGTTTTATTTGTTCTACTGTGTTTCTTTGATTGCTTGTGAAGCACTTTGGTCAACCTTGGTTGTGTTTTAAATGTGCTATATAAATAAATGATTGATTGATTGATTGAAATAAATAAATAAAAAAACTTAGCGCTGCAAGCAGCTGGACTTCAGGGCTTAAAGCAAAATTCCGCCGCATTAGCCTGGCAAGCGCAGGTCTGAGAAGGTCCAGCAGCTCCATAATGAGCTGTCTTGGGAGGCAATTTTTTTTATATAGCCATGTCAGGCAAAATGTCAAAAGGGCTTAAGTTTTGCCGAATAAAAAAATTGACATGGACTAAACGGCTCCGCGGCCGGCTCCGTCTTTGATTCATTACAAGGACACGTTGGATCGCTGCTATAGTTGGTCGCTTACTGGACACCACCATGCTTACCAATTTATAGATCTTAGCCATTTAGAGCCAAATTGTTTGCCAGATTTTCATTATCAAAAGTGAGTGCTAATTCGCTTTAATTACATAATGAAATAGCCTTAGCTAATTACCACCATATTAGTTCTGATACCACATAAAGTCAACTTCATAAATAGTTCTGTATCCATTGCTTAAAATGTCCATAACATAAAATCATTGTTGAGCCACAACATTGTCAACATACCATGGTTTGACTTGTACTGCGCTGCGCTGATTAAAAAAAATACTGCTGCACAGTGGAGGCGACTAGCGTCTTGAGCTCAAACAATGCTAAGAGAGAGCTTAAGAATGGTCCAGACCAACTTTACAAAAGTGTGACTTACAGAATATATACTTAGTGTACGAACGCGTCGGGAATCGTGCCATAACGTTAAGAGAGAGGATAAGGAATAGGTTAAGAACTACTTAGAGATAAGAACGTTTTGGGGAACCGGGCCCAGACCCTTCAATGCCTGTGAAATTTTACTCCCTCAAACAGCACGCTAGCAACATATCTGCATGTTCTTTCATCACATCGTTCTTGTAAAATAACTTCAAAATCACTTTGCTAAGAATGGAACACCACTTACCAGCTGCCGCGGTGTTGAAAATATCCTCTGGCAATTAAAAAATGTGGTGAAATCAGGTTAAAGGTCATCATGTTGGTCATTTTATTTACGACTAAATTGTTATTAATAAATTGTACTAATATTATGATTGGGCGTGGGCAGGCATTCACAAAAGGGAATGTTATTACAAAAACAATTCAAGGAAATTTTGCTTTGACAAAAGGGCACTTAAGGGGCAAAGGGGCAGGTGCTTAAGTGAACTGGTTCTTTCGGACAGTTCGATCAAATAAACCAGTTGAAAAAAAAAAAACGGTTCACCGGTTCTTTTGCGCTCGATGTAATGTCATTGGCGATGACTGCCGGTGATTCAAGCCTTCGGTTTACCCGCGCTTATAACATTAGCACAGAATCAGTTCAGAATCAATCACTAGTGTTAATTTCGTCAGACGAGATGAGACGAGACGAAATATGTTCGTCAACAACTTTTTTTTTCATGACTAAGACGAGACGATGACAAGACTGCACCACTGTCCAAAAAGGCTGACTAAGATTAAATTAACATGCATTATTGTTGACGAAAAAAGACGAGACAAAAATGTTTTGCATAAAATAAAAACTAAGATAAAATCTCTCTTCATTTTCGTCTACAATTGTCTCTGCTTTTTCATCAACTGTTACGCCTTTAAAAATTCAGAACGAGTTTGCGGGTCTCACAGGTCTCATACTCCTGTTGCTGCCAGCCTGTGGCTGCAACACGAAACTGCTGAACACACAACACCTGAAGCGAACAAGAGTGACGAGCGACGACGACATGCTATGTCGAAGGAAGAGGCTCGATATTTGTGTGTTATAGTTAGCAGCGGTCTGTTATCAAGAAATAAAATAGTGTGTGCGTAAGTCCACCGTCTAGGCAGGCTTTTTGTGTTAAATTATATTTCCTGTTGCTGCGCAGGCTCTTTTATTGTATATGACAGCTTATGTCCCGATGACTGGTCTTTGCATTACGATTAAAAGCAGTATCAATAAAGTAAAAAATTGTGATCAGGTTAATCATTTGTGAATGTGTCTCCTAAATCAGAATTTGAAAACCAGACACATTTAACATTTGCCTAAAAAAAATCATTCAACAAGTGTATTTTGTCAGGTAATTATGACATTTAACCAATGTTTGAGATATGTGAAACACTTTTTTTACTGAAATGTTTATCAGTAATAATGTGTTATTTAAAAAAAAAACACTAAAAATTTTTGACTAAAACTAGACTAAAATTAAAAGACTTTTAGTCGACTAAGATACCTTGAGTTTTCTTTTGACTAAAACTAGACTAAAATGACGAGACTTTTAGTCGACTAAAACTTGACTGAAAAAAAAAGATATGTGAATGACTAAATATGACTAAAACTAACAAGGACATTTGGAACAAGACTAAGACTAAGACTAAATTAAAAATAGGTGATGAAATTAACACTATCAATCACCAAAAAAAACAGTTCGGTTCAGACGCTCTATGTGTCGGTTTCAGATCTTTGTGCTTCCATGTGCATTCCATTCGTATTTTATTATACAGAAGTACAGTACACACATTTTTTTGTAATTAAATGTGATTGCTTTTGCCTCATATACTGTATATACATATAATATCTTGGTTTCTCATTTTGACCAATAACTTTCATTATTGTGGGGGAGTGCATGTAAACTTTTGCAGGGTTAATGTTTAACCTTCTGATTTTCATATTGAGGTATGAAATTAAAAATAATCCCTGTGGTTTTGATCTGAGGAATTGAAATGCAAGTATTTGTTTTTCAATCCCATGCCAATGTTATTTATTTTACATCACACTTTCAAGTGTCGGTTCAGATCTTTAGACATGTGTGTGTTTTGTATTTTGAATTTTTTTTATATCAGTTTTCAATTGATGTGTTAACAGCAAATTGCTTGTTCAATTTAAATGTGAATGAAAGTATGGTCTCTATCATTAATTAAATTACATTAAAAAAGTGTTTTGTCATCTTTATTAAAACAATTAAGACAGTGGGGTAACATTTGTTTACGATTATTGATCGACTAGAAAATAATAATAAAGAAATTTGTTACCTGAGCTAATTCTACTCTAATGGGAAGTTGTTTCAACAAGAAATATTTTGTCAAGATAAAAAAAAAATGTAGGCAGCATGGTAACAAAGTATTTTTAGTTGACTCAACAAATTATTTTTTACAGTGTGTATATATAGATAGATAGATAGATAGATAGATAGACAAGATATATACTTCTACCAGCAGTCCCTAATGGCCAACAAACTCTCTGTTTAGTCTGGTTTTAGGAAGGCTACAACTATGTTGTTCAACATATTGTTTCAGAAATGCAAACAATTAAATCTTGAAATTTAAACTGCTTTTGGTTGGTTTTATATTTTTAAAGTTAACTACATGAAAAGAAATATGACTGTTTGTAAAAGGAAATTATTAAATTTGTTTATAATTATTTATTTCACATAGGTCGGAATAAGATTTGGTCAGATGGGGATTTTTTTTTCTCATCCAGATGTACTGAATTCTATTTGTATCCTCTTTTGGAAGACCAAACAAAGTAGTTTCACTTTCACAACGAAACAGTGGCAACAGCAAGAATAAAAATTATGCCTTCTTTGTTTGTGTTAACATTTGGACAGTTTTATGCAAATCTTCCCACACTGTGACTTAGACATATGGGGTGTTTTAGAATTAACCATTTTAGGTAGGGCTGGTTGACTCTTAACATTTATAAAGAATACATCTTGGATTTGAGACTTTATTCTTTGCATGAATTGCCTTTAATTTGAATTTGTTTTTGAAACAAAATAGTTTAAACTACAGTAAAGAGGAAAAATAAGCCCTTAAAATCGAAACCAACTTCATGAGTCTACAATAAATAGGCTTACTTATATTAGGAAAAACTAAGAGTTACAAACCAAACTGTAAAATTTCAAAAAGAATTGAAAGGAATTATCAACTAAAATGTTTTTCTTTTCTTTTTTATCGAAGAGTGTATTTAATTTATTTAAATTTGTAATTTTCCATTTTCAAACAGAGCTTAAAGTTAATCGTTTTTTTTTTTTAATATTCATGTTCATGTGACTCATCATTCCAACATTCATTTATTGTTCACTGTTCATTCTTTGCCTCTAACAGACATGGAATCTTCTGATTGTTAGACTAAAGATTAGGTACTTTGTTTAGAATTGAGTCAAGCAGGTGCTACATCAGTTTAGTGATGCAGTAGTTCAGTTTTTCCCCATGACCTATAGGCTATACCTTCAATCTGTGTTTTGTTAACTTCGTTTTGAGTTATGTCCACATTCTGAATATATCCCTTAAATGCATATTGCAGACCTATCTGTCTACTCCTGAAATCATCTTGTAATTTTTCCAGAAATTATTCACTATTTCTCCAGGGAGTGCACAAATTGACAGTGGGAGTGCCATGGCTGTAACCAAAAGTTTGTCGGACATAGTAACAGTGTCGAAGAGGGGCAGGTCTTTGTGAAGGGTCAGTTTATGTATGTTCTTTAAAACAAGTTCCCTTTTGATACTACACTCGTACTGCGTCATAAGCCGTTAGGCTGAGATGCTATGGGGAAAAGTCCTTTTTCAATCACGCAGTTAAACTGCACGACCATTAGTTCGTGCAGTTTGATACAACCGAACCAATGGCGGCACTGCAGGCCCGCCTGAACCCACTAAAAGGGGTGGGGCATCGGGCTATATAAACGGCTGTCTCACCCAGGCAAACTGATTTATTCTCTTTCAGTGATGACTGATATCTCTTTGCTGAATCGGAGACCTGAAGCCGTTCGAGCAGCTGAGATCATCGCTGACAAGCTTGCCGCTTTGCACAGCAGATCAGCCGCTTCTCCCTGCTCTCCATTCTTTAGCAGCTCGCCTCAGCTCACAGCCCTGATCAGCGTACCGCTTACGGCAGCCGGATCAGTTCGCCGCTCCCCAGCGCCCAGTCAGCACAAGGCTTGTGAGCTGCCTGCAGTGTTGATCATGCTCCGGCGCTTCCACCTGCTTTTGCTGAGGTTTATGTAAAAAGAGCATATTTCCTAGAGGAAATTTTGTGGCGTTGTTTCAAATGTCGCGCAACAGCCTTGGCTCCCTGCATGCTGATGGTGGGTACGATGATTGCATGTGATGTCTGGGGAAGTCCCACACTAAAGCTGCGCTCATCGACCTGACCTGTTCACATTACGCAGATATGAGTTTGGCCTCTCTGCGCTTGTGAATAACTTTCTTTTCAGAAAGTGACTCCACCCCTCGCGCCCTCCTGTTTCTCTTCTCCCAGGAGCCTGTGAGGAAGAAACAGTGGGGCAGAGGATCCAACCACTTGGATGAGATCGAGCGCACGTTGGTTCAAGGCTCTCCTCAGAGAGAATTTTCAACTGTCCACTTCTCCCACCTAGACCAGCGTCTTTCTGCCAGCGTGAATGACCTGTTCTTATTTGGTGGGTCTGAAGACAAGATGATAGCATGTCATTAGCAGCATCAGACACAGAGGATTGTTCGGGCTCAACTCAGCACCCCGCCCCCTTGACGTCTACCCTGCTGGTCTGCGCCAGGACTTCTGTGGACACCGAGTTGATCCGTGTCCTGTCTAAGGCCATTGAGGAACTTGGGCTGGAGTGCTCTGCGCCTGAGGAGCCCTCATGCAGCCGACCAGATGAGTGGTTCGTGCAGGGACACCACCAGGCCCCTCTCCAGAGGGCTGCACCTTTCTTTCCTGAGGTCCACAAGGAGCTCACAAAGTCATGGCGTGCCTCTTACTCTGCCCGCCTCACTGCGGTTGACAGCATGGGACAGAAGGGCTATGAGAAGATCCCTCCAGTGAACGAAGCCGCGGCTGCACATCTGTGCCCGCCTGCTGCCGTTGGATGGAAGTCTAAGGCAATTATCCCATCCAAACCATGCCGGACGACTTTGGCTCTAGCAGGACGACCTTATGCCTCAGCCAGCCAGGCTGCATCAGCACTACACTCCATGGAACACCACCTTTGGCTGAATCTGACAGAGATCAAGGATGCAGATAAAACTGTCTTCCTCGATTCGCCTGTCTCCCCTGCTTGTCTCTTCAGCCCTGCTGTGGGTGGGTTCACTGAGCACTTCACCGCTACACAAAAGTTGTGCCAGGCTATGCGACACGTTTTGCCCAAGCATTCATCTTTAACTGCCTTCAGTCGCGCCAAGCCTACGGCGACTCAGCAGCCTAGTAAAACAACACTGCTGGAAAACCAGCTTTCGCCGCGGCCTGAGCCCCGACAGCTCTCATGCTGTGCTAAGGGCTACCCCCTTCTGAAGCGGCTGGACCCGGAGTCTCAGAAGTCAGCCTGATGCAGCATTCAGGAAGAGATGGAGGCTAAGTCCTGCTGTGGCCGGACCAACCTCCAAATTGCCTCTTCTCACCTTCCCATCACCCCGTTCTGTTCCGGGTGCCCGAAGCAATGTGTTTGTTGCCTGCTTAGAGCCCAACATAGTGCCCTGGCAGCGTGCCGTCATTCTAGTGGATTCAATAAAACACAAACATACACAAAGAGAGAGCAAATTTCCTCTTCCACTATTTACGAGCACCAAAGTTCCTTACAGTGACTCAGTGACCGAACCAATTCAACCCCTCGCCACGCAGACTGAGGCATGGCAGGTCATCCCCGGAGTGTCAGAATGGGTGTTGAAAACAATAAAGCGAGGTAACGTACTGTAATTTGCTTGGAGGCCCCCATTATTCAACGACGTCGTCCTATCCTCTGTGACAGACAAGGATGTGCATGTTCTTAGAAAAGGGCCATAGAAGTGGTCACCCCAGAGCAGAGCGAGCCAGGCTTCTACAGCCGGTACTTCCTCGTCCACAAAAAGGATGGGGGTCTCAGACCCATCCTTGATTTAAGGCATCTGAACCGGGCCCTGATGAAGTGCTCATTCAGAATGATTACTTTGAAGCAGATCCTCGTGCAAATAAGCCCCGAGGACTTGTTCTTTTCCCTGGATTTGAAAGATGCTTACTTTCACATCCAGACAGCCCCCCATCACAGGCAGTCTCCTTATCAATACATAGACCTTCCGTTCGAGCTGTCCCTGGCTCAGAGAGGAGTGTGCATACTGAATTACCTTGAAGACTGGCTCGTTTTTTGGCTGAGCTGGTTTGGGGCTCAGGATAAATTTTTTCCAAGAGCTCATTGTCCCCTCATGTTCCTGGGGACAATTATCGACTCGACCCGTAAGACGGCCATAGTCTCACCAGAGCGCGCTCAGGCCATTCGGCAGTTTGCAGAAACCTTTACGCCTGGGACAGTTCTGCTACTCAAGTGGTGTCAAAAGATGCTAGGTCTCATGAGCTTAGCATCACCAGTTGTGCGGCTGGACCTACTCTAAATGCGGTGTAAGGGAAACAGGTCAATTTAGCTCAAAGGGAATCATTTAAGATTTTAAAGGGAATTTGAATAGAATCACTGTTTCACGGCTGATCACTGAGATGCCCTGCGATTCACTGAACGAGTAGTTTAACGTCAAATCTGCGCTGGATATTAATATCCAAAGTATAGTGAAAACACTATCAATTAGCATAGTAACAAGATCGACAGTTTAAGACATTAACTTGTAAGCATAAAAACACAAGATACTTCTCTTTTCAATATGAATAAGGCTTTATTAGATAAATCTAAGACATATAAACTAATCTAACATTGTTGCAGGAAGATCGAAAGTTAGGGAAAGAATAAGTTTAAGAGAATGGAAATGTGGAATCCCAAGTTTACAGCAATACGTTAAATTGCATAGGCATGAACAACCATCAATCACTTAATTAGCCCTCGCATTGAGTTCCTCAATGAGGTTAAAATTATATTAGATACACCAGTAAAGGTCACAGTCTGGAGATAAAGTTACTTGCGTCTCCTGTGAAAAGGGAGTCCCCTTTGTTGTCGTTGAAAGGGGTTTCCCGATGTCGCTGATTGGCTGGAAGTTCAGTAGTTGCTGAAGTGACGTCTTGGGAAGCCCGTGGTTGGGCGTTGGCTGAAGATGCAGAGATGTGTGGCTGGTTGAAGTTGAAACGGGCACTCAAGGTTAGACGTCGGAGACTCGATGTTACAAAACTTAACTCAGAACACGAAACTCTCAAACGGAAAAGAAGTAAAGTTTGGCGAGACTAGGTGGTGTTTCTTCTCATCGTGGCTAAGTAGCAGCAGGCATGCAGGCCGAAGCACGCTGGAACAGCGCTCAAAGAACAGTGATGACTAACAGCATGGCTAAAAGCTAAAGCTAAGAAGCAAAGCTAAAAGCTAAAAGCATACTGATAGCAAAAGCAAAGCTAAAACTAAAAGCAGGCATGACTAATAGCAGAAGCATAGCTAAAAACTAAAAGCAGAATTTTATGGTGTCCTGAGTATTTAAACTGGCCTGTTGGCCACACCTCAAATGTTGTCTTGACCAATCAGATATTGTCTTGGCTCGGGGGTATCATAAATCATATGTTATCTTATCAAGCACATGGTCCGAATTTTCCCGCTCTTGCAGGGTCTAATTTTGGACATGATTCCTATAACAAGAATATGATACATTTGACAAATAACTGATGGTCATGACTGTTTCAAGCAAGCAGATTCAAGCACATATATATGAAACATGAATATGTATCCTTAAGCTATCCAATAGTTATTAAAAGACATACACAATAAGTGATTATAAACATGATAGTCAAATGTGTGGGTTACATATACATGAATATGGAGTGAAGCGATGGACTGATATTCATTTATAAGTCTTTTTGAGTTCATTTTCGTCCATATATATATATGTAGAAAAGACAGTTTTCTGTGCCATTATCTGACAAAGATTTCTGTGGAGACCAGAGGTTAAAAGGCCCCCCTTAGGAATTTCAGTCTGGTTCTGCTAGGTGGGGGAAGTCAAAGGATCTTTTGTAGTACTCTCATGGGTTTACACGTGATGTCCGGCGTTGCCTATCAATTACGAACAACAAATTTGACAATCTCTTGAAATTGTCAATAATTGTTCTAGTGGTTTTAATGTTGAAAGGGGATAGTTGAAAGGGGATAGTTGTCAGGCAGAAAGTCATCTTCACGGATGCTTCCAAGACGGGCTGGGGGGCCCTGTGTGAAGGCCATTCGACCTTTGGCGTCTGGATGAGTACAGAAAGCAAGCTCCATATCAACCGCCTGGAAATTCTGGCGCTGAGTTCTCTATGCTTTCTTACCACTTATGGTAGGGAACCACGTTCTAGTCCAGTCGGACAACATAACAGTGGTGTCCTTCATAAATCGCCAAGGCGGGCTCTCCTCAAAACCCCTATTCACTCTAGTGAAAGGCATCCTAGAGTGAGGGCAACGCATGTGCAGGGCGTTCTGAACACTGGGGCAGGCATGTGGTCCCGGGGCAACCTCCCCTCAGAGGAGTGGAGGCTCCATCCCCCAGACTATTCAAAGGATTTGGGACGTCTTTGGGAGTCAAGCCAAGTCAAGTCACCTTTATTTATATAGCGCTTTAAACAAAATACATTGCGTCAAAGCAACTGAACAACATTCATTAGGAAAACAGTGTGTCAATAAGGCAAAATGAGAGTTAAAGGCAGTTCATCATTGAATTCAGTTATGTCATCTCTGTTTAGTTTAAATAGTGTCTGTGCATTCATTTGCAGAAGAATCATCTGTTTCTTGTGGTCCTGTCCAGGTGGTCCTCTGAGACAAGGTCTTTACAGGGGATCTGTATCTGGGGCTCTAGTTGTCCTGGTCTCCGCTGTCTTTCAGGGCTGTAGAGGTCCATTCTAGGTGCCGATCCACCATCTGGTCTGGATACGTACTGGATCCAGGTGACTGCAGTGACCCTCTGATCTGGATACAGACTGGATCTGGTGGCTACGGTGACCTCGGAATAAGAGAGAAACAGACTAATATTAGCGTAGATGCCATTCTTCTAATGATGTAGCAAGTACATTGGGTGTTATGGGAAGTGTTCCCGGTTCCGGTTTACATAATTAATGCAGCCTAAAAATCCTTTAACGGATTTGGATATTAAAAGCACATTAGTATGTTATGGGTAAGCCAGGTTCCCCGCAGTTCCTGTGTCACCCTCTCCTGCTGCCTACTCACCTCCGCCTGCCGGATTCATCACTCCTCACCACCATCTTGGACAGTACATTCCTCCCAGCGTTATTTGTGTTCCAGTTTTGTATTGTCTCCGTATCCTCATTAAACATGATTAACCTCGCACTTGCTTCCTGCTCCTCCTTCACCCAGTCATCACAGAACGCTCTCACCAACCATTGAAGCAGCGAGCACCACTTCACTGTCGGAATTTATTCACCACAGGGTCAACCGCATGGATCAGCAGCAGGAGAGCATCGTGAACACCGGACGCGCGATCCAAGCGCTGGTGACACAGGTGTCCGAGCTCACCCAGCAGATTCATCAACTCACCTCTCCCACTGCGCCCACCGCCAGTCCCCCAGAAGACCTCCCAGGACCACTTCCGGCCAGAGCCGCGACTTCCGGCGCCAGAGAGTTACTCCGGTAAACCAAACTTTTGCAAGACTTTCCTTAACAAATGTTCCATGCATTTTGCATTACAGCCCCGCACCTTCGCGACAGAGGATTCCAAGGTTGCGTTTGCGCTTACTCAACTATCTGGCAGAGACGCCTTATGGGGGACGGCGGTGTGGGAGAATCAACATCCGTGTTGCGCCTCGTTCCACGCCCTCTCCGATGAGATGAAACGGGTCTTCGATCGAGCCGCGACCGGCAGGGAGGCCGCCCACCAGCTCTCGGACCTGAAACAAGGAAGATCATCAGTGGCGGACTATTCCATTCAGTTCCGCACACTGGCGGCCGCGTGCCAGCGGAACGAGGCGACGCAGTGGGATCGATTCCTTCATTAGGAAAACAGTGTGTCAATAATGCAAAATGATAGTTAAAGGCAGTTCATCATTGAATTCAGTGATGTCATCTCTGTTCAGTTTAATAGTGTCATTTATTTGCAGTCAAGTCAACGATATCGCTGTAGATGAAGTGACCCCAACTAAGCAAGCCAGAGGCGACAACGGCAAGGAACCGAAACTCCGTCGGTGACAGAATGGAGAAAAAAACCTTGGGAGAAACCAGGCTCAGTTGGGGGGCCAGTTCTCCTCTGACCAGACGAAACCAGTAGTTCAATTCCAGGCTGCAGCAAAGTCAGATTGTGCAGAAGAATCATCTACCTCCTCGAGCTGCCCCCAACGCTCAATGGCCTTATCGACCTGGCCCTTCGGGTAGATGCTTGGATTAACCGCCTGGGTAGACATGTCAGTCCTACATGCCATCCCATCTCTGCGGAAAGGGGCCGCTCGAATCGACAGAACATAGTCGGTCCCGTCGACGACCACAAACCCATGCAGGTGGGTAGAGCTCGGCTTTCCCGGAGGGAGAGAGAGCGGCGGAGGTCCCAAGGACTGTGTTTATATCGCGGTGGCTCGGAGCATTCCATCTATTCATGCCCGGTAAAAGAGCCAGCCCGGTAGTAAGTTTGAGGCTACTATCGGGTGGGATCTCTGCCGGGAAGTCCTCAACCACATCATCGATTCTCCTTCCGATGAAACTGCGGTGGGAGAATCACACTCACGACTGTCACGCCCTTCTGGACTCTGGGGAAGGTTCATGGATACCTTTCATTGTTTGGACTGATCATAAGAATTTAGAGTATATTAGAACTGCCAAAAGAATCAATTCCAGGCAGGCTCGGTGGGCACTTTTTTCGGTCGTTTAGATTTTACTCTGTCGTACTGTCCGGGTTCCAAAAATGTCAAACCTGATTCTTTGTCACGTCTTTTTGATCCCTCTGGCCGCCCGGTGACTCCCGAGTGTATTTTACCTGAGAAAATAGTCGTCTCAGCACTCGTATGGGAGGTCGAATCGAAGGTCAAGACTTAGAAGGGGTAGCGCCTCCGCCCGGTTGCCCACCGAATCGTTTATTTGTGCCGGAAGGGTTACGAAGTCATTCAGTGGGGTCACTGCTCTAACGTTGCTTGTCATCCAGGAATAAACAGAACCAAAGGGTTAGTTAAACAACGATTCTGGTGGCCACTTATGGCTCGTGATGTCCACGATTTTGTTTTGGCTTGCTCAGTTTGCGCCAGTGGTAAGTCATCTAACCGGCCTCCTGATGGGCTTCTTCAACCGCTGTCTGTCCCTTCGAGACCCTGGTCACATATCGCACTAGATTTTGTTACCGCCCTCCCGCCCTCTAATGGCATGACGGTCGTTTTGACCGTAGTGGACCGGTTCTCGAAGGTGGCACATTTCATTCCCTTGCCCAAATTACCGACAGACAAGGAGACAGCGGTCACTGTCCTAGATCACGTCTTTCGGTTACATGGCCTCCCGGTAAATGTGGTTTCTGAAAGGGATCCCAATTTGTATCCAAATTTTGGAATGATTTTTGTAAGTTGCTAGGAGCGTCGGTTAGTCTGTCTTCGGGTTATCATCCCCAGAGTAACGGGCAGTCTGAGCGAGCCAACCAAGATTTAGAGAGGACATTGCGATGTTTGGTCTCCAAGAATCCTTTTTCCTGGAGCCAACAACTCTCTATGGTGGAGTACGCTCACAATTCATTACCAGTGTCAGCCACGGGCCTCGCTCCATTTCGGTGCAGCTTAGGTTACCAGCCACCAGTTTTTCCTAGTCTGGAATCTGAAGTCGTGGTTCCCTCCACTCAAGCATTTGCGAGACTCTGCTCCGGGTAAGGGAGCGCACTAAGGCCAAGGCCGACCGCCACCGGTCAAAGCCTCCCATTTACGTTGTGGGTCAAAAAGTGTGGCTTTTTATGAACAATATTCCTCTCTGTTCCGTCTCTAACAAATTAGCTACCAAATTCATTGGCCCATTTACTATCACCAAGGTCATTAGTCCGGTGACAGTCTGCCTCAAACTACCTCCAGCATACAGGAGGATACATCCCCCTTTCATGTGTCCAAAATTAAACCCGTGTTTTATTCACGTATTAATCTGCCTACCCCGGTTCCCCCGCCGCCGTGTCTCGTAGATGGGGAACCGACCTATTCGGTTAAACGTATTCTGACTCGAGATGGAGGGGACGAGGATTCCAGTACCTGGTGGACTGGGAGGGTTACGGTCCGGAGGAGAGGAGTTGGGTACCTGCTAGGGACATACTGGATCACTCCCTTATTGATGATTACAATCAGCAGGTAGGCCCTTCTGGGAACTTCAGGGGGCGTTCTTAGAGGGGGGGGGGGGGGGTACTGTCACGGTTGGCAAACCGTGATCTCTGGGTTTTGCACTTTGTGGTTAAAGTCTGTGTGTCACGCGTCAGCACTGATTAGTTTGTGGGCGTCTCCGTTAATTGTCATCAGCAACAGCTGTCACTCATCCCTATATAATGTTTTGTCTAGCGTCTTGTTTTTGTGAGAGCGTTGTTTCCTGTTTGTAACGCGTGCCTTGATTTCTTGTGTGTTTCTGCGTTGGATGTCCGTGTCTTCCCCGGAACCCCGTCCACTCTTCGCAACCACCATCAAGCAACACAACTTACCTTCGGCTCGCTTCCCCGCAGTTCCTGTGTCACCCTCTCCTGCTGCCTACTCACCTCCGCCTTCCGGATTCATCACTCCTCACCACCATCTTGGACATTACATTCCTCCCAGCGTTATTTGTGTTCCAGTTTTGTATTGTCTCCGTATCCTCATTAAACATTATTAACCTCGCACTTGCTTCCTGCTCCTCCTCCACCCAGTCGTCACACAAATTGCATGAGTTTTGAGAACATAGCGGACGTGGAGGATTATAATGTAACAGGAGCTCATTCAAATACTGAGGTGGTAAACCATTCAGGGCTTTATAAGTAATAAGCAATATTTTAAAATCTATACGATGTTTGATAGGGAGCCAGTGCAGTGTTGACAGGACCGAGCTAATATGATCATACTTCCTGGTTCTAGTAAGAACTCTTGCTGCTGCATTTAGGACTAACTGTAGTTTATTTACTAAGCTTGCAGAACAACCACCCAATAAAGCATTACAATAATCTAACCTTGAGGTCATAAATGCATGGATTAACATTTCTGCATTTGACATTGAGAGCATAGGCCGTAATTTAGATATATTTTTGAGAAGGAAAAATGCAGTTTTACAAATGCTAGAAACGTGGCTTTCTAAGGAAAGACTGCTATCAAAAAGCACACCTAGGTTCCTAACTGATGACGAAGAATTGACAGAGCAGCCATCAAGTCTTAGACAGTGTTCTAGGTTATTACATGGAGAGTTTTTAGGACCTATAATTAACACCTCTATTTTTTTCAGATCTTAGCAGTAAGAAATAACAGAGGTCGGAGGTCAATTCTCAATATCTATTTTTCAAAAGTCAAGGATGCTCTGGCCCATGACTGGCCCAGTCTCCTCCTTTATGCTTTTCCCCCTGATCGCTCTGACCCCATCGGTCATCAGACGAATCACGGGGGATGCCCATAAGGTCATCCTGGTAGCCCCTCTTTAGACCTGTTGCAGTTGTCGCTAGTGGAGCCATGGCCGATCCCCTTGAGAAAACCGCTCTGCTAGTGGTGGAAGCATCAGTTAAGCGAGTAGGAGACTTACAGGCACTCTCCATAAGTCCCTCCCCTCTTGAGTTTGACTACGTCTGGGTCCCTGGGGTTAGCTTTGTTCCGTTTGTTCTCAGGCCCCTTGGTGCCTGAACTGTAGGAGGTCAACACTATGACTGGTGTAATTACATCCCCGACTGGTCTGGGATATTTTACGTATTTGATTCAAGCCCTTCTTAGTGCTCTGGGTGAATACTTGGTCATCCTTCCTGATAGCACGGCATGATTGTATTGTCCCCATAGCGTCTCAGCCTAATGGCTTACAATGCAGTACGAGTGTAATATCGAAAGGGAACGTACTCTGTTACTAACGTAACCTCGGTTTCCTTAGATACAGAACTAGTACTGCATACTTTGCCATGCTATACGCAAGGACACCTCATGTCATCGCTTCAGGTGAATTAAATAAGTTTGCCTGGGTGAGATGGCCGCTTATATAGCCCGATGCCCTGCCCCTTTTGGCGGGTTCGGGTGGGCTTGCTCACCATAGGCTCACATACCGCCGGCATTGGTTCATTTCTATCGAACTTCACGAACCAATGGTCATGCAGTTTCATTGTGTGATTGAAAAAGGCTTCAGAAATCTGAGAAAAAGTATTTTTCCCCATAGCCTCTCAGCCTAACGGCTTACGACGCAGTACTCATTCGGTATCTAAAGGAACCAAGGTTACGTTAGTAATCGAGTATGTTTTCCCTCTATTTTAACTCAGTCACTTATGAATACATAAGTTGATGTGAAACTGTTAATTTGTTCAGTGGTGCTGTAGTTGTGGTGCTTTATTTAATGATGAGAAATACAAGTGTTTTACCAGTTCTTGAATTTCATTCGATGGAAGCAGGAGTAATTATACTATACTAAACATATCTGTTTCTAGTTACTCAAAGCATTAAAATTGCTTTAAAAATTCTAGTGGAAGACAAACACCTTACAGTCATGTGTTATTGCTACTAAAGAATACTGCAACACAAACCATCTGAAAGGGAGTTAGATATATTCTGTCAGATGAAGAAAATAATATTCAGTGCCATTTTTTTTACTATTATTATTTTTATTATTATTATTGAAATTGAAGGTGGATAGATGCAGAAAAAAGATGCCCTCTAGACCCATAAGCATGTGGAATTACCTCGATTTACAGGGTGAAAGTCTATCCTCTAACATACAAGACCCATAAAATTAGAACTTTTGAAGGTGGTTACAACCTGCTGATTTTAGGACTCATTAGGTGCACCTTCATTAACTAGTGGTGGCTAACTGGACCATTCTTTCAGGGCAAACGGTGTGCCTTTGCCATACTGACAACAACAAAAAGTCACACACCTATGTACCTACAGATAACAAGAGCAAAATCCAACAGATTCTACAATATCTCTAGCTATGGTCACGCGGCACGCCATCAAGCAAAATCAATTAGTTTCCCCTCTTGGGTGATGACAGCACAGAAAACACATTTGAATCAGTTATTAAAAGGTAAGAATGAGCAAAGATTTCTTTAGAGAAGAACAAGTTGATGTTTATGTTCTTACAGTAACACTCATGATTCATAGTTTTGGCTGTAACTATTTACTAGACAACTTGATCTGAGGTAAAATACTTCTGGTACAATTATGTTATGTTTTGTTAGAAAAGCAAATACCAGACATTACGTAACTTCATAGCAGAAAATATGATTCCAGGTTCTTTTATTTTTTAAATTACTGTGTAGTGTTAGAAGTTTAACTGACTGCATGCTTTGAAAAGTGCCAATTTATGTTGACTCTGAAAATGATTGGGAAGAGCAATCCATGTAAAATATGTTATTTTGTAAATATGCAGCATATATAGATTTATGTAAAAAATAAAGCACATTAAAATGCAATCATATGTTATATGCAAAAAAACTAAATACTTAACTAGGGTTTACTGCTAAAACACAAATATCTGTCAACATAGTCCATTTATATTCCTCTTAGTGTAATGAAAATATTTAAGATGTAGACATTTAAGATGACATTTAAGACATTTAATGACAGTCTGAGTTTTACTGTTTGCAGGTTTTATGTACAGCAACTAATGGATAACCTGACATTTACAAATAACATTCTCCTTGTGGAGGGACTGAAAGTTGCACCTCAGGCTTCCTATCTTGTTTTTATCTTCCTTTTCTTTTTTTACATCTTTGCAATGGGATGTAACATTGGACTAATAATACTGATTGGAATGGAGAAGAACCTACATCATCCTATGCATTTTCTTTTCTGTAACCTTCCAGTGAATGATATAATAGGGACAACTGTCATTTTACCACGCTTAATGCAGGATATTTTCAGACAGGCTTCAGAGCGCTATATAACATATGTGGAGTGTGTTATTCAAGCATATTTTGTTCACTTATTTGCAACAGCAAGCCACACTGCATTAGTAACCATGGCTTATGACAGACAAGTGGCTATATGCAATCCATTGCTATACACAACTATAATGACCAATAAAATGGTGGTTAAATTATCAGCAATAGCCTGGGCGCTGCCTGTAATTGTAGTGGCAATTATGATAGGTCTCACTGTACACCTGTCTCACTGCAGATCTAAAATTGAAAACCCTTTCTGTGACAATGCTTCGCTTTATAAATTGTCCTGTGAAAATGTGGCCATTAATAACATGTTTGGAATTGTTTATTCTGTGGCAGCACTCAGCATATCATTGACATTGATGTTTATAACATATATCAGGATTGTTGCTGTATGTATAATTAGCAAAAACAAAGCACTCAACAGTAAAGCCATAAAAACATGTGGCAGTCACATAGCCGTTTATTTAATAATGTTTGTTTCTTGCGCCATCATGATTTTTCTCCATCGTTTTCCTGAATACTCTGAAAACAGGAAGCTAGCTAGTATAATGTTTCATATAGTACCACCAGGACTAAATCCTATAGTATATGGTTTACAAACTAAAGAGATAAGACAAAAGATTGTTCAACTGTGGTGGAAAAAAAAAGTTAATATGTTGTGACTTATTTTTTAGGGATGTAAAAAATAAATAAAAAATTTAAGCTGAAATCATATTTTTAAAGAGTGAAAGAGCTAAAGCTGTTAAGGCATAGAGGGCACAAATTTACATTTGGCCACACCTGCAAATAACAAATGAATCTACCACGATTATTTCTTACCAGCCTTTAAACTGTTTGCATTAATAATAAAAAAGTGAATGTATATATATATATATATATATATATATATATATATACATTTATGTATTATGTATAAAATATAAACACTCCACCTGTTGACCAATCACTGTGGTGTTTGTTATTTGGTTGCTAAGTAATAGGAATTTTAAAATACTACATAATATGTACTATAATACATAAGCATCACCAGAGCCGCATTATCCTTATCCTAACGTAGGCTGCAGCCCACGATTATCTTTTGTGTCTTACAGGGTTGCTGACCGTCCCATATTTAAGGCAGAGAAGCCTTCTGTATGAAATCTAGGGTAAATGTTAATTATTACCCACATGGAAAAAACCTATATAAACATATATGTTTCAATATAGGTTTTGATATAGGTTTTTAATATATGTGACATATATCAAATTGGCCGTTTTCCTATATTATATGTACATATTTGAACATATATATGTACATATATGCACACATATATTTAGACATATATGTACATATATGTACACATATATTTACATAAATATTTGTGTGCATATATGTACATATATGTATATATATATGTGTGTATATATATATATATATGTGTACATATATGTACACAAATGTACACATATATACACATATATACACATATATGTACATATATGCACACATATATGTACACATATATATGTGCATACATATGCCTATATAGGTACATATATGCACGTATATATGCACCTATAGGTTCACCTATAATAGTAAAATTTAAATCCATAGCTGCTAGGCAACATACATAAAAGTCCAAAATGTAGAAATGTACATTATTTATTTACTCAAGATCAATCAAATAGTACAAAACAAAAAAATATAGAACAAGAACAAAAATAAGACAAAAAACTGAACAGAAAAAAAAATTATCTTTATTATTCTTTGAAGGTCTGTCATGACACGCCTCATCATCCTCCTCCTCCTTCTCTTCCTTCCTGCACTATCCAATGATGTTTGATAGGGTGTCCGAGAATTTTGTTTTCCTTTTTTTTCGGCGCACAAATTTTTAGCGGATAGGCATTTTCGTCCACACGGATCTGGCATTTTGGAAGAGTGAAACCGATGTTTTGAAACCGGGTCCCAGAGTGGATATATTTGAAAACGCCGCCTTTGCGATTCATCTGGACGGCGAATACGTACATTTTCTGAAAATATAAAGTCATCAGCCTACGTCTCGCCCCTAGTCAAACACCACTACATCACGTAACAGCAACAAAAACATGAACAAACACTGAACGATTGTATTTTTTATTAACTAACATTAACACGGATTAATAAATAAATTGTTCCATGTTCGTTTGTGTACCACGCACAAGGTTTATCAGCAAATCCATGTCTTCTTCTCCGTTTTAAGTGTATCTCTGTGGCAGAATTACAGCGCCACATGCTGGTCTGGCATGTATACTACATCGGTTTCGTGTGGACGCAGACATTTCTTGAGATGAGGGAAAAAAAGATCGGGGGTCCGTCTCCGTGTGGACGGGGCCGAAGAAGTAACGGGTACTTATGGTTATGGATAGAAATGTAGCGGAGTAAAGAGTACAATATTTGCCTCTCAAATGTACTTGAGTAAAGTCATGAGTACTCCCCAAAAATGATACTCGAGTAAAGTACAGATCCCTCAAAATTGTACTTAAGTACTGTACTCAAGTAAATGTACTCCGTTACTGTCCGGCTCTGTATATCATGTTAATATATTGCCATAGTTAAATTCCATAACATGCCAAATACATGTGATACCAATTTCACGTGTTCGCACATATATAAGTTCTTGCTAATTTTTTTCCGTTAATTCTTAGTTTTTGCCTTGATAATAGAAAATATGAGCTGGGCATCATGTATGACAGTCAAAAATGAGATATGAGCTACAAAATGACCAGATCCTGTCATTAGCTATATAGAAGACATATCTTGTATGTATAGGGCTTATATGTGGATATGAAGAATCAATACAGGAGACCTATATTTCCTGTATATGCACATATATGCACCTCAATTTTGCCTATATGTGGCATATATACGCATATATGCAGCATATATGCGCAGATGGGAGTTTTACTTACTCAAACATGTTCTGAGGGCAGAAAGGAAAGTGATTGGTTTACAGATTCAACCAATGAATTTGAAGCAGAGGCGGAGTCAGGAAATTTGAACGTGTGTCAATGTCAATGTCAATGTCACCTTTATTTATATAGCGCTTTAAACAAAATACATTGCGTCAAAGCAACTGAACAACATTCATTAGGAAAACAGTGTCAATAATGCAAAAATGATAGTTAAAGGCAGTTCATCATTGGATTCAGTTATGTCATCTCTGTTCAGTTAAATAGTGTCTGTGCATTTATTTGCAATCAAGTCAACGATATCGCTGTAGATGAAGTGTCCCCAACTAAGCAAGCCAGAGGCGACAGCGGCAAGGGACCGAAACTCCATCGGTGACAGAATGGAGAAAAAAACCTTGGGAGAAACCAGGCTCAGTTGGGGGGCCAGTTCTCCTCTGACCAGACGAAACCAGTAGTTCAATTCCAGACTGCAGCAAAGTCAGATTGTGCAGAAGAATCATCTGTTTCCTGTGGTCTTGTCCTGGTGCTCCTCTGAGACAAGGTCTTTACAGGGGATCTGTATCTGGGGCTCTAGTTGTCCTGGTCTCCGCTGTCTTTCAGGGATGTAGAGGTCCTTTCTAGGTGCTGATCCACCATCTGGTCTGGATACGGACTGGATCCGGGTGACTGCAGTGACCCTCTGATCTGGACACAGACTGGATCTGGTGGCCACGGTGACCTCGGAACAAGAGAGAAACAGACCAATATTAGCGTAGATGCCATTCTTCTAATGATGTAGCAAGTACATAGGTTGTTATGGGAAGTGTTTCCGGTTCCGGTTTACCTAATTAATGCAGCCTAAAAATCCTTTAACGGATTTGGATAATAAAAGCATATTAGTATTTTATGTGTATGCCAGGTTAAAGAGATGGGTCTTTAATCTAGATTTAAACTGCAAGAGTGTGTCTGCCTCCTGAACAATGTTAGGTAGGTTATTCCAGAGTTTGGGCGCCAAATAGGAAAAGGATCTGCCGCCTGCAGTTGATTGTGATATTCTAGGTATTATCAAATTGCCTGAGTTTTGAGAACGTAGCGGACGTAGAGGATTATAATGTAAAAGGAGCTCATTCAAATACTGAGGTGCTAAACCATTCAGAGCTTTATAAGTAATAAGCATTATTTTAAAATCTATGCGATGCTTGATAGGGAGACAGTGCAATGTTGACAGGACCGGGCTAATATGGTCATACTTCCTGGTTCTAGTAAGAACTCTTGCTGCTGCATTTTGGACTAGCTGTAGTTTGTTTACTAAGCGTGCAGAACAACCACCCAATAAAGCATTACAATAATCTAACCTTGAGGTCATAAATGCATGGATTAACATTTCTGCATTTGACATTGAGAGCATAGGCCGTAATTTAGATATATTTTTGAGATGGAAAAATGCAGTTTTACAAATGCTAGAAACGTGGCTTTCTAAGGAAAGATTGCGATCAAGTAGCACACCTAGGTTCCTAACTGATGATGAAGAATTGACAGAGCAACCATCAAGTCTTAGATAGTGTTCTAGGTTATTACAAGCAGAGTTTTTAGGTCCTATAATTAACACCTCTGTTTTTTCAGAATTTAGCAGTAAGAAATTACTCGTCATCCAGTTTTTTATATCGACTATGCAATCCATTAGTTTTTCAAATTGGTGTGTTTCACCGGGCTGCGAAGAAATATAGAGCTGAGTATCATCAGCATAACAGTGAAAGCTAACACCATGTTTCCTGATGATATCTCCCAAGGGTAACATATAAAGCGTGAAGAGTAGCGGCTCTAGTACTGAGCCTTGAGGTACTCCATACTGCACTTGTGATCGATAGGATACATCTTCATTCACTGCTACGAACTGATGGCGGTCATATAAGTAAGATTTAAACCATGCTAATGCACTTCCACTGATGCCAACAAAGTATTCAAGTCTATGCAAAAGAATGTTGTGGTCAATTGTGTCAAACGCAGCACTAAGATCCAATAAAACTAATAGAGAGATACACCCACGATCAGATGATAAGAGCGGATCATTTGTAACTCTAAGAAGAGCAGTCTCAGTACTATGATACGGTCTAAATCCTGACTGGAAATCCTCACATATACCATTTTTCTCTAAGAAGGAATATAATTGTGTGGATACCACCTTTTCTAGTATCTTGGACAGAAAAGGGAGATTCGAGATTGGTCTATAATTAACTAGTTCTTTGGGGTCAAGTTGTGGTTTTTTGATGAGAGGCTTAATAACAGCCAGTTTGAAGGTTTTGGGGACATGTCCTAATGACAATGAGGAATTAATAATAGTCAGAAGAGGATCTATGACTTCTGGAAGCACCTCTTTCAGGAGCTTAGATGGTATAGGGTCTAACATACATGTTGTTGGTTTAGATTATTTAACAAGTTTATACAATTCTTCCTCTCCTATGGTAGAGAATGAGTGGAACTGTTCCTCAGGGGGTCTATAGTGCACTGTCTGATGTGATACTGTAGCTGACGGCTGAATGGTTGCAATTTTATCTCTAATAGTATCGATTTTAGAAGTAAAGTAGTTCATAAAGTCATTACTGCTGTGGTGTTGGGAAATGTCAACACTTGTTGAGGCTTTATTTTTCGTTAATTTAGCCACTGTATTGAATAAATACCTGGGGTTATGTTTGTTTTCTTCTAAAAGAGAAGAAAAGTAATCGGATCTAGCAGTTTTTAATGCTTTTCTGTAGGATATGTTACTTTCCCGCCAAGCAATACGAAATACCTCTAGTTTTGTTTTCCTCCAGCTGCGCTCCATTTTTCGGGCTGCTCTCTTTAGGGTGCGAGTATGCTCATTATACCATGGTGTCAAACTGTTTTCCTTAACCTTCCTTAAGCGTAAAGGAGCAACTTTATTTAAAGTGCTAGAAAAGAGAGAGTCCATAGTTTCTGTTACATCATCAAGTTGTTCTGAGGTTTTGGATATGCTAAGGAATTTGGATACATCAGGAAGATAACTTAAAAAGCAGTTTTTTGTTTTAGAAGTGATGGTTCTTCCATACTTGTAACAAGAAGTAGAATTTACAATTTTGGCTATATGAATTTTGCAAAGAACTAAATAATGATCTGAGATATCATCACTTGGCTGAATAATTTCAACACCATCAACATCAATTCCGTGACAGTATTAAATCTAGAGTATGATTTCGACAATGAGTAGGTCCTGAAACGTGTTGTCTAACACCAATAGAGTTCAGAATGTCTATAAATGGTGATCCCAATTCATCGTTTTCATTATCAACATGGATATTAAAATCACCAACTATTAAAACTTTATCTGCAGCCAGAACTAACTCGGATGTAAAATCACCAAACTCTTTAATAAAGTCTGTATGGTGCCCTGGTGGCCTGTATACAGAAGCCAGTACAAACATAACAGGGGATTTATCATTAACATTTGTTTCTTTGGATAATGTTATATGAAGTACCATTACTTCAAACGAGTTATACTTGTAGCCTGCCCTCTGAGAAATCCTGAAAACGTTGTTATAAATTGAAGCAACACCTCCACCTTTGCCTTTTAGACGTGGCTCATGTTTATAACAGTAATCTTGGGGGGTGGACTCATTTAAAATAATGTAATCATCAGATGTGGAAGGAATACTTCAGACAGATACGTTACTGAGGCTTTGTGGGAGGCATTTATTGCAAGGTAAGTTAATTTACCATGTATTCTCATGAAAAAAATGAAAATCTCTAACATATGCAATCCATTAGTTTTTCAAATTGGTGTGTTTCACCGGGCTGCGAAGAAATATAGAGCTGAGTATCATCAGCATAACAGTGAAAGCTAACACCATGTTTCCTGATGATATCTCCCAAGGGTAACATATAAAGCGTGAAGAGTAGCGGCTCTAGTACTGAGCCTTGAGGTACTCCATACTGCACTTGTGATCGATAGGATACATCTTCATTCACTGCTACGAACTGATGGCGGTCATATAAGTAAGATTTAAACCATGCTAATGCACTTCCACTGATGCCAACAAAGTATTCAAGTCTATGCAAAAGAATGTTGTGGTCAATTGTGTCAAACGCAGCACTAAGATCCAATAAAACTAATAGAGAGATACACCCACGATCAGATGATAAGAGCGGATCATTTGTAACTCTAAGAAGAGCAGTCTCAGTACTATGATACGGTCTAAATCCTGACTGGAAATCCTCACATATACCATTTTTCTCTAAGAAGGAATATAATTGTGTGGATACCACCTTTTCTAGTATCTTGGACAGAAAAGGGAGATTCGAGATTGGTCTATAATTAACTAGTTCTTTGGGGTCAAGTTGTGGTTTTTTGATGAGAGGCTTAATAACAGCCAGTTTGAAGGTTTTGGGGACATGTCCTAATGACAATGAGGAATTAATAATAGTCAGAAGAGGATCTATGACTTCTGGAAGCACCTCTTTCAGGAGCTTAGATGGTATAGGGTCTAACATACATGTTGTTGGTTTAGATTATTTAACAAGTTTATACAATTCTTCCTCTCCTATGGTAGAGAATGAGTGGAACTGTTCCTCAGGGGGTCTATAGTGCACTGTCTGATGTGATACTGTAGCTGACGGCTGAATGGTTGCAATTTTATCTCTAATAGTATCGATTTTAGAAGTAAAGTAGTTCATAAAGTCATTACTGCTGTGGTGTTGGGAAATGTCAACACTTGTTGAGGCTTTATTTTTCGTTAATTTAGCCACTGTATTGAATAAATACCTGGGGTTATGTTTGTTTTCTTCTAAAAGAGAAGAAAAGTAATCGGATCTAGCAGTTTTTAATGCTTTTCTGTAGGATATGTTACTTTCCCGCCAAGCAATACGAAATACCTCTAGTTTTGTTTTCCTCCAGCTGCGCTCCATTTTTCGGGCTGCTCTCTTTAGGGTGCGAGTATGCTCATTATACCATGGTGTCAAACTGTTTTCCTTAACCTTCCTTAAGCGTAAAGGAGCAACTTTATTTAAAGTGCTAGAAAAGAGAGAGTCCATAGTTTCTGTTACATCATCAAGTTGTTCTGAGGTTTTGGATATGCTAAGGAATTTGGATACATCAGGAAGATAACTTAAAAAGCAGTTTTTTGTTTTAGAAGTGATGGTTCTTCCATACTTGTAACAAGAAGTAGAATTTACAATTTTGGCTATATGAATTTTGCAAAGAACTAAATAATGATCTGAGATATCATCACTTGGCTGAATAATTTCAACACCATCAACATCAATTCCGTGACAGTATTAAATCTAGAGTATGATTTCGACAATGAGTAGGTCCTGAAACGTGTTGTCTAACACCAATAGAGTTCAGAATGTCTATAAATGGTGATCCCAATTCATCGTTTTCATTATCAACATGGATATTAAAATCACCAACTATTAAAACTTTATCTGCAGCCAGAACTAACTCGGATGTAAAATCACCAAACTCTTTAATAAAGTCTGTATGGTGCCCTGGTGGCCTGTATACAGAAGCCAGTACAAACATAACAGGGGATTTATCATTAACATTTGTTTCTTTGGATAATGTTATATGAAGTACCATTACTTCAAACGAGTTATACTTGTAGCCTGCCCTCTGAGAAATCCTGAAAACGTTGTTATAAATTGAAGCAACACCTCCACCTTTGCCTTTTAGACGTGGCTCATGTTTATAACAGTAATCTTGGGGGGTGGACTCATTTAAAATAATGTAATCATCAGATGTGGAAGGAATACTTCAGACAGATACGTTACTGAGGCTTTGTGGGAGGCATTTATTGCAAGGTAAGTTAATTTACCATGTATTCTCATGAAAAAAATGAAAATCTCTAACATTTAAAAAGATAATTAGCGAACAAAGATACACAGAAGAAATAATCATACATTTTCACTTGGCTGCTTCATCAGTTGATTGCAGCAAAGCTGGTTATGAGGGAACTGGAGGAAAATATGCTTTTCCAATGCTTCCACACTGTCTGTGAAACCGAAATGAGAAAAAGTACTCATTCTTATCTCCTTGACATTACATCAGTCAGTTAGCGTTAGCATTAGCATTAGCACTGCTCTCAGGATGCTGCTCTCAGGGCAGAAGTACTCAATATTCATATTACTATTATTTTACTAAAATATGTGCTGCTCTCAGGGCACGAGTAATCAATATTCATATTACTGTTATTTTTAGTGTATTATGTGCTGCTCTCAGGGCAGAACTACTCAGTATTCATATTACTATTATTTTACTAAAATATGTGCTGCTCTCAGGGCACGAGTACTCTATATTCATATTACTGTTATTTTTAGTGTATTATGTGCTGCTCTCAGGGAAAAAGTACTCAATATTCATATTACTGTTATTTTACTAAACTATGTGCTGCTCTCACGGCACGATTACTCAATATTCATATTACTGTTCTGTTTAGTGTAATGTGCTGCTCTCAGGGTAGGAGTACTCAATATTCATATTACTATTATTTTACTAAAATATGTGCTGCTCTCAGGGCACGAGTAATCAATATTCATATTACTGTTATTTTTAATGTATTATGTGCTGCTCTCAGGGCAGAAGTACTCAATATTCATATTACTGTTATTTTACTAAACTATGTGCTGCTCTCATTGCATGAGTACTCAATATTCATATTACTGTTATGTTTAGTGTAACGTGCTGCTCTCTGGGTAGGAGTACTCAATATTCATATTAATGTTATTTTTACTGATCTATGTGCTGCTCTCAGGGCAGGTTTACTCAATATTCATATTACTGTTATTTTAACTGATCTATGTGCTGCTCTCAGGGCAGGAGTACTCATTATTCATATTACTATTATTTTACTAAAATATGTGCTGCTCTCAGGGCACGAGTACTCAATATTCATATTACTGTTATTTTTAGTGTAACATGCCGCTCTCAGGGTAGGAGTAATCAATATTCATATTACTGTTATTTTTTCTGATCTATGTGCTGCTCTCAGGGCAGGAGTAATAAATATTCATGTTACTGTTATTTTTACTGATCTATGTGCTGCTCTCAGGGCAGGAATACTCTATTCATATTACTGTTATTTTTACTGATCTATGTGCTGCTCTCAGGGCAGGTTTACTCAATATTCATATTACTGTTATTTTACTAAACTATGTGCTGCTCTCAGGGCAAAAGTACTCAATATTCATATTACTATTATTTTACTAAAATATGTGCTGCTCTCAGGGCACGAGTACTCAATATTCATATTACTATTATGTTTAGTGTAACAGGCTGCTCTCAGGGTAGGAGTACTCAATATTCATATTACTGTTATTTTTACTGATCTATGTGCTGCTCTCAGGGCAGGAGTAATCAATTTTCGTATTACTGTTATTTTTAATTATCTATGTGCTGCTCTCAGGGCAGGAATACTCAGTATTTATATTACTGTTATTTTAATAAACGATGCACTGCTCTCAGGGCAGGAGTACTCTATATTCATACTACTGCTATTTTTAGTGTATTATATGCTGGTCTGGGGCAGAAGTACTCAATATTCATATTACTGTTATTTTTAATGAACTATGAGCTGCTCTCAGGGCAGGAGTACGTGATATTCATATTTTTAAGAGTAATCAGTTTTTTTTTATCATTACATTTATAAATCAATAGACAATTTCTGCATTATTGAATAATATTTTATTTTCACCACTGTTTAACACCATATACTAACTGTTGTACTTTGCATGCATATTACAATATATATATATATATATATATATATATGTGTGTGTGTGTGTGTGTGTGTGTGTGTGTATATTTCTGAAATAGTATTCTTGTAAACATTTTATTATCTCAACACACACACACACATATATATTGTGACGAGTCAGCTGCCTCCTCCCTGATTGTCACCGGCACCCCGTCCTAAATCGCCGCCCTTCACCAGGCTCCCGACTGGAGTGGGTGTGTAAGAGGAGGGGCGCTGGACGAGTCAGGGCTGGCGGCGTGTGATGGGGAACACCTGAAGGAAATGGAGCCTCATCACCACCGGTGTTTAAAAGCACAACGCGCCTCTCCTTGGGAGACCGGTCTCTTCCCCGTGCATGCACACTGGTGTCCTCATGGGTCCAGGAAGGGTGCGTTGAGGGACTCCCGCGCCACTAGAGACGTGAGCTGCCGTGCCCGCAATCCGGATGGGAACCGCACCCGTTTACACGGCCGTCGGGCCAGGATGCCGGGCCGTCCATCCCCTGCCAGTGCCGCGGCCAACGAGAGTGATGTGGCCGCTAGAGGAAGCCGCCGCCCCTCGCGCCCCGGACCGAAGAGGGGAGCGCGTGTGGCCGCCGGACTCCGCCCCTTACCTGGACCCTTCCTCCATGAACACTGCCCGACCGACACGAACCCCGCAGCACGACGAGGACACCAGATTCCCTGTTTATTTTGGACACTCTTCCCCTTTGGCAACCTTTATCCCCTGTTTTATTTGATTTTCTGTTATTAAAAGCCTCTCCAAGGCCTGACGCTACGCCCACTGTGTCTGTCTTGTGCTCCTCCCATCACTATATATATACAGTATATATATATATATATATATATATATATATATATATATATATATATATATATATATATATATATATATATATGTGTTGAAATAATAAAATGTTTACAAGAATACTATTTCAGAAATGCTCCATCACAGTGATTGGATGTTTATTAAGAACAAAAAGACCAGAAAAGCACGTAAACATTTGAAATGGGTCATTATTATGGCAGTAACAGGTATGCAACACAATTTTTAAATATTTATAGGCCTACAATTACATGCTTAAAAATGCAAACCAAGTAGCTTTGTTTGCCTCGTGTAAATAAGAGGTTGCATTTACTTAATAATGCTAATCTCCACATTTTTAATAACACCCATCATTTTGAGAGATAAAATTTAAGAAAAAACATTTCAGCTATATTGGGTCTATTTTCCTTTTAAACCAGAGATTTTAATAAATAACACATATTATATTATTACATTTAAACCTATTATTCCAAGGGTATTACATTTTATTTAGAGCAGACAACCATGCAACTGGCCATGTCTGCAGTGCGTTCCTAGGTTCACACATCTATCTTCTCCACTGTGAATAAATCATCAAATCCATGAGTTATCACTGAGGTGTCATGTAAATAATTCTTTACATATGTTCATATGAATAGCAATTGCCATCTGAATTGTGAGAGAAGTCCTGAGTTGACTTGGTGAAACATAAATGTGATTTCAAAAGTTCCGGGTGTCAATCTATGTGCAACTACTTAATGTTCTCATAGGCTGTTGCAGAGAAATTAAGACCTGTAATTCTAAAAATAACCAAAATGTTATTGTTGTGACTTCTTTCCTTTTTTAAACAATTACAATTACAAACTAATCCAGTGAATTAAATGCATGTACAATACACAGGAATATTTCGCTGCAAAAGGTAGGTGCATCATTAAACTGCTGTAGTTTGAACGTGCTCCCTTTAAACCAGGCCCTAGGTCGCCTTGCAAGATATCTTCTCAAAGCCAGTTTCTCAAAGTCTCCAGAAGTGTTTGCAACATCTTCCTGCATTTGAAATGCATAAAGTGTCTGGTTTCAATTTACACTGATGATTATGAAAAAATAAGTAAAAATATAAAAATAAAAACAAAAACATTATTTTACCTGAAGTCTTTGGTTTTGGACGTTGAATCATGAACATCCTCATTTTCATCTATTTCCTGGACCAATTTATTTTGTGGAGCAAACTTGCAACCCAGGAACATTACATATATGAACAGCTCACTGTCCAGCATCTGAAATTTAGCAATGTAAGCAAACATAATTACTAGTAAAATCATAAAAATCACATTTCAACTCCCTAAAAATTGACAATTTCTTAATGACACATAATACATCCTTAAACCCTGCCATTTCTACAGCCTACTGTACTCTGTTTGGCCTCAGCTAGAATTACAGTGATTGAGGGCAGATTAGAGTAGTAGACGTTTGAAGGACAGCCGATGACATCCATAGGCTGGCATTATGCAAACAAACCTAAAAGGTAACTGGTAACATGAAGTGAGATTGGAGTTTCTGACACTCATTTCAGCACAGTAGTTCAGAATCAGTTTTCTTACTTTTACGAGACAAAACTTTATTTGTTGTGCAATTTGATCTGTAAACCTTTGCAGACCTTTTTACATTTACAAACAGCTATATTGCAATTCATGAAAAATAATATTTGAGGGGAAAATAATATGGGCACTTATATCAGCAATAATATGGGCACAAATATCAGCAAGTTTCTCAAATAAAACTAGAGGAGCTTGCAAAGAAAGTCCAGAAATTTCCTTTCTCCAAGAAGGGACTACTGATGGCTTCTGCCTTTTCCAAGAATGTTATTCTGCAAAGAGAAAAAAAACTACATGACATTTTCACAGCTGTAAAAAAAAACAAATGTATGGGCCCTGAAAGCAGCACATAGTTTAGTAAAATAACAGTAATATGAATATTAAACAATCCCGCCCTAAGAGCAGCATATAATACACTAAAAATAACAGTAATGTGAATATTGAGTACTCCTGCCTTGAGAGCAGTGCATAGATAATTAAAATAATAGTAATATGAATATTGAGTATTTTCTGCCCTGAAAGCAGCACATAGTTTAGTAAAATAAAAGTAATATGAATATTGAGTACTCCTGCCCTGAGAGCAGCGCATAGATTATTAAAATAATAGTAATAAAAAATATTGAGTATTCCTGCCCTGAGAGCAGGGCATAGATTATTCAAATAATAGTAATATGAATATTGAGTATTCCTGCCCTGAGAGCAGCACATAGTTTAGTAAAATAATAGTAATATGAATATGGAGTACTCCTGCCCTGAGAGTAGCACATACTTTAGTAAAATAACAGTAATATGAATATGGAGTACTCCTGCCCTGAGAGCAGCACATAATGCAATAACAATAACAGTAATGTGAATATTGAATACTCCTGCCCTGAGAGCAGCTCATAGTTTAGTAAAATTATAGTAATATGAATATTGAGTACGTCTGCCCTGAGAGCAGCACATAGTTTAGTAAAATAACAGTAATGTGAATATGGAGTATTCCTACCCTGAGAGCAGCGCATGGATTATTAAAGAAGGCAAGGACATTGTAAGCAAGCTAACTGAATACTACTCAGGCTGGTTTCATCTGAAAAAGGCAGAGGCAAGGATGATAAGACTAAAATAAACACTATTACAATTATGTAAAGCAAGGAGACAGTTCCAAGAGTCCATTGCACAATCAGAGAAAGACCCGGAAAAACAAGCATCCCCTGTACAGAAGTAAATGCAAAAATACAGATTAACAATTGAGAACTAGTCATTGAGCCTGGAAAACCTGAATCAAGCAAAACTTCAGCTCATTTAAAACAGTCAAAAACAACAATTTCAGGATGAAATTGAGGCTCTGAGAAAGAATATTCCTGTTAAGAAAAGAAGTCAGCTGTTCAAGCTTGACCCTGTACTTCAGTATGGGATACTAAGAGTGGGAGGTAGGCTTAACAGAGCAGCCATGCCAGATGAATCCAGAAATCCCGCAATCCTCTCAAAATTTCAACTTTTATTCTAAATGATATTCATCAAAGATGTGGACACTGGTTGAAACTACATGTTATCTACTCTCAGTCAAAAAGTCTGGATCCCCCAAGCCAATTTAGCAATTTGAAAACTTATCCATAAATGTGCAGTTTGTTGCAGACTTAAAGGAATGTTTCACTTTCAAATTAAATTTTGATAAGTTTTAGCTTACCTCAAGGGCATCCAAGATGTAGGTTTCTTTGTTTCCGCAGTATTTCCCATTTTTATATTTTTAGGTCAAACCATTCTTGTCTGTGACTCATATAATGGAGGTCTATGGTCACCACCTCAAAGAGCATGCACAGAGGAGTCCAAATTAAACAATTCCCCATCGTAAGTACAGATTGATGACCTAAGACACGAAACGAGCGGTTTGTGTAAGAAAACTACACTGATGTGACATGTGCGCGTGCAATGGCTTAGTCTGCGCAAGAGCGGAAAGTGCCGGAAGTGATCTCTCACGTGTGTACATCACTCATTGTTTACACTAACTGTCTATGGTTTACACAGAGATTTCAGAAGTGTTACCTTTCACTGTGAAGATCTAAACATATTTAGACATACAGGAAAATTGCAATGGAAGACAATTTCAATATATCAACAGACGTAGAATTTTTTTCACAACCATATTTATTTGAACCAGAATACTGTAACACTAATGAGCAGACGGTATTCAACCATCTGTTCCATATTAATGAATCCTGACTCTCTAACACATTCTGCACTCAAAGATCAGAACTTGAGTAAAAAAAACAAGGACTTTTGTTTTACAACACCTTCCAACATAACTCACCACTCGGGTGCCGCGATGTCGGCAATACCCTGACAGGGTGACAGTTATTACACCTTCGAGACTGTCCAGAGATACTCGCGTGAGCCTCAAAGGAAAGACAAACACCCGCCTTTTTTCACTCACGGCACGACAACACATTCCACAACACAGACACACACACTCACCAACACACGAGCATTTCTGGCTCGCACAAGGACCTTTTTGATAAAACTACCTCTAAATGTATTTAAGTGTATCTCTTTATGTGCTCAGATGTATTCACGTGGCATAGTGGAATAGATATAATGTTACTGTGTGTTTAATCAAACTTTATATGCATATAGTTAGGAACAACTCTGTATCTCTGTACCTCTGACTCGCAAAATTATAGTTTTTGGTGTCTGTATAATCGTAAAAACCCGACTGTGACGAATCTTGATGGCAAATTACAAAAATATGCATTGTTTCAAAAGTACAATCTTTCTGAGGAAAAATGTTTAATTTTGTCATCGCCATAAATTAGACCAGTGGGCGGAAATCAGCAAACAAATTAGATTCTTCCCTCCTCTGTTTCTCACACTTCATTGGTTCATAAGGAAAGATAGGTGTAAACCTACCTTTCCATAAAAACAGAGGAAAACCCTTGTTCTTGGCATTCCGCCAGAGAAAGAAGGGGGTTCTCAGCTTCGTGATCGGACTTTTCAAGAAGTTTCTCCGTTTGTTCTTCTTTACTTTTTTCTTTCATTTTAGTTTTTCTTTATTGTCTTCTGATATTTGACTTCGTTCAATTGTCTTCACGAGCCAAATGAACTTAAGTCTAATCATCTTTTGGCAATGTTTACATTCGCGTTAACCATCTAGCTCGCGCATCATCTGCTCTGGAAAGAACAACGCCGAAGCCACACCAACGGACAATTTGAACTCAGCTACACACAAGAGCCAGATCAAAGCAAGTACTTTCTTATATTGCAACTTAAAATTGCTGTTTAAGGTTGTCTAGGCTATTCCATTTTTGTGAAATTATTTAATGACTTGGGGTCTCTTGCAAAGTGAACTGTTTGAAAATTGTCACTCTGAGATCTGCCTTCACTCTCTCTCTCTCTCTCTCTCTCTCTCTCTCTCGTTTCTCTCCCTCTCTATCTCATTACTATTCTCGTTCGATAATCTTGTTTAAATTGTTTGTTTGTTTTGCTATATACTCATATTTACTCTGTGTGAATTGTAGTTATGTACTCTTTAGTCTGCTTTTATTAAATACAATAATTTGCTTGAATTGAACCGTTTTATTGCTCATTGAGATCGAAGTCCCTGAATCGTGTGATCTAAGCTACAAGTTTTGTTTTCTAGGAATTAATTTCAGTAATCTAAATAGTACACACACAGAAAATATTGTTTTTTCCTGATCAGAAGATTAATATTTCCTGGAGTTTGTAAGAAGGGTATTTTTATTGATTTTTGATAAGGAAGTCTAGCTTCCAGTTCGCGTGACGAACAGATTGTCTAAATAACTTAAATTAATTCTAGTAAAGGTTACCTTTACATGATTAAATATTCCCTCTTTGGGTAATTTAATATTTGTAAGCAATAAACACATCATATTCATAGACCTATGAATAATCACTTCATTTGAGTTAATTATTCCCCAGAAAGTGATTGTTGCTACATATTTTATGGGTGGAGAATGCAGGCATTTTTGGATGTTAATATTATGTATGCGCATTTTTGAATTGTGAGTTAAGTTGTGCTTCGAGCGAACTCATTCGATACAAAAGCCAGCTGTTCAGCACATTAACAGTTTTCTAAAAATACCTAACAGTATAGTCACTGTTATTTTAATAAAAGTAAACTGCAGTATAATGTTAAAAGTCTCCTGTTAAGAGAAGACCAAGATCTCTCTGCAGTGAGAACATTTTAATATTAATAACCTGCCTATTAAAAGACAAAGAAATCTATTTTTTGAGTGCAATATGTAAATCTGAACATGAGCGATGTTCCTCTGATTCAGTAGTAAAAAGGCCGTGTAATTACATATCGTTATTGAATTCGTGGTGAACCACAGTGATATTCAAAAAAATAAACGATAAAACTCCTGGTCTAAAATTGGCTTAGCTACCCGATTGTAAACCTAAAACATTTAAATCATAAGTGCTATTTTGATAAATGTCAAGTCAAGTCACCTTTATTTATATAGTGCTTTAAACAAAATTCATTGCGTCAAAGCAACTGAACAACATTCATTAGGAAAACAGTGTGTCAAAATGCAAAATGACAGTTAAAGGCAGTTCATCATTGAATTCAGTGATGTCATCTCTGTTTAGTTTAAATAGTGTCTGTGCATTTATTTGCAATCAAGTCAATGATATCGCTGTAGATGAAGTGACCCCAACTAAGCAAGCCAGAGGTGACAGCGGCAAGGAACCGAAATTCCATCAGTGACAGAATGGAGAAAACAACCTTGGGAGAAACCAGGCTCAGTTTGGGGGGCCAGTTCTCCTCTGACCAGACGAAACCAGTAGTTCAATTCCAGGCTGCAGCAAAGTCAGATTGTGCAGAAGAATCATCTGTTTCCTGTGGTCTTGTCCTGGTGGTCATCTGAGACAAGGTCTTTACAGGGGATCTGTATCTGGGGCTCTAGTTGTCCTGGTCTCCGCTGTCTTTCAGGGATGTAGAGGTCCTTACTAGGTGCTGATCCATCATCTGGTCGGGATACATACTGGATCCGGGTGACTGCAGTGACCCTCTGATCTGGATACAGACTGGATCTGGTGGCTACGGTGACCTCGGAATAAGAGAGAAACAGACCAATATTAGCGTAGATGCCATTCTTCTAATGATGTAGCAAGTACATCGGGTGGTATGGGAAGTGTTCTTGGTTCCGGTTTACCTAATTAATGCAGCCTAAAAATCCTTTAAAGGATTTGGATATTAAAAGCATATTAGTATGTTATGTGTAAACCAGGTTAAAGAGATGGGTCTTTAATCTAGATTTAAACTTCAAGAGTGTGTCTGCCTCCCAAACAATGTTAGGTATGTTATTCCAGAGTTTAGGCACCAAATAGGAAAAGGATCTGCCGCCCGCAGTTGATTTTGATATTCTAGGTATTATCAAATTGCCTGAGTTTTGAGAACGTAGCGGACGAATAGGATTATAATGTAAAAGGAGCTCATTCAAATACTGAGGTGCTAAACCATTCAGGGTAGTAATAAGCAAGTAATAAGCAATATTTTAAAATCTATACGATGTTTGATAGGGAGCCAGTGCAGTGTTGACAGGACCGGGCTAATATGGTCATACTTTCTGGTTCTAGTAAGAACTCCTGCTGCTGCATTTTGGACTAGCTGTAGTTTGTTTACTAAGCTGTGAGGATTTCCAGTCAGGATTTAGACCGTATCATAGTACTGAGACTGCTGTCCTTAGAGTTACAAATGATCTGCTCTTATCATCTGACCATAGGAGTATCTCTCTATTAGTTTTATTTAGATCTTAGTGCTGCGTTTGACACAATTGACCACAACATTCTTTTGCATAGACTTGAACACTTTGTTGGCATCAATGGAAGTGCATTAGCATGGTTTAAATCTTGCTTATATGACCGCCATCAGTTCGTAGCAGTGAATGAAGATGTATCATATCGATCACAAGTGCAGTATGGAGTACCTCAAGGCTCAGTACTAGGGCCGCTACTCTTCACGCTTTATATGTTACCCTTGGGAGATGTCATCAGAAACATGGTGTTAGCTTGCACTGTAGTGCTGATGATACTCAGCTCTATATTTCTTCGCGGCCCGGTGAAACAGACCAATTTGAAAAACTAATGGAATGCATAGTCGATATAAAAAACTGGATGACGAGTAATTTCTTGCTGCTAAATTCTGAAAAAACAGAGGTGTTATTTATAGGCAGTGTTGGGGAGTAACTAGTTACATGTAACGGCGTTACGTAATTTAATTACAAAATTATTGTAACTGTAATTAGTTACAGTTACTAAGAAAAAATGTTTAATTAAATTACAGTTACTTATGAAATTTTTTACGATTACAAAGGGGATTACATTTGAATATTTACCCACATCCACATACAGATTTAACTGATTTCTTTCCCAAATTGCACTGACTATTCTGAGACATGAGACGGGATGCGGAAACACAGTTTGGTTCGTAGAATCCAGTTATAAAAACGAAATGCCTAACGCGGACGGAATATGCCACATTTTGGATGACTAAATCAAAAGTAGGTCAGTACACTTGAATCAAAACATGACATCGACTACTGTCTGTGAATATAAAGCCCCAAAAATGCAATATAGTGTCTGTGGAAATCAGAGAACCGGGACAATTCCCGGTGGCCTGGCAGCCGATTTTGCCCCACTATTTAATATCATTATTGTATAATTGCCTGCCGAATGTACTAAAGCGATCATTTGCGAATCCGCCATTTGATAATTAAATCTCTAACAAGTCATGAATTGTTACTTGTGACTCGCGCGCTCTCCGCGCCTCCGCCAAACGGTTTGGATCAGACTCCGAGTAATGAGAGAGAGAGAGAGAGAGAGAGAGAGAGAGAGAACAGTAGACTACGCTACGACAGACAACAACACAACCCTTACGAAAATTAACATTTTAATATTTAACTATAAATCCAGAGAAAATGGTTACTATTGTTTAACTGTGATAACCAAAAATGTAAAATTATTTTACAAATGTATTCATTTAAAAATAAATACAAATCCATTTGCAAAAAACAAAACAAAACAAGGTTATTTTACGTTTATATAGGCTAATAAAAGCATGGTCAATTTTTGTAAGGGAAAAACATGACTCGTGTACAGTATTAGGATTTTTCTATAAAGATATTGTAGTATTGTAAAGTATTGTATTGTAAAGTATAGTTTTGTTCAATCTTGAGTATTAAAGTCATGAGAGAGATGGATAACAGGGCAAAATAAAGAGACTGAAGAGAAAAATGGAAGTGAAGGTGCAGTTCAGGAGAGAACTTTTAATTATTTTGCATGTCCCCAAATTAAAGATTTAAACCTTTTTTTTATGTCAGGTCCATACAAAAAATAGCTTTGTCCATGAATTTGTTTGTATGAGTTTGAATTTTCCAGTCTGAATTTTTTTCCCAGTCCGCCCCTCCTGTAAATTAATGGCAAAGACATGGTTTCATTTACTACACATAGGCCTACTGAAGCTTGCAGTGTTTTCAACCTCTGCTGCCTCAATATAGGAGTACACGAGCACATAAACATAATTTCTAGAACTGCTCTGTGTCACTTCATGTGCATTTTACTTATTTTGAGAAAACTATCATCATATACAGAGACAGCAGTTTCAAAAAAACACCAATGTTTCAGGAGTTTATTACACAGAATACGTCACATGCTTATTAGATAACTGTATTTAAGTTGATGTATATGCTTTTATTTATTATTCTTTAATTTTCACAAATTTAGAAAAGTAATCAAAATGTACTGAAAAGTAATTAGTTACATTACTTTAATAAAGTAATTGAAAAAGTTACACTACTATTACATTTTAAACAGGGTAACTTGTAATCTGTAACCTATTACATTTCCAAAGTAACCTTCCCAACACTGTTTATAGGACTTAAAAACTCTGCTTGTAATAACCTAGAACACTGTCTAAGACTTGATGGTTGCTATGTCAATTCTTCGTCATCAGTTAGGAACCTAGGTGTGCTATTTGATCGCAATCTTTCCTTAGAAAGCCATGTTTCTAGCATTTGTAAAACTGAATTTTTCCATCTCAAAAATATATCTAAATTACGGCCTATGCTCTCAATGTCAAATGCAGAAATGTTAATCCATGCATTTATGACCTCAAGGTTAGATTATTGTAATGTTTTATTGGGTGGTTGTTCTGCACGCTTAGTAAACAAACTACAGCTAGTCCAAAATGCAGCAGCAAGAGTTCTTACCAGAACCAGGAAGTATGACCATATTAGCCCGGTCCTGTCAACACTGCACTGGCTCCCTATCAAACATTGTATAGATTTTAAAATATTGCTTATTACTTATAAAGCCCCAAATGGTTTAACACCTCAGTATTTGAATGAGCTCCTTTTACATTATAATCCTCTACGTCCGCTACGTTCTCAGAACTCAGGCAATTTGATAATACCTAGAATATCAAAATCAACTGCGGGCGGCAGATCCTTTTCCTATTGGGTGCCTAAACTCTGGAATAACCTACCTAACATTGTTCGGGAGGCAGACACACTCTTGCAGTTTAAATCTAGATTAAAGACCCATCTCTTTAACCTGGCTTACACATAACATACTAATATGCGTTTAATATCCAAATCCGTTCAAGGATTTTTAGGCTGCATTAATTAGGTAAACCGGAACCGGAAACATCTTCCCATAACACCCTATTTACTTGCTACATCATTAGAAGAATGGCATCTACGCTAATATTTGTCTGTTTCTCTCTTATTCCGAGGTCACCTTAGCCACCAGATCCAGTCTGTATCCAGATCAGAGGGTCACTGCAGTCACCCAGATCCAGTATGTATCCAGGCCAGATGGTGGATTAGCACCTAGAAAGGACCTCTACAGCCCTGAAAGACAGCGGAGACCAGGACAACTAGAGCCCCAGATACAGATCCCCTGTAAAGACCTTGTCTCAGAGGACCACCAGGACAAGACCACAGGAAACAGATGATTCTTCTGCACAATCTGACGTTGCTGCAGCCTGGAATTGAACTACTGGTTTCGTCTGGTCAGAGGAGAACTGGCCCCCCAACTGAGCCTGGTTTCTCCCAAGGTTTTTTTCTCCATTCTGTCACCGATGGAGTTTCGGTTCCTTGCCGCTGTCGCCTCTGGCTTGCTTACTTGGGGTCACTTCATCTACAGCGATATCGTTGACTTGATTGTAAATAAATGCACAGACACTATTAACTGAACAGAGATGACATCACTGAATTCAATGATGAACTGCCTTTAACTATCATTTTGCATTATTGACACACTGTTTTCCTAATGAATGTTGTTCAGTTGCTTTGACGCAATGTATTTTGTTTAAAGCGCTATATAAATAAAGGTGACTTGACTTGACTTGACTAAGCTGGCAGAACAACCACCCAATAAAGCATTACAATAATCTAACCTTGAGGTCATAAATGCATGGATTAACATTTCTGCATTTGACATTGAGAGCATAGGCCGTAATTTAGATATATTTTTGAGATGGAAAATGCAGTTTTACAAATGCTAGAAACGTGGCTTTCTAAGGAAAGATTGCGATCAAGTAGCAGGCCTAGGTTCCTAGCTGATGACGAAGAATTGACAGAGCAGCCATCAAGTCTTAGACAGTGTTCTAGGTTATTACATGCAGAGTTTTTAGGTCTTATAATTAACACCTCTGTTTTTTCAGAATTTAGCAGTAAGAAATTACTCGTCATCCAGTTTTTTATATCGACTATGCATTCCATTAGTTTTTCAAATTGGTGTGTTTCACCGGGCCGCGAAGAAATATAGAGCTGAGTATCATCAGCATAACAGTGAAAGCTAACACCATATTTCCTTATGATATCTCCCAAGGGTAACATATAAAGCATGAAGAGTAGCGGCCCTAGTACTGAGCCTTGAGGTACTCCATACTCCACTTGTGATCGATATGATACATCTTCATTCACTGCTAAGAACTGATGACGGTCAGATAAGTACGATTTAAACCATGCTAATGCACTTCCATTAATGCCAACAAAGTGTTCAATCTATGCAAAAGAATGTTGTGGTCAATTGTGTCAAACGCAGCACTAAGATCCAATAAAACTAACAGCGAGATACAATGTGTATGGTAGTCAACAGATGGACAAATCCTCTTGTTAACTGTTGTGTGTTTGGCAGTGAAGGGATCCTGCCTCACTCTCTTGTGTAATATAGCACAGCAAAGGTCATAAAACCTTTTTCTGTTTGTTTAGTTGTGATTTTGATGCAGAAAATCAGCCTGACAACCTTTAAGTGTTTATAAGTCTCAAATTACGCCTCGCCTTCTTTCAGCTTGCATGAGTGCAATTACGCCATCTCGTGGCCGTTTCAGATAATGCTCTTTTACTGTTAATTTATATTTCCCGGTATTGATTTAGCCATCTAAATTCCAATAATTATTTGCATTTACAGCTTTGCTCGAGTGAATATTATTTTGTGTTAGACAAATTCTCCTGTCTTTGACTGTTTACTTTGAGTTTGGTTCAAACATGATTTTAATTAAAATTTAATTGTTTAATAGGGAAAATTAAATGTCTCAGGTCAACCACTGATTGACCCACTTAGAAGGAAGTAAGCCAACTAGTGGCAGTCTCCTGTTAAGTTTGTTCACAGCTTGCAGCTCTCGGATCTCTCTCTTTTCAATTCTGTTTTGAATTGCATATTTCTACTTTTACCCTTTTTGATTAATTTCATAATTATTAATGATACCTTACTGTTATCATTGGTTATTATATGATATTTTTTCAGATTTTTCTTTTAGTTATTCTTACATGTTTATTTTAAATTTCGATTTAAACTAGTTTTGAATTTTTTATTTGAATTAAGTTTTCTGCTCACCAGTTTAAGCACAGAGAGGGAGTACGCCCCCTTGTGGTAAAAAACAGCTACTTCTTCTCCCGTGTTTCATTCCTGTCTTTTTCTATTTTGATTTTTATTCTTTTTCTTCTCTCTTTTGGGTTAGGTTATTTTGATAATTACCATCATTATCATAATTCCCTTTTTGTTTTATCATTATTGGGTAAAGCTGTTACCTCTCATTTCTACATATATATTTACTCAGTTGATGTTACACAAACCAAACCTTAATTCACTTTAAGTTCCCTTTGTTCATCCTTTGTGTAATTGATTGTAGAACTCCCTTGGTGATTGGACAGTCATCTCAGATTTCCAGTGAGCAAGGGGGTCAACCAGCATTACCGACATTGGCTGTGAGTGAAACTCGGTTTCTCTTATCTCTGTCCATCGTTGCGGCATGCAGTTGAGACATCAGCAATTTGGCACTCCAAAGGTAGTCAATCAGTCCAGCCGACACAAACAACGTAATCTCTGGGACCAGTACCTAAACCGGGGCCTAAAAGGGGCACCTCTCTTTTAGAGAGGGTTCTAGGGAACAGCCCAATTTTGCAGTGCTGTCTGGCGGTTGACATCTTGGTGTTGCCAGGTTGTGTTAAAAGTCAAAAGCTGTTTGAGAGGGGGCAAAGCCAGAGTAACGGAGGGCCGAGGACACTGTGGTTGAGTGTTTGGGAGCGCCAGGATGTCTCGTTCATCCAGTCCCGCAGTCCCTTGGGATCAGCTAGCGACATGGCTGGAGAACGATGATGACCCCCTTCCTGCCCAAGGACGCCAGTGACCTGCAGCACTTGAGCCAGAGACAACTGGACACTGAGATGGACCAGCTGATGGCACACGATCCGACGCAGAGTTACACCCACAAAGAACCCGCCAGGATCACCGGGACCCTAGCTCACCTCCTCATCGCCCAGGCACGGATGAAAGAGATGCTAAATCTAAGGCCTATGAGAATCACCTGAAAATTGCCCAAGCTGAAATCCATGACCTTACGCAGCATAAAGAGTTCCTAAAAGATGAACTTGACATCATTCACCGAGAACTGAAACATTCTTATAGACTGCAAAGTGAACAGAAAGAGGAAACACACTTTACAGAGTTTCCCCTGGCCAGTGGACCCAAGCCTTTCAGCCAAGAACTTAGGGCTGAAAATAGGGGTGAAAGCCTGCTTTTCAATATGTCACCAGCCAGCCTCCACGAACCCCTGTCAGCAGCAGGGGAGGGAAAACCCTTCCAGAAAGTCCTGGTCACCGGCCACGGATACATAGCTCCCAAAGAACTGGACAAGCTGGCTAGAAACATCCCTACGTTCAACCCAGATCCTGCAGGAGGCCATGACATTCATGCTTACTTACAAGACATAGACTTTCACCTACAAACTGTCGCCAACGTAAACACTTGGGACAAACTGTACCTGCTCAGAATTACGTCCAGTCGCGAAGTACGCAGTTTCTTAGACCATCAACCAGAGACTGTCAAAACAGACTACCAGCAACTGTGAAAAGCTTTGGTGCGTGAATTCTCTGATCCAGAATCAGACCAAGGGCTAATAACCGCAATGGACCTCAAGCAAGGTCGACTTGAAACCCCAACAAATTTCTATAACCGACTGCGACGTGCCTACTTTGGAGCACGAAATGAACCAGGCATGGAGGAAGACGTTAACTTCCAAACTTTGTTTCTTCGAAACCTCCATCCTACTGTAAGCCACCATTTGGGAGTGTTAGCGTGCCCGCGTAGCATGTCAATGCAACAGTTACGTGACTTAGCACACAAGGCTTACACCAAACAAAAGACTGTGTCAGAAAAGACTGTAAAACACCCAACTATTTGCCCTGTCTCTGAGTCCTATTCAGAGTTGACCCTTGAGGGGCGCCCAACAGCACCACAGTTATAGACCCAGCAACCGAGAGTCAAGACCATTCCAAGCCAGCAGAGGGCAGCGCGGTCGTGGTGGTGGTGCCCGTCCGAGGCACCAGAATGACTGCTCTGGAGGATCCTGGGACTGGCCTTGCCCCTCCCACAACCAAAAGGGGGTGGCCACCTGGGAAGCCGGCCAGCGAGCCAGAAATAGCCGACCTCCAGCCTCCAGAACACCAAGCCCAGGAAGCCGGGAGGGGGAACACTCTCGACGTGATGCTTGGAAACTCGAGGCTGAACCCACATCTAACAAGGAAAGTGCAGCCACGTCTGAAGCTGCAGAACTTCTGATTGTATTGAGAGAGTTCCTTCAAAAGAAACCTCGCAATGAAGACAAGAAGGATAAACCAGAGACCGCATGACTAAACCTTATGCCTGAAACCAACGCCATTCCCGACGTCTCTGCAACTGAACCAAGCACACAGAACACTGTTTTTCAACCACAAACTATTGAACTAGCTGTTGCAGCATCAAACGACAGCAACACCCACTCAGTCCAGCTGACGTCTGCACCTCCTGACCAAGAAAGCATCATCCCTCCCACTGAGGTGCCAGAAAGTGCTGTTTTGGTTATCTGTACCCACAACGAAACACACAAAACATACCCTAACTGCTTATCGATCAACACACAAGCCCCAACACCAAAACTTCTGGGGAACCTGATCGAGAAGAGAGTGGCTCGGAAACTCTACCTAACCATCACCTTAGAAAAGGAACTGAGACTCGAAGCCCTTGTGGACACAGGCTCAGACTTCACGTTGATTTCGGCTCAACTATTTGATAAGTTCAAATTTGAAGCTCAGAGACAGAATCGAATTCTTAGTTTTCACACTTGCGAGCTGAATGTGCAGTATTATAGCCAAAATGACATCCAGCTCATTAATGTAGCTCCCATCCACCTGACAATTGGTCCTATGAGTCTAGTACATACTATTTATGTCTCACCAATGAATAATTATTTATTTCTCATTGGGAAAGACTTGCTAGATCACTTTGAGCCTTAACTAGACTTCAAACAGCTGAAAGTCTGGGCTTAAGTGCGAGAACCTCTTCCCCTCCAGCCACACAGGTCGCCGGTGCCAGACTGTCAGGTCACAGAGGTCACGGGAACTCCCACAGAGCCAGACTGCCAGGTCACAGAGGTCACAGGAACTCCCACAGAGCCAGACTGTCATGTCACAGAGGTCACGGGAACCCCAGCAGCCAGCCATGGGTACACAGCCTCAACAACAAACCAAGGCTCAAGTTCACTCCTCTGCACCTTCAAGGCCACCAAAGACTCTGATACCTACTGCCCTAAGGTCAAGACCGAACTGCAGCTGCATGATATAACCACAACGGACAGTATTCTGGCCATATGGGCAGACAACTCAGCCATTAGTCTCTCACTATACATTGCAATCATTGAGAAGACACCGGACCTTCCTTATACCAGCAAGCACACCCGTTTCACTTTGAACTCACACCCAGCCTCTATGGTGTCTGCCAGAGGAATCTGCGCTTTGCACATGAAATGGAATTACCGGTGCCTGACTCATTATTTCCTGGTCCTTCCGGACCTGCCCCACGATGTTTACATTGGAGCAGACCTCTTGATTCCCCTCAAGGCTCAAGTGGATATCTTTAATGAAGTTGTATGGGCCCCATTGACTTTGCAGCCACGCGATTCCATCAACCATGACAACCTTATGTCAGGGCAGACCATCCCGGAGGTTTGCACCTTAGTCAACGAACAAGAAACGGTGGTACCAGCTTACACCAATGGGGTCGCTATTCAGCTCAACATGCGATGTGGTCAAACTTTAAACCACACGCTGGGTTTCTTCCAACCCTCACCTGAATGTGTGGAACTCGGACTCACACTGGAAGCCACACCCCTCACTGAAGTGTCATCTCGTGTAGTCTACATCCTGTTCAACAACTGCACGGCAACTGACATCAACATTCCCAAGGCCTACCTGCTGGGAAGACTAGTGAGCCATGACTTTCATGACTTTGAACTTGTACTACCTGTCATTTGGCCCATTCCACCTGCACTGATACCCGCAGGGAGTACAGACAGTACAGTGTTCCTGTAGCTCAATTGGTAGAGCACTGTGTTATCAAGTGCAAGGTTGGGGGATCGATTCCCCAGGAACACATGATATGATATGTAAAAATTGATAGCCTGAATGATATATGTAAAAATTGTTAGCTTAATGCACTGTAATTCGCTTTGGATAAAAGCGTCTGCTAAATGCATGAATTAAAAAATTTAAATTAATTAAATAAAATTAATTAAACCAAATTAAAACACATTGTTCACTGCACCCTTCAAATTCATCGCCATCACATATGTCATGTCAGTGACCAAAGACCAGGTGTGCAGAACGGAGCTGACCGAGGACCAACACCTCACAGTATACACAGTCTCCCACCAGAACGTCGGTGAGAATAATGAATCTACTACATCTCTCAATACCAAACCGACTGATGACACACCGACGGAGGAGCCTTACCCAGGTTTTGAATCTCAAGTGCAGGAAATTCTACAAGACGCTAATGCACTTCAGAGCGATACGGATCATCAAGGATTTAGACAAGTTCTGTATAAGTTCAAAGAATCCTTTGCCAAAGACTCTTTAGTCTTTCTCACCAACCTCCACTACGCACCCTGATGCTCCTCACACTTTTGTCAAACAGTACAAGATTCCCATCACCTCACACGAACCAGTGCAGTAGATCATCGAGTCTATGCTTGAGAAAAGTGTCATCCGTCCATGCAACAGCACCTACTCAGCCCCCATCTGGCCCGGAAACTGAATCAACAGGTGCCGCTGTCACGATGGCCCATGACCCAGCTAGAACAAGAAATACCCTGAATCAGAGGACCCACAATCTTCTCTACACTTTATTTGGCCTCTGGATTCCGGACCATTCCAGTGCACCTGGAAGACCAACACAAGCTGGCATTCACATTTGGCAACCGACAGTTCACCTTCAACAGGTGTCCGTTCGGCTACGCCAACTCACCAGCTGAATTCAACATCTTTCTGAACAAAGCCTGCCCAGACGCTAGAATGAGAGGTAACCTGATCTATGAAGATGATGTTCTCTTGAAGAGCACAACGGTGGCCAACCACCTGAAAGAAATAGAGTATGTTTTGAACCAATTATCGACCGCTGGAGCCAAGATCGCCCTCCACAAAGGAAAGTGGTGCCGAACTAAGGTTAACTACGTGGGCCTGCTCATCGGATCACATTGAACCACAGTCAAACCGCATTCATGACATTCAAAACATCAAGCCTCCCACTAACGTCTCTGAGCTGCAGAGTTTTCTAGGGGTATGCAATTACTCTCGACAGTTCATCGAAAACTACTCAAACATTGCCAGACCTCTGACAGCACTGCTAAAAAAGGACTGCCCTTTCGTCTGGTCGAAGGCTCAAGAACACACCATGAAAGAACTAAAAAGACATTTATGCACAGCTCTATGTCTTGCTTACCCCGATCCACAAAAGGAATTCTACCTGGAAGCTGGGTTTTCCAACCAATGTCTCAGTGCTGGCCTGTACCAACGGCATGACCAAGACAAGAAAGTAGTTGCCTATGCCAGCAAGACACTGCTTCCACCAGAGTGTAAGTTATCAGACTGTGAAAAAGCTCTGCTCGCACTACATGGGCCATTCAGCGATTCTCCAATTACATTGGGGCACAGAAAGTTATCATAGAGACTTGCCACCAGCCAGTAATGTTCCTCAACAGCCAACGAATCCGAGATGGTGTGGTCACCAATTCACGCATAGCCACATGGTTAATGGCTCTCCAAGGACGCAATGTTGAGGCACGGTATGCACAAAATCACAAGTCTGCACTAGGCAATGGCCTGGCCGCATGCCAAAAACTGCTCTGATAACACACTTCGGGAAGCAATGGGTGTACAAGAACCCCAACAGCAACAACCAACCTGTCACAGGTACTTTGAAGAGAATGTGTGTCAAGGCATGCTCACACCCTACGTCGATGGATGCTCCTACAACCACGACGGCATCCTTAAGGCAGGTGCAGGAGTGCTGTGGGTCAACGACCAACCGTGCCCCCAACTACACTTCAAATTAGGTCCCCAGTCATCACAATATGCAGAAATAGCAGCCATTCTCATAACTCTGCAGATCGCATCAGCCCATGACATCAGAGAAATCCTCATCTGTACAGACTAACTATACCAGACTCAGTTTTGTGTGCCACCTTCCGGGCTGGAAACAGAATGGTTTCAAAACGGTAAACAACAAGCCAGTCAAACACCAACACCTGTTCCAGGAATGAGATAACATCACAAAAACGCACAATATGACTGTGTACTGGAAGAAGGTAAAAGGACACTCAAAGCTACCAGGTCTGGACAAAGACTTAAATGATCAAACCGACGCTCTCGCCAAAACATGCGCACTACATGGGGAGTTGTGGTCACCCCCAGAACCCACATCCAGCCCCGATGTTACAGTGTTAGCCTGCAGCAAACAACCTTCACCTGTGGCAGTGCCTGCCTCACAGCCGCTATCGCTAACTCCGCAGATTTCCAACAACGACATTGCAGATATGCAAGCCTCTGACACTGCCATAAAGACAATTCTTAACCACCTCTCTGACCCCTCCAACCACCCTATCACTCAGGCAGAGCTCACTAATGACTCGTGCCTCCGACACCTATATAACACCAGACACATGCTGCGCGTACAGGACAACATTATGTGGTTTGCACCTGATGACAGCACAGCGCCACGGCTTGTGGTGCCATGATGCCAAAAGGGGGTAATGCTAATGTACACCCACGACACACCATGTGCTGGACACCACGGTACCAGAGCCATGTATGACACACTGAGACAGGTAGCATTGTGGCCCAGCATGCTGCAAGATGTGGCAAAATATGTCAGAGAATGTCTTGTGTGCTGCCAGTTCACAATAGCAAACCCAAATCACAGAGCCCCACTGCAACACAGAGGGATCACGTTCCCTCAGTCGGACCTCCAAATTGACTGGGTCGGACCCCTGCCCAGGTCAACAAGAGGCAACAAGTACTTTCTCACAGTGGTCAAGTCAAGTCAAGTCACCTTTATTTATATAGCGCTTTAAACAAAATAAATTCCGTCAAAGCAACTGAACAACATTCATTAGCAAAACAGTGTATCAACAATGCAAAATGACAGTTAAAGGCAGTTCATCATTGAATTCAGTGATGTCATCTCTGTTCAGTTTAAATAGTGTCTGTGCATTTATTTGCAATCAAGTCAACGATATTGCTGTAGATGAAGTGACCCCGACTATGCAAGCCAGAGGCGACAACGGCAAGGAACCGAAACTCCATCGGTCACAGAATGGAGAAAAAAAGCTTGGGAGAAACCAGACTCAGTTGTGGGGCCAGTTCTCCTCTGACCAGACGAAACCAGTAGTTCAGTTCCAGGCTGCAGCAAAGTCAGATTGTGCAGAAGAATCATCTGTTTCCTGTGGTCTTGTCCTGATGGTCATCTGAGACAAGGTCCTGGAATTGAACTACTGGTTTCCTCTGGCTTGCTTAGCTGGGGTCACTTCATCTACAGCGATATCGTTGACTTGATTGCAAATAAATGCACAGACACTATTTAAACTGAACAGAGATGACATCACTGAATTCAATGATGAACTGCCTTTAACTATCATTTTGAATTATTGATACAATGTTTTCTTAATGAATGTTGTTCAGTTGCTTTGACGCAATGTATTTTGTTTAAAGCGCTATATAAATAAAGGTGACTTGACTTGACTGGACTTTACAGGGGATCTGTATCTTGGGCTCTAGTTGTCCTGGTCTCCGCTGTCTTTCAGGGATGTAAAGGTCCTTTCTAGGTGCTGATCCACCATCTGGTCTGGATACGTACTGGATCCGGGTGACTGCAGTGACTGCAGCGCCAAATAGGAAAAGGAACTGCCGCCCACAGTTGATTTTGATATTCTAGGTATTATCAAATTGACAAGAGTTTTGAGAACGTAGCGGACGTAGAGGATTATAATGTAAAAGGAGCTCATTCAAATACTGAGGTGCTAAACCATTCAGGGCTTTATAAGTAATAAGCAATATTCTAAAATCTATACGATGTTTGATAGGGAGCCAGTGCAGTGTTGACAGGACCGGGCTAATATGGTCATACTTCCTGGTTCTAGTAAGAACTCTTGCTGCCGCATTTTGGACGAGCTGTAGTTTGTTTACTAAGCGTGCAGAACAACCACCCAATAAAGCATTACAATAATCTAACCTTGAGGTTATAAATGCATGGATTAACATTCCTGCATCTGACATTGAGAGCATAGGCCGTAATTTAGATATATTTTTGAGATGGAAAAATGCAGTTTTACAAATGCTAGAAACGTGGCTTTCTAAGGAAAGATTGTGATCAAATAGCACACCTACAGTAAGTAGACATTCAAAAGGCCCTTTTTACCACCGCGGGTACCGCCGCCGCTGCGTTTGTAAAGTGCATTTGCAGCTTTTGACTGCTGAGTGGGGCTTTTACCACAAGTTATCAAACAAGCGCATCAAAGCACATTTTCGCAAATAGACGTCTGTTTTGCCTCGCTGATGTGTTACATTTGACTGCTTCAGTCACGGAAAATGAAAGAAAAACACTATAGTTTAAATATTTAATATATTTAATATTCACAGATGAAAGTTTGGTATTTATGAAGCTATGTGCATTTCTTAGAACGAATTCAAGCAGGATAAATGTCAAGCCTGTGCCTGAGTCTGTGCTTATATTTTCTAAGCTACATGGTATTAAACCATATTTTAGATTTGACACATTTAAAAGGTGTGCAGTATTATTTATATTATATTAATTATGCGTTATATTATTCAAAAGAAATTGTGGTTTACTTTGCATCGGAGCATTAAAAGTGGTAGCCTATTTAAGGGGGGTAGGCTACATGGATTTATATGCAAAATGTCAATATTTTCATATATTATGCTTATATTTTAATTTATATTTTAAATATAAATATATTTTTTCCTTTATAAAACAACATGTATTTTTGTTATTTGTTACCTCTCCTTTATTTTGACATAACTTATTGGGAAAAAGACATTTGTCTGTAAACTGATTAAGAAATTGTTGCATGTTTAAACGTGAAGCACTGTATAATTTCGTTCCCATTATTTAGGCCTAATTTGCCTAAAACAAGAAACGAATAAAATTAAACCTGCACGATTAAATCTTTGAAACTCTAAAGAATGGATGGATTAATAAAATGTCCTCACGATTAAACTGAAGTTATCTCATTATAATCAACAAAATTCACACGATGTAAAAAAGAGCTTTAGTAATTGACAACTTAAGTGATTTTAAAGGGAGCCTTCTTTACTTGCTTTTAAAGTAGTGCAATAGCATATGGCCTAAAATAAATCCCAGATTTATTTTAGAAAAAAAAATCTGATTTATGATTTAAACCGATTTTTAAATCAATATTCAAATGACAAAGAAATTTTACAAAAATGTTTTAATATAGTTCTTTATCATTCATTTAGCAGTCAAATTTATAACTACAACAAGATGATAAAAAAACAGTAATGTTATTACCTTAATGTTGGAAAGACCTTTATTTTTATTTATTTATTTATTTATTTAATACTAGCCCAGATTAAAACTGCAGCTCCGCAGTGAGTCAGTGTCATGGATGGAGGACCTGTTAATATATTTTTTAGTTTATATTTCCATCTCGTTATGCCGCTGGTTTATTATTTTTTATTTTTTCTTATAGAACTTATTTGTAAATAGAGCAGAAACTTTCTGTGTCTACACCAGACACGGGAATGCTAAATTCTGAAAAAACAGAGGTGTTAATTATAGGACCTAAAAAACTCTGCTTGTAATAACCTAGAACACTGTCTTAAACTTGATGGTTGCTCTGTCAATTCTTCGTCATCAGTTAGGAACCTATGTGTGCTATTTGATCGCAATCATTCCTTAGAAAGCCACGTTTCTAGCATTTGTAAAACTGCATTTTTCCATCTCAAAAATATATCTAAATTACGGACTATGCTCTCAATGTCAAATGCAGAAATGTTAATGCATGCATTTATGACCTCAAGGTTAGATTATTGTAATGCTTTATTGGGTGGTTGTTCTGCACGCTTAGTAAACAAACTACAGCTAGTCCAAAATGCAGCAGCAAGAGTTCTTACTAGAACCAGGAAGTATGACCATATTAGCCCAGTCCTGTCAACACTGCACTGGCTCCCTGTCAAACATCGTATAGATTTTAAAATATTGCTTACTACTTATAAAGCCCTGAATGGTTTAGCACCTCAGTATTTGAATGAGCTCCTTTTACATTATAATCCTCTACGTCCGCTACGTTCTCAAAACTCAGGCAATTTGATAATACCTAGAATATCAAAATCAACTGCGGGCGGCAGATCCTTTTCCTATTTGGCGCCTAAACTCTGGAATAACCTACCTAAAGGGACTTCTCCTGTGGTGCGGCATATGTATGGTCCATGATAAGAATGCAATCCAGACTTTTAAACTTGCCGGTGCAGTTTCAAGCGCCTCTCACTGCTCTGCACCTGCGTTTCTGGCTCTGACCGAAAACGCGTTGTGGAAACGCGTTGGCTTAGTACTTTTTGTCCCTCTCTGCTATTATAGTTTTGCAAGATGGCAGAACTACATGGAAGCCTCCATCGACCTACCCGTCCCATGTATATAAAGATAATAAATTCTTCATTTACGAGGATTAGTTTAAACATTGGCATAGGTATTTGTACACCATTGAGGGCATATTTATGAATAAAAATATTGATTTTAGATCATAAAATACCTAAAAAGTTACTTATTGTCCCTTTAACATCGTTCAGGAGGCAGACACACTCTTGCAGTTTAAATCTAGATTAAAGACCCATCTCTTTAACCTGGCTTACACATAACATACTAATATGCTTTTAATATCCAAATCCATTAAAGGATTTTTAGGCTGCATTAATTAGGTAAACCGGAACCGGGAACACTTCACATAACACCCTATGTGCTTGCTACATCATTAGAAGAATGGCATCTACGCTAATATTTGTCTGTTTCTCTCTTATTCCGAGGTCACCGTAGCCACCAGATCCAGTCTGTCTCCAGATCAGAGGGTCACTGCAGTCACCCGGATCCAGTACGTATCCAGACCAGATGGTGGATCAGCACCTAGAAAGGTCCTCTACTGCCCTGAAAGACAGCGGAGACCAGGGGCCTCATTTATAAAGCGTGCGTACGCACAAAACGGGGCTGGAAACGTACGTACGCCAGTTCCCACGCAAAGGTTGTGATCTATAAAAAACAAACTTGACGGGAGAATGTGCGCACCTTTAAGCAAACTTTGAGCCGTGCGTACGCACATTCTGGAGACAAAGGGAATTGGCGACACCGATGGTGAGGTCGTGAACTGAAGTTAGATTGTAGAAAATAAATGTGAGAAGAACGATTATAAGAATGAATGACATTTAATTTTCACTCCATTTCATACGTTATATCCACATTATCATGAAGATTAAATCCAACAGTGTTATTTGTGCCGATTGTTTTAGGCTATATACATCTAGTAAAATCCAAACGTAATTCAAAATGTATTAAAAGTAAAATAAAATAATAATCAGCGCTGCCTTACAGTCACATTGTCCACAACGGGAGCACAGGAGGACATGGCGCGATACATGTGATAGCCTACAGAATAGCATGAAATACCCTTTTATTAGAGAACTGCAGAACACAGTGTAAAAAGGAAATATTTTCCTTAATGTACATAGCCTATATCATAAAATGTCAAAGTCTGCAAATACAGTCATGAAGCACAATCGCTACTCATCATCGGTCCTAACTATTACGGTGTTCATTACAAAACCGTCAAGAAGCATGTGTTCACTATAACATTTTCGTCTGAAATTTTCGCCCACAAATTAATTAAGTGATTTTGTCAAGGTGTTAACGATCAGTCTATTTGCTAGAAACATATAAATTCTCCGGTGACCCGGGTATGTAATGCTTCATGATGGCACTCCTGGCACTGTTGGAGGATTACGCTAATGGCAGAATAAGGAGAGAACGAGTTTTCAGGGACCATGATGATTTCCTGGCCCATGATGATGACTGGCTAATAAGCCGATTTAGATTCCCTAGAGCTGTGCTCTTGGATCTATGTGCTGAATTGGGTCCAGTATTAGAGAGGGCAACACGCCGGAACCATGCCATCCCAGTCCAAATACAAGTCCTCACCACTCTGGGGTTCTTGGCAACCGGCTGTTTCCAGCGGGAATTGGCAGACAGGTAAATTAATAATATAAAAAAACAATAAGTAATCCTCAAATTTGTCTCTAAGACCTTTTTGTATATGAAATAATTCTATTGGAATCTATCATCTCACCCTATAGGTCTGGTATATCACAGCCGTCCCTGAGTGCCATAATATCTGTCGTTTTAAATGGTATACTTAATATGGTTAGTCGATACATCAGGTTCCCCTACACTGTGCGAGAACAGGCCGAAATTAAAACGCAATTTGCAGCAATGTCTGGTTTCCCAAATGTAATCGGCGCAATTGACTGCACTCATGTTGCTATAAGGGCACCATCTGAAAATGAATTTGCTTATGTTAATAGAAAGCATGTGCATTCTATTAATGTGCAAATCATATGTGACTCCAACATGACCCTCACAAACATTGTGGCACGCTGGCCTGGTTCAACACATGATTCCTTTATCTTGACACATAGCAGTGTAGGGAACAGACTAAATGCAGGCGCAGTACGTGATGGCTGGCTTCTTGGTGAGTTTAACAATATTAAAAAGTAGAAACTGTAACAATTTTGTTTTTAATATAATTATAACCTGCAGGCGACAGTGGCTACCCCCTGAGACGCTGGCTCCTCACCCCATTTTTAAACCCGCAGAGCGCAGAGGAAACTCATTATAACGAGGTCCACTCTCGTGCCCGCGCAGTTGTGGAGCGTGCCATCGGCATCCTGAAATGCAGATGGCGTGCTCTGGATGCCTCGGGTGGCAGACTTTTATACCATCCAGCAAAAGTGTGCAAGATTGTCAGGGCGTGTGGTGTTTTGCACAATATAGCACTGAGAAACGGTATTCCTCTCCCTCCTGATCTCCCTCTACCCCAGCATTACGACCCCGAGCCACAGCCCCCTGGCCGACAAGAGGGATATCAACGAGGTGCAAGAATCCGTGAGGATGTCATGCGGCGTTTGTAAAGAAAGACAAAACTCAAGGTTCATGTTTTAACTGCATCTTTTAATGATTGTGCAATTTCTTGCATCACTTCTCTCATCTGCCGTAGCTCATCTGCAACCCTGTTGACAGCGTTTATTGTCTCTCGCTGTAACTGCAGGACTGCGTCAGTGAGTACCCGACCACTTTTGGACGTGCCAGACGCAGAAGGGGCACTGCTTTGAGCCGGACGCTGTGCATCTGCATCTGAGAACCCCTCACCCTGAACCTCCTGTTCATTTACAGCTTCAGACTCCGGAAGGACTGGAGGACAAACAATTGGCAACATTTATCCATTTATCACCCCACACACTCAAATGTACAGCGTTAATGATTAAAAATCGGTTTAACCTTGCTCCTCTGTGGTTTCAGTCACGTCAGTGTCTCCCTCCTTTTCCGACACAATACCACACACGCTGACCTCCCCAATTATAGCCGCGATTTTGCTGTCCACTGATGTGAGATCAGCTGTACATGGGCCCCCACCAGTTGCAGCCACGCTCTGGCGGTGGGAGGACAGTTTTCTCTTTGCCTCCACCTTGAATGAATGAGAATCTTTATTTCACATATTTTGCATACTGTAAGCACATGTAAATAAAACTTTTTGAAAATCAATATTGCTATTTATATAGGTATATAGCCTAATAAAACACAAATGTAATATGTTGGTAAAAAAAAAATTTGTATACCTTCAGGTCGGACCATTTTTTCTTTAATTCTGCAACTGTCCGTTCTGTCCCACTGACACAATTGACGGCAGAAGCAATACTTTGCCACTCGCACTGCTTCTTTTTATTAGTGACCCCACTGCTGTGGCCACCAAATAACACAGTTTTCCGAGCCTCCACCTCCCCTACAAGTGTTTCAATCTCAGTATCTGAGAAATTACGTTTTTTTCCTCTTTTCTCACCTGTCGCCATTATTAAAATTAGGCTAACAGAAATGCACGTTTTCACTTTCTTGGATTAATTAATTGGCGGGTCGCATGCCAGTTTTCCAGGTATATATGGGATTCCACTCTCATTTACATGCTGATCAGCAATCATGAGGTGATTTGCATTGACTATTTATGGTTAAAAATGGGCGTGTACAGGGCGGGATATGAGGCTGGTTCACGTACGCACATCTGCGGGTGATCTGTGATTTATAAAGGGAACATTGCTTACAGGTGTGCGTACGCACGGTTTTATAAATCGGAATATTTTTTGGCGTACGCCATTTTTGGCTTTTGGGCGCACGTAAACTTTTAGTAAAGATCCTACGCATAGTTTTATAAATGAGACCCCAGGACAACTAGAGCCCCAGATACACATCCCCTGTAAAGACCTTGTCTCAGAGGACCACCAGGACAAGACCACAGGAAACAGATGATTCTTCTGCACAATCTGACTTTGCTGCAGCCTGGAATTGAACTACTGGTTTCGTCTGGTCAGAGGAGAACTGCCCCCCCAACTGAGCCTGGTTTCTCCCAAGGTTTTTTTCTCCATTCTGTCACCGATGGAGTTTTGGTTCCTTGCCGCTGTCGCCTCTGGCTTGCTTAGTTGGGGTCACTTCATCTACAGCGATATCGTTGACTTGCAAATAAATGCACAGATACTATTTGACTGAACAGAGATGACATCACTGAATTCAATGATGAACTGCCTTTAACTATCGTTTTGCATTATTGAAACACTGTTTTCCTAATGAATGTTGTTCAGTTGCTTTGACGCAATGTATTTTGTTTAAAGCGCTATTTACTGCCATGCGACCTACAAAAGTAAAGCTTGGTGAGTCGATCAACGAGCATTGCTGCAGGTTGATTTTTGGTGGATGTGCTGTGCTTGTGTTCCCGCAGTCGTCTTCATTTCGTCGGGTGAAACGTCTCTCTCACTGGCAGCAGAGTCTGTGAGCAGCAACAACTTCCAGAATACCAGAAACACGGTCCGCCTTCACTCCGTGAATAAAGTATTTCAGTATGTTTGAAATGTTATGTTCATAACGTAGCATATAAAATAATAATAATATTAATAATAATAAATAACAGGAGAGTTTCAAAGTGGCTTAAGCTATTTTGTGTAAACTTTTTCCCTATAACACAAGCCAAACTAATAAAATTGTAAGCATTAAATCTTTAATTGCTGCTTTCTGCTGTGAAAATTTTGTTTGTGATGAAAATAACAGTATGTTTTTGTCAGTTATTTTATCTAAACAGATCGATTAACTTTTTCAAGATTTCAAAATCAGATAGCATGCTGATAATGTAGTAGCACTGTAAGATTACATTTGTTTGAATGCATTATTGCGAAAGCGATTGAGTGTGAATCTGTTTAACCCTCCTGTTACCCTCAAATCTGATAACATCTGTTACCCACTGGGGTCATTTTGACCCCAGTAATTTAAAACTCAAGAATATGATTTTTTTTTTTTTTTTTTTTTTACAAAGGTTTGTGTCTCAGGTAATTTATGTCTTTGTTGACTACTTAAATAGCTTTTTAAGTTGACATACACCCACCAACCCCCTCCCCACCCCTTATAAATCCAGAATACCCATTGCACGACTATGGACACATTTACAAATCACCATAAAATCTTACTGATTGACCTAAAATTTGAAAAGTATATATATATATATATATATTTGCTGTTTTATTTGTTTTATAATATTTCTAAGTATAGATTTTTGTAATCTATAACATTTGAAAAGAAAAAACTTTATTTTATCAAGGATAGTAACACGAGTTATGTTTGAAAAACAAACACAATTTCAAACATTTAGAAGGATTTTATTTGTAAACAGAACATCACCACAATCAAAACATCAGTAAGGAACACATAACAGTCACAGTAGACAACAGAACACAATAACTTTTTGTTATCAAGGATTGCAACATACATAATGTGTGGGGTCAATTTGACCCCAAGAAAAATGTCCTAGGTTACGTATGTAACCATAGTTCCCCGAAGGGAATGAGACGCTGCGTCCGAAATGCTATGGGAACGCCCTTCAGCATGACCAGCTCTGAATAGTATGTGAAATCAGTCTCATGAATGGGCGTGACTTCATAGGCAGGTGACTTAGCGACCAGGAAGCTATAAAAGCACGTGAGGTGGAACGAGCGTCAGCTTCTAGGAATGAAGCGAACTCTGGCAGGAATGCCGGAAGTATTGCTTTGAGATGCAGCGTCTAGTTCCCTTCGGAGAACCATGGTTACATATGTAACCTGGGACGTTCCCCTTCAGGAACTCGAGCTGGATCCAAAATGCTATGGGAACGAGAATGCCCACGACTAGACTTGCAAGTCCCTGCCTAGTGTGTATACAAGGAGCAATGCTAAGGCAAGAGAAAGAAGAGCCATAAGTGGCTCGCAGATCTAAACCATAAAATCTGATGAATGTGAGGGGCGTGGACCGTCCAGCTGCATTGCAGATGTCCTGTATAGACACACCTGACAAGAAGGCCTTGGAGGCTGCCATACTTCGGTTCAAGTGAGCCTTGACTCCCAATGGTGAGGGGAGATAAGAGGACTCAAGGTTTTAGGATAGCATCCTGATCAATCACTTCTTCTGGACGTAGGCCTCAGCCTCAATGCACCGCAGAGGAAACATGTAACCAGAGGGTGTCTGCCAACTGAATGGCCACCAAGAGGGGCCTGTAATAGCTCGGTAGACTGTAATGGCCACCATGTAGACCCTCAGGTTCGAGTGGGTCAAACCTGCAGAGAGAAGGGCCTGCAGGAACTCCAGAACTGTCCCAACTGGGCAAATAACTGGGTTGTGCTGGCAGTCTTCGCACCACGAGGTGAAAGGTTTCCACCTCAAGGTGTACAGTTTCCTCATGGAGGGAGTTCTGGATTGAAGGCGATCTCAGCAACCTCGGCTGAGAGACTAAAAGCTACAAGATATGCCCCCTCAGGGACATATTGCATTTTGCCCTTCCAGTGTCAGAATTCCAAAGGCTTGCTGTTGCGTCTCCTTTTGCCTTGTAGACTCCTGTCAAAATGAGCAACCCAATGTAGGCTTTCAAGTCAGTCACATCGAAGTCTTTCCAACCATCCCCATACACACGCCTACCCTCTAAGTTTGTCATTTCAAGTTAATTATTTTCAATTGATGGTGTGATGAAAAGATGAAATGCTGATTTTATATCTTGGACATGGCTGACAGCACAGTATATCTAGTGGGCCCTGGAACCATTTTGATGACATTAGCAGCAATAAGTCTACCCTGTTGTTCAGGTGGTGAGCGGGACCATGATAACTTTCCATTTTTGGAAGGTAATGGGTTTGTGGGTGGTTTGGAGACAACAGGAGGGTCAATATTAGGAGTCTCAATCTCGTCTGAGGAGGATTTTATAATGTTTGCTCCTCCCCTTTGTTTGGTAAACCATGAGAATTAGGTTTTCCCCTCCCCACGGCACAGGAAATATCAAAGTTCTTGCAAAAATGATGTTTTCCCCTCCCCTACGCCACGCAAAGTTCTCATGAGAATTATGTCCCATGTCATGTGAACTACTTCAGATATGGTTATGTTACGTTAGAGCCCTAAAACAGAGGGAAGTTTTTTTTTAATATAATATTGAATATGTAAAATTATAATGAACATTATATAATTATAACATGTTATAGTGACCTCAATAAAACAACCAAAACAAATGTGTATGTTATATTTCTTATGTTTTATACAGCTAAAAGAACCTGGGGTCAAATTGACCCCAAGGAACAAAGATGCTACAAAATGTGTACAGGACATTGAAAAAATTACAGCAGGTTAATTTAATGTTTACAGAGTTTACCCCATTAAATTAGGAAAATTCATTAAATCTGAAGAATTTTTTTTTTAATAATGTATTTACAGATGTTAAATATTGAATGGGGTCAAATTGACCCCAAAGTTAATAGGAGGGTTAAACCATGCTTTAACCCGAAAATAATCAGTAAAAGAAACAAACTCTTAACATCCCGCTCGACTCTTGCAGTCATTGTAACCTTCTGATCAAGCTAAATATGTTTAACATGAATTCTTGCTGAATATGCAGTTATATTATGGGCTGTTGGCATGAATTGTACTCGTGATGGAGCGCTCTTGGAGCGAGTGAAAACCACGATGCTCATATTCAAGTGTTGCGCCGTCTCATCACTTTAATTTTTTCCTGATAATGAATTTATAATTTTTTTCATTTACATAATATCATGGTGTCTCTCACATTAAAAATATATCTACAGAAAGCTTGAAATGTTTTTTAAACGAAAACGAATTGTGTAATCTGTGAATGTTGCATTTCTCTTGTCGGAGAGAGCCAGCACTGTGAATTTCATCCTGCAGCTGACAAGAAAACATTTGTTTATTAATAAATAATTAAAATGTCTCATTTTTCACAATTATTAGGCTACTTCTGCATGTGCTTTGTTGCAAACTTAATGCATGTGCTTGAGAGCGGAATATATTAAGATTTGATTATGTAAATTTTATATAAACCTCTGATTAGTTGAATATAACAAACGAACTACTAGAACTAGACAAATCTTACGTGGGGGCAGACCATTTTTTAGTCTAAAACCAAAACAACAGTCCTATATAAACCAGTTCAGCAAGTGAAAGCCTCATAAGACACTGTCCATATGAAAGAGCAATTCACACCTTTATCTCAACCCCTACAAGCCATAAATAACTACCCCCAAAAACCCAACCCCAGGGTTCAGCTGAACTGAATTCGGTCTGTTTTTTGGCTGTGAAGAACGGTGTGTTACTGGGCTGAAACATGCCTGCACTCAGCACTATTCATTATTTTCTCGCAGCCCATATTATTATTTTCACAAGACCATAATGATAATAACAAATCATCAATTAATAATTAATCATTATCCTTATTTGTGATCGTGGGTTTTTGCGGAAGGCTTTAAGACCAAGCGGAATCCTCTGTTCCTGCCTCACAGCGCGCGGGACTCGCGCTCAGTGATGCAGCTTCACTGTCTGCGATTTGACTTTACTGAATCAGATTGAGGCGAATACAACTTATTATTCAGCAGCCCAACATTTAGCAAGGCAGGAAAACATTCATTCTAACGGAAGGAAGACGTATTTCATTGAGCTAATGCTGTTAAATAGAGAGAGAGAGAGAGAGAGAGAGAGAGAGAGAGAGAGAAACTAGTCTAGGGCTATTCTTAAACTTGGAGCTCATTATATTGAAGTACAAATCCAAACACCAGAAACGTTATGCATTTTATGAATAATGAAATATTATGAAAAGTATACATTTTATTTATTCACATGCTATATGGTTGAAATAATATTTTAGTTCACAACTTTAAGTTCCGTTGTTTAAAAAAAATGCTTTATTGGCTAATGTTTCATTAACCTTCAGTTTTTATATGCTCTAAAATCCATGCCATTAGTAATTTCACAGTATTTTCACCTCCTAAATCACTAACCTTTAATGGTCAAAATCACTCAGGCCAATGGTATTTTTAATGACATTATTTTATTATTTTTAATTTAATTATTTTTAATAATTGTAGCCTACATAAATAGGTAAAGCAAAACAAATATTTGGATCGTCCCTTATTTTTTCCCTTATTTTCTTAAAGAATAAACACGTATTTTCTAAAAGAATAAACATGATAACATATTTTTTATTAATAAAAAAAAATTAAAGCAATGAAAAACTTTTTTTAAACTTGAATTTAAATACTATTAAACTAACTTTAAATTCTCAAGGAGTTTATAAGTAAAAAATTGTAAAATGTCACAGTGCATGTTAAATAGCCTAAATTAACTTAACTTAACTTGTTAACAATATAATTAGAACTAACAATATAATTTGATTTTTAAAATGAACAATTCCTGTATAAAATGGGACAGCAAACTTTATAACAAACATTTTTAAATCGTCCACAGCTGAGCATCGCGGGAGACTCATCTGCGCCAGAGCGCGTGAAGTGAATGGGATGAACAAAGTCATTTTCAGATGCAATGAAAAAAATAAAAAAAATACCTGGATAGTGTGGGATTACAAATTTCTAAAATGTTAAATCTAGGTTCCAATGTAATAGCATATGAACTGAAAGCGTTTTGATATACATTTTGAGGTAAATCAGGAAAATCAGGTGTCTGAGATAATGTCCTTTTGTCTCTTCCTTGCCATTTGGCTTTTTAAGCTCAAGACACAGCAGTGCCTTTTGTCTCTATGATAATGTAAAGGTATCAGCGATACTGTCAGGCACCTCTGTATTTAAATGACACTGTTATGCTGATGAGATCAAGGCTGGGAAGATGCCAGTGTCGGGCACCTTCCTGATTGCATTTGCATGCTTTGTTTAGGTTTGTCTCCACCTCTGTGTATCCCGCCCCCTTAAAATGTACATAAACTACAATCTCTTAGGGACAAGTTAGACTTTTGATGACTGCAGCGCCACGCAGAGCGTTCTCAATAAAGAATCCTGCTGAAGATTACCCAAGAGTCTCCTGGTCTTCGTTTCTGAGTTCCTAACAGTTTTTGGTGCCGTGACCCGGATAGAGCTTCTCACCTGAATCCAGACTGAAACTGCAATCTCAACAAAGATCTGACTTCATTCCAGACTGAATCTTTCTGTACAACCAATGGTTGGTGAGTGTACCTCTATCCAAAATAACCTTTAAGACCAGAACAAATGTGTTACCCTCTGCGCCGTCAGAGAAGAGTTAACAGACAGCTGTAGGGTTTGGTTAACTAAGTTACCCTCTAAAAATTATATTTTAGAGATGAAAGTAATCCTCTGTTTAGCCAGGGAAGATTAGCATCACATGCTAATATATTGCTACCCTCGGTGTCTCGGCAGGGAAGTTTAACATAAAGTGCTAATAGTTTGTGTTTTTATCCTCTGCTTGCCAGGGAAGTGTTAGAAGTGTCCTTTTGTGTCAGAAAGACTTTACAAAATGTTGCGAAGGAATCCTAAACTGATTCCAACAACTAAGAAAGGTGGACTAGCTACTCCTTCATGGAGACAGTGTTTTCTCTACTTCCTGTTGGCCTTCTGTAGCAAATTGTAGCTCCGTGTAGCTGTTTTTATTTTATTTTTTTCTCTAGAATCTTTATCTTACTATCACTCTCTGTTTTTTAAAGTGGTAAAATATAACTTAATTCACACCATATTTCTGATATTATCGATCAATCTTATCAGATTAACTTTGATCGTTCACTTTTATTTTATTTACGTGAGTGCAGTACACCTGCAAAGCGTTAGCACTCGTTAGCTTGTCATTAGCGTTTTCATTCGAACCTATCGCTGTTTTCTTTTCTCCTCTCCCTCGCTCCAGTTTTTCACAAGTTCATCAAACAACCGCAGTAAGAATTTTCATCAAGCACGGTGAGTAATGGCTTCTCCTATCATTGTTTCTTGCACCTCTTGCCACATGTACAGTTTATCTATCTCTGTCGCTGATGAGGGATTCACATGTGATAAATGCAGGGAAATAGTTAGGCTGACAGAGAAGATTTCAGAATTAGAGACACGCATCCAAACTTTAATTGAGGACAGTAAGAATGTTAGGGCTCTAGATACAGCTTTGGATGCGTCTAGCTCAGGGATTCCTGTACATTGTTCGGTTCCGGAAACAGAGCCCCAGCAGCAGGGCAACTGGGTGACGGTGAGGCAGCGTAGTCGTGGGTCAAAACACCGCTCTTCTGTTCCGATCAAAACATTAAACAGGTTCTCCCCACTCAGTGATGCACCCACTGAGAAACCTGATGAAAGTGCTCTAGTTATTGGTGATTCTATTGTACGGAACGTGAATATAGAGACACCAGCCACCATAGTCAAATGTTTACCGGGAGCCAGAGCGCCTGACATCTTGGCAAATTTAAAAGTGCTGGCTAATGCTAAACGTAAATACAGTAAGATTGTTATTCATGCCGGCGCTAATGATGTTCGACTTCGCCAGTCGGAGATCACTAAAAATAACATTAAAGAGGTGTGTGAACTTGCAAGCACGATGTCAGACACTGTAATATGCTCTGGTCCCCTCCCTGCTTACCGTGGTGATGAGATGCATAGCAGATTGTCATCACTCAATGGCTGGATGTCTAAGTGGTAACCACAGAATAACATAGGTTTCATAGACAATTGGACGAGCTTTTGGGGCAGACCTGACCTGTTGAAAAGAGATGGTCTTCATCCCTCCTGGGGTGGCGCCACTCTTCTCTCTAGAAATATGGCAAATAGTCTTAGTGTTTATACTTGACTAACTGGGGCCCAGGTCAGGAAGCAGACAGACTGGCTAAACCGACCGTCTGCTAGCTGCCTCCCGTCACAGAGGTCAGTTAATTCTCAGCACATAGAGACTTTTTCACCTAGATATCACACTATAGAGACTGTGTCTGTTCCCCGAACTAGAAAATACAAAAAACGTCCAAACCAAGTTAAGATTAACAATTTAATTGAGGTTCAACAAATAAAAAACAGAAGCAATATGGGTAAACAAATGATAAAGCTTGGCTTATTGAATATCAGATCCCTTTCTACGAAAACACTTTTTGTAAATAATATGATCACTGATCATAATATAGATGTATTCTGTTTGACAGAAACCTGGCTAAAACCTGATGATTACATTATTTTAAATGAGTCCACCCCCCAAGATTACTGTTATAAACATGAGCCACGTCTAAAAGGCAAAGGTGGAGGTCTTGCTTCAATTTATAACAACGTTTTCAGGATTTCTCAGAGGGCAGGCTTCAAGTATAACTCATTTGAAGTAATGGTACTTCATATAACATTATCCAAAGAAACAAATGTTAATGATAAATCCCCTGCTATGTTTGTACTGGCTACTGTATACAGGCCACCAGGGCACCATACAGACTTTATTAAAGAGTTTGGTGATTTTACATCCGAGTTAGTTCTGGCTGCAGATAAAGTTTTAATAGTTGGTGATTTTAATATCCATGTTGATAATGAAAACGATGCATTGGGATCAGCATTTATAGACATTCTGAACTCTATTGGTGTGAGACAACACGTTTCAGGACCTACTCATTGTCGAAATCATACTCTAGATTTAATACTGTCACATGGAATTAATGTTGATGGTGTTGAAATTATTCAGCCAAGTGATGATATCTCAGATCATTATTTAGTTCTTTGCAAAATTCATATAGCCAAAATTGTAAATTCTACTTCTTGTTACAAGTATGGAAGAACCATCACTTCTACCACAAAAGACTGCTTTTTAAGTTATCTTCCTGATGTATCCAAATTCCTTAGCATATCTAAAACCTCAGAACAACTTGATGATGTAACAGAAACTATGGACTCTCTCTTTTCTAGCACTTTAAATAAAGTTGCTCCTTTACGCTTAAGGAAGGTTAAGGAAAACAGTTTGACACCATGGTATAATGAGCATACTCGCACCCTAAAGAGAGCAGCCCGAAAAATAGAGCGCAGCTGGAGGAAAACAAAACTAGAGGTATTTCGTTTTGCTTGGCGGGAAAGTAACATATCCTACAGAAAAGCATTAAAAACTGCTAGATCCGATTACTTTTCTTCTCTTTTAGAAGAAAACAAACATAACCCCAGGTATTTATTCAATACAGTGGCTAAATTAACGAAAAATAAAGCCTCAACAAGTGTTGACATTTCCCAACACCACAGCAATAATGACTTTATGAACTACTTTACTTCTAAAATCAATACTATTAGAGATAAAATTGCAACCATTCAGCCGTCAGCTACAGTATCACATCAGACAGTGCACTATAGATCCCCTGAGGAACAGTTCCACTCATTCTCTACTATAGGAGAGGAAGAATTGTATAAACTTGTTAAATCATCTAAACCAACAACATGTATGTTAGACCCTATACCATTTAAGCTCCTGAAAGAGGTGCTTCCAGAGGTCATAGATCCTCTTCTGACTATTATTTATTCCTCATTGTCATTAGGACATGTCCCCAAAACCTTCAAACTGGCTGTTATTAAGCCTCTCATCAAAAAACCACAACTTGACCCCAAAGAACTAGTTAATTATAGACCAATCTCAAATCTCCCTTTTCTGTCCAAGATACTAGAAAAGGTGGTATCCACACAATTATATTCCTTCTTAGAGAAAAATGGTATATGTGAGGATTTCCAGTCAGGATTTAGACCGTATCATAGTACTGAGACTGCTCTTCTTAGAGTTACAAATGATCTGCTCTTATCATCTGATCGTGGGTGTATCTCTCTATTAGTTTTATTGGATCTTAGTGCTGCGTTTGACACAATTGACCACAACATTCTTTTGCATAGACTTGAATACTTTGTTGGCATCAGTGGAAGTGCATTAGCATGGTTTAAATCGTACTTATATGACCGCCATCAGTTCGTAGCAGTGAATGAAGATGTATCCTATCGATCACAAGTGCAGTATGGAGTACCTCAAGGCTCAGTACTAGGGCCGCTACTCTTCACGCTTTATATGTTACCCTTGGGAGATATCATCAGGAAACATGGTGTTAGCTTTCACTGTTATGCTGATGATACTCAGCTCTATATTTCTTCGCAGCCCGGTGAAACACACCAATTTGAAAAACTAATGGATTGCATAGTCGATATAAAAAACTGGATGACGAGTAACTTCTTACTGCTAAATTCTGAAAAAACAGAGGTGTTAATTATAGGACCTAAAAACTCTGCTTGTAATAACCTGGAACACTGTCTAAGACTTGATGGTTGCTCTGTCAATTCTTCATCATCAGTTAGGAACCTAGGTGTGCTACTTGATCGCAATCTTTCCTTAGAAAGCCACGTTTCTAGCATTTGTAAAACTGCATTTTTCCATCTCAAAAATATATCTAAATTACGGCCTATGCTCTCAATGTCAAATGCAGAAATGTTAATCCATGCATTTATGACCTCAAGGTTAGATTATTGTAATGCTTTATTGGGTGGTTGTTGTGCACGCTTAGTAAACAAACTACAGCTAGTCCAAAATGCAGCAGCAAGAGTTCTTACTAGAACCAGGAAGTATGACCATATTAGCCCGGTCCTGTCAACACTGCACTGGCTCCCTATCAAGCATCGCATAGATTTTAAAATATTGCTTATTACTTATAAAGCCCTGAATGGTTTAGCACCTAAGTATTTGAATGAGCTCCTTTTACATTATAATCCTCTACGTCCGCTACGTTCTCAAAACTCAGGCAATTTGATAATACCTAGAATATCAAAATCAACTGCAGGCGGCAGATCCTTTTCCTATTTGGCGCCCAAACTCTGGAATAACCTACCTAACATTGTTCGGGAGGCAGACACACTCTTGCAGTTTAAATCTAGATTAAAGACCCATCTCTTTAACCTGGCATACACATAACATACTAATATGCTTTTATTATCCAAATCCGTTAAAGGATTTTAGGCTGCATTAATTAGGTAAACCGGAACCGGAAACACTTCCCATAACAACCTATGTACTTGCTACATCATTAGAAGAATGGCATCTACGCTAATATTTGTCTGTTTCTCTCTTGTTCCGAGGTCACCGTGGCCACCAGATCCAGTCTGTGTCCAGATCAGAGGGTCACTGCAGTCACCCGGATCCAGTACGTATCCAGACCAGATGGTGGATCAGCACCTAGAAAGGACCTCTACATCCCTGAAAGGCAGCGGAGACCAGGACAACTAGAGCCCCAGATACAGATCCCCTGTAAAGACCTTGTCTCAGAGGAGCACCAGGACAAGACCACAGGAAACAGATGATTCTTCTGCACAATCTGACTTTGCTGCAGCCTGGAATTGAACTACTGGTTTCGTCTGGTCAGAGGAGAACTGGCCCCCCAACTGAGCCTGGTTTCTCCCAAGGTTTTTTTCTCCATTCTGTCACCGATGGAGTTTCGGTTCCTTGCCGCTGTCGCCTCTGGCTTGCTTAGTTGGGGACACTTCATCTACAGTGATATCGTTGACTTGATTGCAAATAAATGCACAGACACTATTTAACTGAACAGAGATGACATAACTGAATCCAATGATGAACTGCCTTTAACTCTCATTTTTGCATTATTGACACTGTTTTCCTAATGAATGTTGTTCAGTTGCTTTGACGCAATGTATTTTGTTTAAAGCGCTATATAAAAAAAATAAAGGTGACAGACAGTGAGTTCAAATCATTGTTAGAAAAGCACATGGACTCAATAGTGACAGAGTCAGTCAGATTGGATTTGATAAAGAAATTTGGTATTGATCCAGAAAAAGTATGGTCAATTGAAGAATGTAAAAAAGTACTAGGATCATGTATTCGCAAAAACAATGCAAAAGGCATTATCTGCTGCCACAGAGAATTTGGTTTAGCACTAGCTACACAACAGTCTCAGCGTACCTCAGAACTAGAGGAACAGAACAAAGAGCTCAGAGCTAGAGTATCCTCTTTGACTAAGAAACTGAATCGCAACAAAGCTGCAGCAAAAACTGATGTGGAAGAAGTTAGTCAGACTGATAACAATTATCCTGACTTACAAGCTTTCTTTGAAACAGATGTAGCCATCCAGTCAGTAACTGATGTGCCTGTAGATTCAGTGAAGGTATGTGGAGCGAGGAAAAGATCTCAGAGAATTGAGGGAACTGAAAGTGTTCCTCTCAACTCTTCTGTTGTCCAAGTAAAAACTGTTGCCAAAACGCTAAGACCTAAAGATATAGAGAGACTATCCCAGAGCTTACCCTCTGTACGCACAAATTTTGCTGAATTCAGGAGAGCATTGTTCAGCAAAATGCGTCTCTATGACATGTCGTTAGCAGAAGTCACACAGCTGATGTCACAAATACTTAGTGAATCTGAATTCAACAGTTTTGAGTCTGCTGTTACTTCTGAACTACAACATGCCAGTAAAGATGAGTTGAGAGAGGGAGTTCTGAGAGAGTTAAAGAATATTGTTGGACCAAAAGTGGATTGGTCAAAGGTCACTAGTTGTGTACAGAAGGAGGCTGAAACTGTGAGTGAATACACTGAAAGATTTTGTCAGTCAGCAGTAACTTACAGTGGATTAGTTGATGATCCTGAAAGTGTGTTAGAGGACAAGGGACCATTAGTTCGCATCTGGTCAGATGGCCTTGTAGCTGAGTACAGAAAAGCTTTGCCATTCTTAGATCTAACTTGGTCTAACAAAACTCTCAAAAGTAATCTAGACAGTTTAGCTACTTGGGAAAGAAACTCTGATGTCAAAGCCAGAGTAAAGATTGCAGCAGCATCTTTTCAGGTCAAAACAGAGAACCGACAGAAATATAAAAGTCCTAAGAAGGAGGGCAGTTGTCCTTTTTGTGGTAAAACTGGACACTGGATGAAAGAGTGTAGGAAAAGCAAACCCTATTCTTTTTGGGTTATGATGTCTTGTTATGACTGATGTTTCATTAGAGGATGGAGATGTCACACAGTAAAGTTCGCACACCAACTACAGGGACAGACTAGGGCACAAACAGACCAGTGAGGAGCCCAGGGAAGAACCCAAATGCAACATGCCTCGGGGGCCAACCCTGTGGTGAAGACTTCCTCATAGGTTTCCCCTGTCCGTAGTTTTATCCCCACCTCACTGGTCTATAGGTGTCAAATTACTTAAAACTAGGTTAAGAAAAACACTATACGATCACCAGATTTAAAACCACTATACGATCTACAGAAGTCTAAAAATGTCTATGCATGAATACTGCTGGTCTAGTTTTTTTTTGTTTTCTTGTGTTGCAGGTATGTGTGCATGAGAAGTCATTTCCATATGTGACACCCTGGTGTAAAGCATCACCTTAGACATCCATGAACCAGCTTCATGAGGACAAAGAGTCATCTGAGTGAATCTACGTGCGAAATGGACTACAGAAAACAAACTTCACAGCTATTCGGATGCCATGGACTTCAAGACTTCCATGTTACCATCCATGCTATATGTGACAACAGTTATGGTTCTAAAAATACACTTAAGTAAATCTAGTACAAGACACAGAATAAGTTATACGTGCCTGTAACCTTTTCAAGTTACATGACTGAAGATGGGGCTTATGTTAAGAAACATAGGCCATAGAATGGACTTATGAAAGTTTAAATTTGTATTATGTGAGAGTTATTAGAACTCTCAACGGGAGGACTGTGGGATTACAAATTTCTAAAATGTTAAATCTAGGTTCCAATGTAATAGCATATGAACTGAAAACGTTTTGATATACATTTTGAGGTAAATCAGGAAAATCAGGTGTCTGAGATAATGTCCTTTTGTCTCTTCCTTGCCATTTGGCTTTTTAAGCTCAAGACACAGTTGTGCCTTTTTTCTCTATGATAATGTAAAGGTATCAGCGATACTGTCAGGCACCTCTGTATTTAAATGACACTGTTATGCTGATGAGATCAAGGCTGGGAAGATGCCAGTGTCGGGCACCTTCCTGATTGCATTTGCATGCTTTGTTTAGGTTTGTCTTCACCTCTGTGTATCCCGCCCCCTTAAAATGTACATAAACTACAATGTCTTAAGGACAAGTTAGACTTTTGATGACTGCAGCGCCACGCAGAGCGTTCTCAATAAAGAATCCTGCTGAAGATTACCCAAGAGTCTCCTGGTCTTCGTTTCTGAGTTCCCAACAATAGCCTAGATTAGGCCCAGGCTCTGTTCTGAAGTATAAAATAATTATAATTACTGTTAACCCAGAGTAACAATTTTAACGGATTAATCGCCTATTTTCATTTGCTGGATGTTTTCTTTATCCCTTGTGGATTGTTCGAATTCACTACCCTTTCGGTATGTTCAGGATGAAAACATCCACTCAATTAAACTGCTGTAAAAATGTATCAGATTCATTTTTTTTTCTTTTTTTTTTTTGCATAAATCTGTTAATCAACTTCAGTCCTGATAAAAACTACCAAATGTTTTTTAAAAATCCAAGATTTTAACTCTTTAATTGCCAAGTCCATAAATTATGTCACTGATTTGGGGGGGGGAAACACACAAAATGACTTATTTTCAATATAAAAGTAATTGTGGCTGGATTTTTTTAAACTTTTTATCACAGTCTTGGGCATGTCAAAGATTAGTAGCAACATTGCAGGGTTCCTACAGGTTTCTTCAAGTTAAATTCAAGTCTTTTAAAGACCTTTTTAAGACCATTTATATAAAATATTTATACCTATTTCACGTCCCTACCAGCAAAGAAAAACTAAATCCTTTAACTTGTTTTCATTTATTTTTCAAATGTGGAATGGGTAAAAGATGAGCCGAGCAGGTGTGAAAAAAAAAAACATTTCATAGGCCACAAGACAGTTTGCCGAACAATGTTAAGTTGTTTTTTAACATTAGCTAGCTACTTATTCCATGCTGGGAATATGGGGAACTGAGAGACCCCTTAACAATAAACATCGAAAATTAGAACTCAACAATACATTAAATTAAGAAACACAGTCAACTCCTTAGCCCTTCACTCAGGGCAGCAATCTCTTTATCAAGGACAGCAAGTGACTGCAAGTAAACGTTTTAGCGATGTCGGAGTCAGGGAACATGCATTTGAAAAGGTCTGAGATACCCTCATTTCCATTGTAGGACTGGTGTTTAGCAATTGTGTTAAGAGTCCACAACACCTCGGCTTTCATTGTTGCCGTGGACCCAAAAGCTGTGTGCAGATTCACTCTAGTTGCGGTCATAGCTGAATGGTCTGCAGCACTAGCAGCAAGCTGGCCAAGGGGCCTCTCACATATCGCGAGTCTTTTGCGCGCTCAAGTTTGTTATTTCCAATGTAGGCGCGCGATATGCACACTCATGATGGAAACGACGCGGTCGCGACGCGCCCGTTTTTTCCAGGCGCGTCCGCACCGCATCAAGTTAAAAACATCTCAACTTTTCAGAATGCCGCGAGCGCACCACGGGTCATGTGACAAGAACTAACCAATCAGCTTCATCCTTTCCAATAACAACGTTGAAAGCTCAGCCAAGATGAAAGAACAGCTGATCATAGCTGTATATGGATTGCCATTTTGAAATAAATTTAGTAGCAGAGTTACAGCGAGCGATTTTTAGTGCTGCAAATCCATTTATCCTTTGCTGAAATTTCCGCGTCTTCATGGAGAGAGCACGTCATTGTTGCTTAGCAACGGCAGATGCCTCAAGAGCGCTTCTGCCCGAGCCCTTTGGAAAGAAGGAGAAAGCGGCGCGCCTAGCGTTTTCCACACGTTTTTAGGAATGATATGTGAACGGCCCCTAACATTAGCTCCTGCTGCCGCTTTAGGCACATTAGCAGCTAGCTGGCTTGCTCGAGGTCTGTGTTTTGTTGCAGTCTATGGTTTTGGTGCTGTAGCACGTGATCTTAATTTACTGAAGGCATCACATGTTCGCAGTATTTTGTGTTTTGCGTTCTCAATTATTGGTTCCCCCACTCATTATTTATACTACGTCATTTCATCAAAATAATCATGGTTGACTAATGAAACTTTTGAGGAAAATTACAATACATAGAAGTTACATACAGCACAATTTTTAAGACCCAGACATCAAAATTCAAGACTTTTTAAAGTCTTTTTAAGGTATTATTTTTTCTAAATGAATAAATTCAATGCTTTTAAGGCTTTTTAAGACCCCACGGGAACCCTGCATTGGCTTTGATGCAGTTTTAGTTTTTGTGCAGCATTAGATTTACATTTTTTCTCCCTAATTTGTTGTTGGTCAAGTCAAGTCAGGTCAAGTCACCTTTATTTATATAGCGCTTTAAACAAAATACAATGCGTACCAGGCTCAGTTGGGGGGCCAGTTCTCCTCTGACCAGACGAAACCAGTAGTTCAATTCCAGGCTGCAGCAAAGTCAGATTGTGCAGAAGAATCATCTGTTTCCTGTGGTCTTGTCCTGGTGGTCCTCTGAGACAAGGTCTTTAAAGGGGATTTGTATCTGGGGCTCTAGTTGTCCTGGTCTCCGCTGTCTTTCAGGGCAGTAGAGGTCCTTTCTAGGTGCTGATCCACCATCTGATCTGGATACGTACTGGATCCGGGTGACTGCAGTGACCCTCTGATCTGGATACAGACTGGATCTGGTGGCTACGGTGACCTCGGAATAAGAGAGAAACAGACAAATATTAGCGTAGATGCCATTCTTCTAATGATGTAGCAACTACATAGGGTGTTATGGGAAGTGTTCCCAGTTCCGGTTTACCTAATTAATGCAGCCTAAAAATCTTTTAACGGATTTGGATATTAAAAGCATATTAGTATGTTATGTGTAAGCCAGGTTAAAGAGATGGGTCTTTAATCTAGATTTAAACTGCAAGAGTGTGTCTGCCTCCCGAACAATGTTAGGTAGGTTATTCCAGAGTTTAGGCGCCAAATAGGAAAACGATCTGCCACCCGCCGTTGATTTTGATATTCTAGGTATTATCAAATTGCCTGAGTTTTGAGAACGTAGCGGACGTAGAGGATTATAATGTAAAAGGAGCTCATTCAAATACTGAGGTGCTAAACCATTCAGGGCTTTATAAGTTATAAGCAATATTTAAAAAAATATATACGGTGTGTGATAGGGAGCCAGTGCAGTGTTGACAGGACCGGGCTAATATGATCATACTTCCTGGTTCTAGTAAGAACTCTTGCTGCTGAATTTTGGACTAGCTGTAGTTTGTTTACTAAGAATGCAGAACAACCACACAATAAAGCATTACAATAATCTAACCTTGAGGTCATAAATGCATGGATTAACATTTCTGCTTTTGACATTGAGAGCATAGGCCTTAATTTAGATATATTTTTGATATGGAAATGCAGTTTTACAAATGCTAGAAACGTGGCTTTCTAAGGAAAGATTGCGATCAAATAGCACACCTAGGTTCCTAACTGATGACGAAGAATTGACAGAGCAACCATCAAGTCTTAGACAGTGCTCTAGTTTATTAGAAATTAAATATATTTTAAATGAGTTTTTAGGTCCTATAATTAACACCTCTGTTTTTTCAGAATTTAGCAGTAAGAAATTACTCGTCATCCAGTTTTTTATATCGACTATGCATTCCATTCGTTTTTCAAATTGGTGTGTTTCACCGGGGACGCGAAGAAATATAGAGCTGAGTATCATCAGCATAAAAGTGAAAGCTAACACCATGTTTCCTGATGATATCTCCCAAGGGTAACATATAAAGCGTGAAGAGTAGCGGCCCTAGTACTGAGCCTTGAGGTACTCCATACTGCACTTGTGATCGATATGATACATCTTCATTCACTGCTACGAACTGATGGTGGTCATATAAGTATGATTTAAACCATGCTAATGGACTTCCATTAATGCCAACAACGTGTTCAAGTCTATGCAAAAGAATGTTGTGGTCAATTGTGTCAAACGCAGCACTAAGATCCAATAAAACTAATAGAGAGATACACCCACGATCAGATGATAAGAGCAGATCATTTGTAACTCTAAGGAGAGCAGTCTCAGTACTATGATACGGTCTAAATCCTTACTGGAAATCCTCACATATACCATTTTTCTCTAAGAAGGAATATAATTGTGAGGATACCACCTTTTCTAGTATCTTGGACAGAAAAGGGAGATTCGAGATTGGTCTATAATTAACTAGTTCTTTGGGGTCAAGTTGTGGTTTTTTGATGAGAGGCTTAATAACAGCCAGTTTGAAGGTTATGAGGACATATCCTAATGACAATGAGGAATTAATAATAGCCAGAAGAGGATCTATGACTTCTGGAAGCACCTCTTTTAGGAGCTTAGATTGTATAGGGTCTAACATACATGTTGTTGGTTTAGATGATTTAACAAGTTTATACAATTATTCCTCTCCTATAGTAGAGAATGAGTGGAACTGTTTCTCAGGGGGTCTATAGTGCACTGTCTGATGCGATACTGTAGCTGATGGCTGAATGGTTGCAATTTTATCTCTAATAGTATCTATTTTAGAAGTAAAGTAGTTCATAAAGTCATTACTGCTGTGGTGTTGGGAAATGTCAACACTTGTTGAGGCTTTATTTTTCGTTAATTTAGCCACTGTACTGAATAAATACCTGGGGTTATGTTTGTTTTCTTCTAAATGAGAAGAAAAGTAATCGGATCTAGCAGTTTTTAATGCTTTTCTGTAGGATAGGTAACTTTCCCGCCAAGCAATACGAAATACCTCTAGTTTTGTTTTCCTCCAGCTGCGCTCCATTTTATGGGCTGCTCTCTTTAGGGTGCGAGTGTGCTCATTATACCATGGTGTCAAACTGTTTTCCTTAACCTTCCTTAAGCATAAAGGAGCAACTGTATTTAAAGTGCTAGAAAAGAGAGAGTCCATAGTTTCTGTTACATCATCAAGTTGTTCTGAGGTTTTGGATATGCTAAGGAATTTGGATACATCAGGAAGATTACTTAAAAAGCTGTCTTTTGTGGTAGAAGTGATGGTTCTTCCATACTTGTAACAAGAAGTAGAATTTACAATTTTGGCTATATGAATTTTGCAAAGAACTAAATAATGATCTGAGATATCATCACTTGGCTGAATAATTTCAACACCATCAACATTCTGAGGTTTTGGATATGCTAAGGAATTTGGATACATCAGGAAGATAACTTAAAAAGCAGTCTTTTGTGTTAGAAGTGATGGTTCTTTCATACTTGTAACAAGAAGTAGAATTTACAATTTTGGCTATATGAAGTTTGCAAAAAAATGATCTGAGATATCATCACTTGGCTGCATAATTTAAACACTATCAACATCAATTCCATGTGACAGTATTAAATCTAGAGTATGATTTCGACAATGAGTAGGTCCTGAAACGTGTTGTCTAACCCCAATAGAGTTCAGAATTTCTATAAATGCTGATCCCAGTGCATCTTTTTCATTATCAACTTGGATATTAAAATCACCAACTATTAAAACTTTATCTGCAGCCAGAACTAATGTAAAATCACCAAACTCTTTAATAAAGTCTGTATGGTGCCCTGGTGGCCTGTATACAGTAGCCAGTACAAACATAACAGGGGATTTATCATTAACATTTGCTTCTCTGGATAATGTTATATGAAGCACCATTACTTCAAACGAGTTATACTTGAAGCCTGCCCTCTGAGAAATCCTGAAAACATTGTTATAAATTGAAGCAACACCTCCCCCTTTGCCTTTTAGACGCGACTCGTGTTTATAACAGTAATCTTGGGGGATGGACTCATTTAAAATAATGTAATCATCAGGTTTTAGCCAGGTTTCTGTCAAACAGAGCACATCTATATTATGATCAGTGATCATATTATTTACAGAAAGTGTTTTCGTAGAAAAGGATTTGATATTCAATAAGCCAAGCTTTATCATTTGATTATCCATATTACATCTGTTTTTTATGTGTTGAACCTCAATTAAATTGTTCATCTTAACTTGGTTTGGACGTTTTTTGTATTTTCTAGTTTGGGGAACAGACAGTCTCTATAGTGTGATATCTAGGTGAAAGAGTCTATATGTGCTGAGAATTAGCTGACCTCTGTGACGTGAGGCAGCCAGCAGACGGTCGGCTTTTTGCCATATTTCTAGAGAGAAGAGTGGTGCCACCCCAGGAGGGATGAAGACCATCTCTTTTCAACAGGTCAGGTCTGCCCCAATAGCTCGTCCAATTGTCTATGAAACCTATGTTATACTGTGGGCACCACTTAGACATCCAGCCATTGAGTGATGACAATCTGTTATGCATCTCGTCACCACGGAAAGCAGGGAGGGGACCAGAGCATATTGCAGTGTCTGACATCATGCTTGCAAGTTCACACACCTCTTTAATGTTATTTTTAGTGATCTCCGACTGGCGAAGTCGAACATCATTAGCGCCGGCATGAATAACAATCTTACTGTATTTATGTTTAGCATTAGCCAGCACTTTTAAATTTGCCAAGATGTCAGGCACTCTGGCTCCCGGTAAACATTTCACTATGGTGGCTGGTGTCTATATTCATGTTCCATACAATAGAATCACCAATAACTAGAGCACTTTCATCAGGTTGGGTGAGAACCTGTTTAATGTTTTGATTGGAACAGAAGAGCGGTGTTTTGACCCACGACTACGCTGCCTCACTGTCACCCAGTTGCCCTGCTGCAGGAGATCTGTTGCCGGAACCGAACAATGTACAGGAATCCCTGAGCAAGACGCATCCAAAGCCGTATCTAGAGCCCTAACATTCTTACTGTCCTCAATTAAAGTTTGGATGCGTGTCTCTAATTCTGAAATTTTCTCTGTCAGCCTAACTATTTCCCTGCATTTATCACATGTGAATTCCTCATCTGCGACAGAGATAGATAAACTGTACATGTGACAAGAGGTGCAAATAACAATAGCAGGAGAAGCCATTACTCACCGTGCTTGATGAAATATTCTTACTGCGGTTGTTTGATGAACTTGTGAAAAACGAGCGAGAGAGAGGAGAGGAGAAAAGAAAACAGCGATAAGTTTGAATGAAAACGCTAATGACAAGCTAACGAGTGCTAACTCTTTGCAGGTGTACTGCACTCACGGATATAAAATAAAAGTGAACGATCAAAATTAATCTAATAAGATTGATCGATAATATCAGAAATATGGTGTGAATTTAGTTATATTTTATCACTTAAAAAAAAACAGAGAGTGATAGTAAGATAAAGATTCTAGAGAAAAAAATAAATAAATAAAAACAGCTACACGGAGCTACGATTAGCTACAGAAGGCCAACAGGAAGTAGAGAAAACGCTGTCCAACAGCCAACACTGTCCAACAGCCAGTGGCTGTTTTTGCCCCATTGACTTCCATTATAACAACATTTTTTTGATTGCAAAGCCATGACACCATGTAATCATGCATTCTTGATCGTTTGTGGTTTTCCCTTTTGGGAAGAGGTCAAATTTGTTATTTTTACAGTTGATCACTAGGTGGGACCATTAACCCTTTAGATAGGCCTGTGCAAAATAATAGTGCAAATTAAGCAAATTATAGTGTTTGTGTGTGTGTGAGATTCTTGATTGTTGGTGGTTACAATTAAGAATCTCACACACACAGAGAAGCTACCAAACACCTCCACGTTTTTTAAATAGGGAAAACGTGGAGGTGTTTGGTAGCTTCTCTGCTTGGCCCATATTGAATGAATGGGCTAAGCTAAGTGGTTTCAAAGTGTCACCGCGCGCCAAAGCGATTGAGTGCACGCACTGAGACGAGAGAGGTATGTATCAACTCGTCTTAGTTAAGGGAAAAACATAGCTTAATATGAAAACACGGTGGAGTATCCCTTTAAAGAGTTAAAATCTTGGAATTTTTTTTACATTTGGTAGTTTTGATCAGGACTGAGGTTGATTAATAGATTTATGCAAAAAAAAATTAGAAAAAAAATATTTATCTGATACATTTTTACAACAGTTTAATTTAGTAGATGTTTTCATCCACGAACATACCGAAACGGTAGTGAATTTGCCCACAGTGTACCGTTGAGTTTTTGAAAAATTTCAAAGCATTTTCCCAAAATATGGGTCAAAATAAGATTTGTCACCAAAAATCATTCCATTAGTTCAAACACAGAGAAGGTTGTGGCCAAAATAAGACTCAACTTTACCCCCTAGTGGACGAAAACGTCCCCAACAACGCATAAGGGTTATTTTTTATTTTTTAAACACGCTAAAAAATAAATTAAGTTTGTCAGAGGAATAAAATATATGAGTCGTGTAGAGGTATCATTTTAACGGATTAATCACCTATTTTCGTTTGCTGCATGTTTTTTTTTAAACACACTAAAAAATAAATCAGTTTGTGAGAGGAAAAAATATAAGTCAGGTATAAGTTGCATTATATTACATTTAAAAATAATAACGGCTGGCCTAATAATGTTATAATGTACCAACAGGATATTTTTAGTTCCCTTCACTTTACAACAAATGCTTTAAATTTATCAAATTTATCAGAACAAAACAAGAATTAAAAATATATAATTCTAATGGATAAATATAATTGCAGTAAATAATAATATATGCTTAGTAATAAAAAAACGAAAAATAATAATAATTTAAAGCTAAGCATAAGGTAAGGTTGGGCTTTATCATTCGGGAGAAATCCAAACGTTTCCATATTCGTGATGTTGCCCATTTAAAGCTTAACTAATATTCATGAGGTAAATAGGGTGTGTAGTTCACGCGTGTTTCAGTATAGATGGAAAAAAATCATAATTAACAATATGTCAAAGTGCTAACGCTGAATGTCTGGTGAACGACTGCTGTTTCCAGTGAATATGTGCGCGAGGCACCAGCGTGATCAAACAGCTGAAACAAATAATACTTAATTTTTGGTCACACATAAGGCATAATTCAAAAATGCAAAGTGTTGGAAGTTTTGTTTAGTAGACTGTAGCCTTAGACTATCCTACATTTTGAAATTTACAAATTGTATATTTTCTTATTTTTCTTTTTTAAATGTTACAATGTTATATCATAATGTTATTGTTGTTTTACTTCCTTCTTTTATCTCATTTTACAATTACATTCATTTCACAATCCGTCCCTTTGCGCCACCTGGCGGTAGTTTCGCGAATGATTTTAACATGCAACTGAATTACAGTTACCTCCGCGGCAGTAAGGCCCAGATAGGATGTCCACCTACTGTAGGTTCCTAACTGATGACGAAGAATTGACAGAGCAGCCATCAAGTCTTAGACAGTGTTCTAGGTTATTACATGTAGAGTTTTTACAGTAGGAGGACAAGCTAAATGGGCTTTACCGCCGCGCATACCGCCGCAGCGGTGCTGCAACATTAACTGAATTCAGTTGCGTGTTAAAAAAAATCGCTTAACTACCGCCAGGTGGCGCAAAGGGACGGATTTTGAACTGACTGTAATAATAAAATGACAGTTTGTAAACTAAGATGAAAGGACAGGTAAAACATCAATAGCATTATATTATAACATTTTAACATCCTTAAAAACCATTATAAAATTTAAAGTAAGAGTTAATTTAAAAACGTGGGTTAGTCTTAGGCTACAGTAAAAATGTAAAAGAAAGACCTTTAAACAAAGTCTTACTGCATACTATTGTCATTAAACAGTCATTACTAGGTATATATATATATATATATATATATATATATATATATATATATATATATATATATATATATATAAACAAACCAGAATAAAAATATAAAATGTTCTAATCCGTGTGTGTGTTCCTATATATATATATATATAGGAACACACACACACGGATTAAAAAATATATATTTTCATTCTGGTTTGCTCTTAGCAAACATAAATAAATAAAATCCTTCAAGTTCCATATGAGGAACGAAATGAGAACGGTCCAGCATTAAGACCGCACTAACAGCAATAATTCTTATTAACTGCTATTGTTCTTGATTTTTCAAACTGTCTCCAGTTATGCCTTAACTGTGTGAGCAAAAATTGGGTATGGTATATTTCAGCTGTTTTATGCGCTGGTGCCTCACGCGCAAATATTCATTGTAAACAGCAGTTCAGCATGAGCAGCGGTCTACTGTGGCATATTTTTGCTCATTATATTTTTCTGTCGATACTGAAACACACATGAACCACAAAGCATATTTTACCTAATAATTAATAGTTTAGCTGCAAATAGGCAAAATCATGAATATGGAAACATTTGGATGTGTACAGAATGAAAGAGGTAAACCCAGCATGCAGGTAAGCTAAGTGGAAATACTGTATATCAATTTATTTTATTTACTTATTTATTTCGTGTTTATCCCATTTTTTTCATTGCATATGAAAATGTAAGAATAAAAAAATCCTCCTACCCCCTAAAAATTCTCTTCACATTCACTTGTGCGCTCTTGCGCAATACCTTCCTCTCGCGTTGCTCAATTGTGGACAACGTAAAAGTGTTTGATATAAAGGTTGCTGTCCCATTTTATACATTAATTTGTTAATTTAAAAAAATCGAATTATTCTGTTAGTTTCATGGTAACATGCAATCAAGGTCTTCTGTTATATAGGCTATATTTAATATTCACTGAGGCATTTTCACAGGTTTAAACTTAAATTTCCATGAGATTTTAAATTCAGTTTAATAGTATTAAAAATTCAGATTTAAACTAGTATAAAAATGCATTAAATTGCTTAAATTATTTCTATAAGTTAAAGTAACCAACCTTAAAAATGTGTTGTCATGACTTTTTCATCGTATTTTTTTTTTTTTACAGTCTGATAACAAGCTGTATTCGTTCTCCTTTTTTATTATTATTATTTTTGTTTTAGTTTATAGAAAATAAATTGGCTAAAATATAAGCAGACACGTTTAAATTAAAACAACCAGAAAAACATGACTAGTCTTGAGGGAAATATAGGTTTTATTATTTTTATAAATCGCAGATCTCACAGACGAACGTCTTAATATGATCGCACATTATAAATGTTTGGTGAGATAAAATGTGCACGATAACATTAAGCAAATCTCTTCGCCATCGTCACTCTTTATTATTAAGCAGAAGTTTACGTACAGTTAATGCGTGTGCGTGCGCCGCGCTCGTTGTGGTGTGTGTGTGTGTGACTGACAGACAGCCTCCGCGGCGCGCATGAGAGATCTCTCGCAGATCTCACAGACAAACGTCTTAATATAATCGCACATTAGATATGTTTGGTGAGATAAGATGTGCAAGATAACATTATTAAGCAAAAATAAATAGTAAATTTTTTCCCCCTTGTTCCAGTACCGAAAGCAGAACCGATAGCGTCAGATCTTACTGATACGGTCTTTCATAATTTAGCCCCGGGGCCAGTTTAATATCGGGTTTCGGTACACATGCCTACTTATACCTGACTTATATTTTTTCCTCTCACAAACTCTGCTTTCTTTTTTAGCGTGTTAAAAAAAAAAAAAAAAACATGCAGTAAACAGAGAGTAGGTGATGAATCCGTTAAAATGCAACTATAGACAACTTATATATTTTTTTCTCTGACAAACTTAATTTATTTTTTAGCGTGTTTAAAAAATAAAAAATAAAGAAGACGTGCAGCAAATGAAAATAGGCGATTAACCCATTAAAATTTTATATTTCAGAGCAGAGCCTGGGCCTAATATTGTCACGTTCGGTGATACAGGAAACACAGGAGAGATCCAATTGCAGGTATGATGTTTATTTCAGGGCAAATCCAAAGGGGTAAACAGTCCAGGCAGGGTCAAAACCAGAATATCCAAACAACATGAAAACAGACAATAACACACGGCAAGGGCAAGACTACGGAAAGCATGAAACATAGACAAGGACTCCGTGACACAGACTCAGACAGACCGGGTATAAATACACAGAAGGATGATGAGGGAACTGGAGACAGGTGGGGAACAATCAATTAACTCAAACAAGGAGGAAGGTGACCAAATAAGGGAACAGGAAGTGATAAGGTGACAGACACAGTGGAAAAGGAGGACACCTAGTGGAAACCCAGGGAACACAACCCAGACACTGTGACAGTACCCCCCCCCCCCCCCTCTACGGAGCGGCTCCCAGACGCTCCACGACAGACACAAAACAGAGACCAGGAGGGAGGAAGACCGGAGGAGGTTCAGGGGGAGGGACGGAGGGCCAGAAAAGAAAAACATGGGGAACAGGCATCAGAATGTGAACACAAAACAGGAAGACCAGGAGGGAGGAGGACCGGAGGAGGTTCAGGGGGAGGGACGGAGGGCCAGACTAACAGAGGGGAACAGGGACAGAAGTGAACACATAAAACAAAAAAAAACAAACAACGACATGAAGCCCCCCCAGGGCGGAGCAGAAGACCACCACGTCCGTGTGGTGGAGACTGGAGTCCCCCAGGGCGGAGCAGAAGTCCACCACAACCGTGTGGTCAGAGCGGAAGCCCCCCAGGGTGGAGCAGAAGACCACCACGTCCTCGTGGTCGATGCCAGAGTCCCCCAGGGCGGAGCGGAAGACCACCACGTCCTTGTGGTCATCGTCGGAGTCCCCCAGGGCAGAGCAGATGACCACCACGTCCTTGTGGTCGTCGTCGGAGTCCCCCAGGGCGGAGCGGATGACCACCACGTCCTCGTGGTCCGCCCAACGGGAGGACGAAGATCACCGGTGACTTGACTCAGTCCTCGAAGATCACCGGTGACTAGCCTTGTCTCTGGAAAGTCCATGGTACCTAGTCCTGACTCTGGAGAGTTCGTTGGAACCTGACTCGACTCTGGAGAGTTCGCTGGAACCTGACTCGACTCTGGAGAGTTCTCTGGAACCTGACTCGACTCTGGAGAGTTCGCTGGAACCTGACTCGACTCTGGAAGATCAACAGGAACTAGACCTGACTCTGGAGGGTCAACGGTAATTAACCCTGACTCTGGAAGGTCGACGGTGACTAACCCTGACTCTGGAGGGTCCATGACCATCTGACTCGACTCTGGAGGGTCAACCGGAAACTGACTCAACTCTGGAAAGTCAACGGGCACCTGACTTGACTCGGGAAGGTCAACAGGAATCTGACTTGATTCAGTAGGAACAACTGGAACATGACTCGACTCTGGATGGTCAACAGGAACTAGCCCTGACTCTGGAGGGTCAACGGTAACTAACCCTGACTCTGGATGGTCGACGGTGACTAACCCTGACTCAGGAGGGTCCATGAACACCTGACTCGACTCAGGAGGGTCAACCGGGAACTGACTCAACTCTGGAAAGTCAACGGGCACCTGACTTGACTTGGGAAGGTCAACAGGAATCTGACTTGACTCTGGAACGGCCTCGGGCACCGCCTCGGCCTCCAGAACAGCAACGGACACTGCCTCGGCATCGGGCACCACATCAGCCTCCGGAACAGCATCGGGCACCGCCTCGGGAACGGCCTCGGGCACCGCCTCGGGAATGTCCTCCTAGACAGCAGCGGGCCGCTCGGGAACGTCCTCCTGGATGGCAACGGCCCGCTCGGGAACGTCCTCCTGGACGGCAGCGGCCCGTTTGGGAACGTCCTCCTGGACGGCAGCGGCCCACTCGGGAACGTCCTCCTGAACGGCAGCGGTCCGCTCGGGAACGTCCTCCTGGACGGCAGCGGCCCGCTCGGGAATGTTCTCCGGGCTTTGAGGAACGGTAGACATCTGTCTCCTCCTCCTCCGCCCTCTATGATGGCGAGTCGGTGGCACCTTGTCTGGAGACTCAGGCGTTGGGTCGGCCATCTTGTGCTGTGGCGCTGGGCTGGTGGCCATCTTGTGCTGTGGCTCTAAGCTGGCGGCCATCTTGTGCTGTGGCGCTGGGCTGGCGGCCATCTTATGCTGAGGCGCTGTCTCAGCAACCATGACGTGAACCATCTTGGGAATCTCTAGGATCTTAGATAACATCTCGAAGTAATCGAGAAAGGTGTCAGCGGCCATCTTGGGCGTTGGTGCTGAGCTGGCAGCCATCTTGCACTGTGGTGTGAGGTTGGTGGCCATGCACCACAGCGGCGCTGGGTTGGCGGCTATCTGGTGCTGTGGTGCTGGACCTGCGGCCATCATGGGCAGTGTCGCTGGCTTTCTCCTTCTGCCCTGGTGAGACGGCGGCTCTGGTCCCTCCCACGTGAGCCCCGAGTCGAAGGGGGGCCATGGTGGAGAGCGATGCTGAGCTTCCTCTCGCCTACCTCCTCCTCGGCGACCTCCCCTGGTCCCGCGAAACACGACCAGGCGGGTTCCCTCAAACCGATTGCTTCTCTCCCGCTCGGTGGCTGGGGAAGAAGCGTTAATCGACATACCGCTGGATCTCTGTGTTGACGGAGTCCTTCTGTCATGTTCGGTGATACAGGAAACACAGGAGAGATCCAATTGCAGGTATGATGTTTATTTCAGGGCAAATCCAAAGGGGTAAACAGTCCAGGCAGGGTCAAAACCAGAATATCCAAACAACATGAAAACAGACAATAACACACGGCAAGGGCAAGACTACGGAAAGCATGAAACATAGACAAGGACTCCGTGACACAGACTCAGACAGACCGGGTATAAATACACAGAAGGATGATGAGGGAACTGGAGACAGGTGGGGAACAATCAATCAATTCAAACAAGGAGGAAGGTGACCAAATAAGGGAACAGGAAGTGATAAGGTGACAGACACCGTGGAAAAGGAGGACACCTAGTGGAAACCCAGGGAACACAACCCAGACACTGTGACAAATATAGGCTATCCAGGATTTTTTTTTTTTTTTCATTACATCTGAAAATGACTTGATCAGCCTCCCGTGATGCTCAGGACGATTTGAAAAATTCATCGCATTCACTTCACAAGCTCTGGCGTAGATCCGCCTCTCGCGTTGCTCAGCTGTGGACAATTTAAAAATGTTTGATATAAAGGTTGCTGTCCCATTTTATACAGGAGTTTTTCATGTAAAAAAATCGAATTATATTATTAACACAAGTTCATTTAGGCTATTTAACATGCACTGTGACATTTTACCATTTTTAATTTATAAACTCCTTGATATTTTAAAGTTAGTTTAATAGTATTTAAATTTAAGTTTAAAAATAGGTTTTAACAGCTAAATACCAACAACCATACTGCATGTGAATAAATAAAATGCATACTTTTTATAACATTTCATTATTCATAAAATGCATAACATTTCTGGTGTTTGGATTTGTACTTCAATATAATGAGCTCCAAGTTTAAGAATAGCCCTAGACTGCTCTCTCTCTCTCTCTCTCTATTTAACAGCATTAGCTCAATAAAATACGTCTTCCTTCAGGTAGAATTAATGTTTTCCTGCTTGCTAAATGTTGGTCTCATGATCAATAAGTTGTATTCGCCTCAATCTGATGTAGTAAAGTCAAACCGCAGACAGTGAAGCTGCATCACTGAGCGAGAGTCCCGCGCGCTGTGAGGCGGGAACAGAGGATTCCGCTTGGTCTTAAAGCCTTCCGCAAACATCAACGATAACAATGAATTATTAATTGATGATTTGTTATTATCATTATGGTCTTGTGAAAATAATAATATGGGCTGCGAGAATATAATGAATACAAAGAGTAGTGCTGCTGAGTGCAGGCATGTTTCAGCCCAGTAACACACTGTTCCTCAGAGCCAAAACACTGACCGAATTCAGTTCAGCTGGAGGGGGTTGGGTTTTTGGGGTTAGTTATGTGTGGCTTGTGGGGGTCAGATAAAGGTGTGAATTGCTCTTTCATATGGACAGTGTCTTATGAGGCTTTCAAAGTTGCTGAAACCGGTTTATATAGGACTGTTGTTTTGGTTATAGACAAAAAAATGGTCTGTCCCCAAGTAAGATTTTTCTAGTTCTAGTCGTTCATTTGTTATATTCAACTAATCAGAGGTTTATATTAAATTTACATAATCAAATTCTTAACCCTTTCATGCATGAATTATAATAACCTCAGTCAGGATTTTTTTCCTATGTGTTTTCATTGCTCTTAGGGCGTGAAAAACAAGAATTGATTTTTATTTTATTTTTTTACAAATTTTTCAAAGAGATCTTCAGATGTCCACTTGAGTGGACAGCATGCGGTTGGTTTAAACTAAAGATATACTGTATTAAATATAAGACAATAATCAAGCAGATAAAGTATGTGAATTTAACAAACTAATCAATGCAATTATATCAAATAATGTGAAAACTATAAAATATATGCAAAAAATATAAATGCTAAATATTGCAATGGCTTCATACAACTTCATACAAGTTGCACTTCGCGTATCTATGATATCAGAACATGAGGACGTGATTCCATCAGAATTTTCTACAGCCTGTCAAGGTACAACTGTGGAAACCACTCAGATGCTCCCTCCAGTGCACCAGAGTATGGAGATTTACCCTTATTAGCTGATACTTATGATTATGTTCAAGATGGACATGCACATTTCTATCATAGCCCTCCTCTGAGAAAACCTAGCGATACGTTTTTTCAGTCTCATCTGAAATGATCAGCGTTGGGGGTAACGCATTACAAGTAACATGCATAACCCATTCAGATTACTTTTTTGATGTTACAAGTAAAGTAATGTGTTACAAGTAACATGCATTACCTAATCAGATTACTTTTTGATCTAACAAGTAATTAACTACAAGTAATGTGCATTACCTAATCAGATTACTTTTTGATGTAGCGAGTAAAGAAACGCATTACAAGCAGTGTTGGGCAGTAACTAGTTACATGTAACGGCGTTACATAATTTAATTACAAAATTATTGTAACTTATTGTTACTAAGAAAAAATGAGTAATTAAATTACAGTTACTTATGAAATTATTTACGATTACAAAGGGGATTACATTTGAATATTTACACACATCCACATACAGATTTAACTGATTTCTTTCCCAAATTGCACTGACTATTCTGAAACATACGCCCTAATAATTTCCGGGATGCGGAAATACAGTCTGTTTTTTCTTAGAATCCAGTCATAAAAACGAAATGCCTAACGCGGATGGAATATGCCACATTTTGGATGACTAAATCAAAAGTAGGTCAGTACACTTGAATCAAAACATGACATCGCCTAGTGTCTGTGAATATAAAGCCCCAAAAATGCAATATATGACTTGCACATTCTGCGTGTCTGTGGAAATCAGGCGCGCGTGGACACTGGGAGAACCGGGACAATTCCCGGTGGCCTGGCAGCCGAATTTGCCCCACTATTTAATATCATTATTGTATAATTGCCTGCCGAATGTACAACCCGAATTCCGGAAAAGTTGGGACGTTTTTTAAATTTTAATAAAATGAAAACTAAAGGAATTTCAAATCACATGAGCCAATATTTTATTCACAATAGAACATAGATAACGTAGCAAATGTTTAAACTGAGAAATTTTACACTTTTATCCACTTAATTAGCTCATTTAAAATTTAATGCCTGCTACAGGTCTCAAAAAAGTTGGCACGGGGGCAACAAATGGCTAAAAAAGCAAGCAGTTTTGAAAAGATTCAGCTGGGAGAACATCTAGTTAATTGATATCAGGTCTGTAACATGATTAGCTATAAAAGCTTTGTCTTAGAGAAGCAGAGTCTCTCAGAAGTAAAGATGGGCAGAGGCTCTCCAATCTGTGAAAGACTGCGTAAAAAAATTGTGGAAAACTTTAAAAACAATGTTCCTCAACGTCAAATTGCAAAGGCTTTGCAAATCTCATCATCTACAGTGCATAACATCATCAAAAGGTTCAGAGAAACTGGAGAAATCTCTTTGCGTAAGGGACAAGGCCGGAGACCTTTATTGGATGCCCGTGGTCTTCGGGCTCTCAGACGACACTGCATCACTCATCGGCATGATTGTGTCAATGACATTACTAAATGGGCCCAGGAATACTTTCAGAAACCACTGTCGGTAAACACAATCCGCCGTGCCATCAGCAGATGCCAACTAAAGCTCTATCATGCAAAAAGGAAGCCATATGTGAACATGGTCCAGAAGCGCCGTCGTGTCCTGTGGGCCAAGGCTCATTTAAAATGGACTATTTCAAAGTGGAATAGTGTTTTATGGTCAGACGAGTCCAAATTTGAAAAGTCTTGTTGGAAATCACGGACGCCGTGTCCTCCGGGCTAAAGAGGAGGGAGACCTTCCAGCATGTTATCAGCGTTCAGTTCAAAAGCCAGCATCTCTGATGGTATGGGGGTGCATAAGTGCATACGGTATGGGCAGCTTGCATGTTTTGGAAGGCTCTGTGAATGCTGAAAGGTATATAAAGGTTTTAGAGCAACATATGCTTCCCTCCAAACAACGTCTATTTCAGGGAAGGCCTTGTTTATTTCAGCAGGACAATGCAAAACCACATACTGCAGCTATAACAACAGCATGGCTTTGTCGTAGAAGAGTCCGGGTGCTAACCTGGCCTGCCTGCAGTCCAGATCTTTCATCTATAGAGAACATTTGGCGCATCATTAAACGAAAAATACGTCAAAGACGACCACAAACTCTTCAGCAGCTGGAAATCTATATAAGGCAAGAATGGGACCAAATTCCAACAGCAAAACTCCAGCAACTCATAGCCTCAATGCCCAGACGTCTTCAAACTGTTTTGAAAAGAAAAGGAGATGCTACACCATGGTAAACATGCCGCGTCCCAACTATTTTGAGACCTGTAGCAGAAATCAAAATTGAAATGAGCTCATTTTGTGCATAAAATTGTACACTTTCTCAGTTTAAACATTTGCTATGTTATCTATGTTCTATTGTGAATAAAATATTGGCTCATGTGATTTGAAAGTCTTTTAGTTTTCATTTTATTAAAATTTAAAAAACGTCCCAACTTTTCTGGAATTCGGGTTGTACTAAAGCGATCATTTGCGAATCCGCCATTTGATAATTAAATCTCTAATAAGTCATGAATTGTTAGTCATGACTCGCGCACTATCCGCGCCTCCGCCAAACGGTTTGGATCAGACTCCGAGTAATCAATGCGAGAGAGAGAGAGCGAGAATAGAGAATAGAGTGAACTGCTGGAGCAGAGAAGCAGAACTCCTGTTCAGGGTTTCAGGTCAGTTTCATCTGTAAAGATGCTTTTTTGTCTTTGTTTTTTTATTTATTTAATCAAGCAGCAGCACGTTGCTCATCAGTCATCACTCAAAATACTATATAAAGGACATCATTATTATCTGTTGTAATGTTACAGTAGTAATTTAGCTGAAAAAATTTCAGATTTTTTTTTATAGGTTTAGGGGGAGCTACGACAGACAACAACACAACCCTTATGAAAATTAACATTTTAATATTTAACTATAAATCCAGAGAAAATGGTTACTATTGTTTAACTGTGATAACCAAAAATGTAAAATTATTTTACAAAAGTATTTATTTAAAAGTAAATACAAATCCATTTGCAAAAAAAAAAAAAAAAAAAAAAAAAAAAAGGTTATTTTACTTTTATATAGGCTAATAAAAGCATGGTAATTTTTTGTAAGGGAAAAACATGACTCGTGTACAGTATTAGGATTTTTCTATAAAGATATTGTAGTATTGTAGAGTATTGTATTGTAAAGCATAGTTTTGTTCAATCTTGAGTATTAAAGTCATGAGAGAGATGGATAACAGGGCAAAATAAAGAGACTGAAGAGAAAAATGGAAGTGAAGGTGCAGTTCAGGAGAGAACTTTTAATTATTTTGCATGTCCCCAAATTAAAGATTTAATTTTTTTATGTCAGGTCCATAGAAAAAAAAGTTTTGTCCATGAATTTGTTTGTATGAGTTTGAATTTTCCAGTCTGATTTTTTTCCCAGTCCGTCCCTCCTGTAAATTAATGGCAAAGACATGGTTTCATTTACTAGACATAGGCCTACTGAAGCTTGCAGTGTTTTCAACCTCTGCTGCCTCAATATAGGAGTACACAAGCACATAAACATAATTTCTAGAACTGCTCTGTGTCACTTCATGTGCATTTTACTTATTTTGAGAACCTATCATCATACACAGAGACAGCAGTTTAAAAAAAACACCAATGTTTCAGGAGTTTAGTACACAGAATACATCACATGCTTATTAGATAACTGTATTTAAGTTGATGTATATGCTTTTATTTATTATTCTTTAATTTTCACAAATTCAGAAAAGTAATCAAAAAGTACTCAAAAGTAATTAGTTACATTACTTTAATAAAGTAATTGAAAAAGTTACACTACTATTACATTTTAAACAGGGTAACTTGTAACCTGTAACCTATTACATGTCCAAAGTAACCTTCCCAACACTGATTACAAGTAACATGCATTACGTAATCAGATTACTTTTTGATGTTATGAGTAAAAAAACGCATTACAATAACGCACATTACATAATCAGATTACTTTTTGATGTTATGAGAAAGGAAACGCATTACAAGTAACATGCATTATGTAATCAGATTACTTTTTGATGTTATGAGTAAAGAAACGCATTAAAAGTAACATGCATTACGTAATCAGATTACTTTTTGATGTTATTAGTAAAAAACGCATTACAATAACATGAATTATAAAATCAGATTACTTTTTGATCTAACAAGTAAAGTAATGCATTACAAGATCCCTTTCTACGAAAACACTTTTTGTAAATAATATGATCACTGATCATAATATAGATGTACTCTGTTTGACAGAAACCTGGCTAAAACCTGATGATTACATTATTTTAAATGAGTCCACCCCCCAAGATTACTGTTATAAACATGAGCCGCGTCATGGTAAAAGGCAAAGGTGGAGGTGTTGCTTCAATTTATAACAACGTTTTCAGGATCTCTCAGAGAGCAGGCTTCAAGTATAACTCGTTTGAAGTAATGGTGCTTCATATAACATTATCCAGAGAAACAAATGTTAATGATAAATCCTCTGTTATGTTTGTACTGGCTACTGTATACAGGCCACCAGGGCACCATACAGACTTTATTAAAGAGTTTGGTGATTTTACATCCGAGTTAGTTCTGGCTGCAGATAAAGTCTTAATAGTTGGTGATTTTAATATCCATGTTGATAATGAAAACGATGCATTGGGATCAGCATTTATAGACATTCTGAACTCTATTGGTGTTAGACAACACGTTTCAGGACCTACTCATTGTCGAAATCATACTCTAGATTTAATACTGTCACATGGAATTGATGTTGATGGTGTTGAAATTATTCAGCCAAGTGATGATATCTCAGATCATTATTTAGTTCTGTGCAAACTTCATATAGCCAAAATTGTAAATCCTACTTATTGTTACAAGTATGGAAGAACCATCACTTCTAACACAAAAGACTGCTTTTTAAGTTATCTTCCTGATGTATCCAAATTCCTTAGCATATCCAAAACCTCAGAACTTGATGATGTAACAGAAACTATGGACTCTCTCTTTTCTAGCACTTTAAATACAGTTGCTCCTTTACGCTTAAGGAAGGTTAAGGAAAACTCATTGTCATTAGGATATGTCCCCAAAACCTTCAAACTGGCTGTTATTAAGACTCTCATCAAAAAACCACAGCTTGACCCCAAAGAACTAGTTAATTATAGACCAATCTCGAATCTCCCTTTTCTGTCCAAGATACTAGAAAAGGTGGTATCCTCACAATTATATTCCTTCTTAGAGAAAAATTGTATATGTGAGGATTTAGACCGTATAATAGTACTGAGACTGCTCTCCTTAGAGTTACAAATGATCTGCTCTTATCATCTGATCGTGGGCGTATCTCTCTATTAGTTTTATTGGATCTTAGTGCTGCGTTTGACACAATTGACCACAAAATTCTTTTGCATAGACTTGAACACTTTGTTGGCATCAGTGGAAGTGCATTAGCATGGTTTAAATCGTACTTATATGACCACCATCAGTTCGTAGCAGTGAATGAAGATGTATCCTATCGATCACAAGTGCAGTATGGAGTACCTCAAGGCTCAGTACTAGGGCCGCTACTCTTCACGCTCTATATGTTACCCTTGGGAGATATCATCAGGAAACATGGTGTTAGCTTTCACTGTTATGCTGATGATACTCAACTCTATATTTCTTCGCAGCCCGGTGAAACACACCAATTTGAAAAATTAATGGATTGCTTAGTCGATATAAAAAACTGGATGACAAGTAATTTCTTACTGCTAAATTCTGAAAAAACAGAGGTGTTAATTATAGGACCTAAAAACTCCGCTTGTAATAACCTAGAACACTGTCTAAGACTTGATGGTTGCTCTGTAAATTCTTCGTCATCAGTTAGGAACCTAGGTGTGCTATTTGATCGCAATCTCTCCTTAGAAAGCCACGTTTCTAGCATTTGTAAAACTGCATTTTTCCATCTCAAAAATATATCTAAATTACGGCCTATGCTCTCAATGTCAAATGCAGAAATGTTAATCCATGCTTTTATGACCTCAAGGTTAGATTATTGTAATGCTTTATTGGGTGGTTGTTCTGCACGCTTAGTAAACAAACTACAGCTAGTCCAAAATGCAGCAGCAATAGTTCTTACTAGAACCAGGAAGTATGACCATATTAGCCCGGTCCTGTCAACACTGCACTGGCTCCCTATAAAGCATCGTATAGATTTTAAAATATTGCTTATTACCTATAAAGCCCTGAATGGTTTAGCACCTCAGTATTTGAATGAGCTCCTTTTACATTATAATCCTCTACGTCCGCTACGTTCTCAAAACTTAGGCAATTTGATAATACCTAGAATATCAAAATCAACTGCGGGCGGCAGATCCTTTTCCTATTTGGCGCCTAAACTCTGGAATAACCTACCTAACATTGTTCGGGAGGCAGACACACTCTTGCAGTTTAAATCTAGATTAAAGACCCATCTCTTTAACCTGGCATACACATAACATACTAATATGCTTTTATTATCCAAATCCGTTAAAGGATTTTTAGGCTGCATTAATTAGGTAAACCGGAACCGGAAACACTTCCCATAACACCCTATGTACTTGCTACATCATTAGAAGAATGGCATCTACGCTAATATTTGTCTGTTTCTCTTTTGTTCCGAGGTCACCGTGGCCACCAGATCCAGTCTGTGTCCAGATCAGAGGGTCACTGCAGTCACCCGGATCCAGTATGTATCCAGACCAGATGCTGGATCAGCACCTAGAAAGGACCTCTACATCCCTGAAAGACAGCGGAGACCAGGACAACTAGAGCCCCAGATACAGATCCCCTGTAAAGACCTTGTCTCAAAGGAGCACCAGGACAAGACCACAGGAAACAGATGATTCTTCTGCACAATCTGACTTTGCTGCAGCCTGGAATTGAACTACTGGTTTCGTCTGGTCAGAGGAGAACTGGCCCCCCAACTGAGCCTGGTTTCTCCCAAGGTTTTTTTCTCCATTCTGTCACCGATGGAGTTTCGGTTCCTTGCCGCTGTCGCCTCTGGCTTGCTTAGTTGGGGTCACTTCATCTACAGCGATATCGTTGACTTGATTGCAAATAAATGCAAAGACACTATTTAATTGAACAGAGATGACATAACTGAATTCAATAATGAACTGCCTTTAACTATCATTTTTTCATTATTGACACTGTTTTCCTAATGAATGTTGTTCAGTTGCTTTGACGCAATGTATTTTGTTTAAAGCGCTATATAAATAAAGGTGACTTTGACTTTGACTTTGACAAGTGTCATACATTATGTAATCACATGACTTTTTTCGATGTCAATGAAAATTACATTCTAATAATACAAATACATTTATTTACAGTAGAAAAAGTCAATGCATATTAAGTTTTTAAGTTTTAAATTTCAAAAACAATATTCACATTATAATTATGAATTGTAGCTGAAATATAGCCATTGCATGCATGACGTCCACTACAGTGGACATGTGATTAATCAGAGTTTTCTCTCAATCTAAAATCAAAACTTGGAAAATTTTACTGCGATATGACTCATTAGATATTGCTTTATGCTGCAATATTTTTTTTACCTACAAGAGTCTCCTAGGATAGAAGGAATGGGTGGATATTCTGGAGCAACTTGGCATGTCTGACTGACCCTTGGCCATCTTGGTTTGGAGGGGGAAAAAAATCGAAACACAAAGGCTTGCCACTTGGTTGCAATTTATAGGATGATGCACCAGGGTCCAATGAAGAGATTGATGTGCAACTTTGCCATAAAAACCCGTGCGAATGCAGCTGCATTTTTTTCCATTAAATAATATGAAAGCAAGTAGGGCTGGGTGATAAATCGATTTTATGTTTTTTTGTTTGAATGAAAATCGGTTTTCTTTTTAACATCCACTGATGCACCACTCAGGCTCCCATAGTTCAGAGTGGATCAACCATCCCCCGCGAGTCTGACAGAGACATGCCGCCAAGCAAAGGATGAGCTTAGCAGTGTGATTCTGACTGGAGCCTCCATCACGAGTACAATTCATGCCAACAGCCCGTAATATAAATGCATATTCAGCAAGAATTCATGTTAAACATATTTAGCTATGGCTTGATCAGGTTATCATGACTGCAATAGTCGAGCGGGATGTTAAAGGCTATATGAGTTTGTCTGTTTCTTTTACTGATTATTTTCTGGTTAAAACATGATTTAAACAGATAAAGCACATTCACACGCAATCGCTGTAGCAATAATGCATTCAAACAAATTGTAATGATCCAGAACTCGACATGGGATCCATATGCAGGCTTTATTGCAGAAACACGTAGTTGTACAGGCAATGGTCAATACCAGCAATATCAGCAACGTAGGGAGAACAGAGAATCAAAATCCAGTAAACAAGCAAGGGTTGGTAGGTAGGCAGCAAAGGTACGTAGAGGAGATCAAACAGGGTCGGTAACAGGAAAACAAACACGGGTAGTAACGCTCAGAAATGACAGACACAGCAAATCAAGACTTCGCGTAGAACTGTTGTAATAGTCCAGCTTATATACACAGTCCTGATGAGTAGCACCTGTGATGGTGATCAGAGTCCAAGGACAGGGCTTGTGGAAAATGAAGTGTAGTCAGTGTAAATGAATGAGTGGATGCGTGTGTGTGTCAGTATTCAGGTGAGGGTGCCCTCTGCTGGCCAGTAGAGGGAATCACGGGGTTCGTCTCAGTGACAGGGACTGATTATGTACCCTAGGAATGTGGTGGAGGTCGTGTGGAATTTGCATTTCTCAGCCTTGGCGTATAACTGGTATTTGATGAGGCGTTGAAGAACTGCTCGTACGTGTTGTACATGTTCAGGAAGTGTGTTGGAGTAGATCAGTATGTCATCAATATACACGATCACAGATATGTTCAGCATGTCTCTGAAGACCTCGTTAATAAATGACTGAAACACCGATGGACTATTGACCAGTCCGAATGGCATCACAAGATATTCATAGTACCCAGTGGCGGTGGAGAAGGCAGTCTTCCATTCATCTCCCTCTCTAATGCGAATGAGATTGCATACGCACCTCAGATCCAGTTTGGTGTAGTACTGGGCAGAGCAAAGCTGTTCGAGGGCTGAAGGAACCAACGGAAGTGGGTATCTGAATTTCACAGTCATTTCGTTTAGCCCACGATAATCAATGCAAGGACGAAGACCACCATCCTTCTTTTTCACGAAGAAGAACCCGGACGAAGCAGGGGATGTGGACGGTCTGATGAAACCTTTCTAGAGTTCTTCATTGATGTAATCCTTCATGGCTTCGGACTCAGGTTGAGACAATGGGAAGATGCGACCCTTTGGGGGAGAATGCCCTGGCAGAAGATTGATTGCACAGTCATATTTATGGTGAGGAGGTAAGGTGTTGGCTTGCTCCTTACTGAAAGCCTCCATAAGCCCAGCATATTCCTCTGGAAGGGCGAGAATAGACTATCGTGCTGGAGAGAGTGACACGGAACAGACAGGAATGGGTTTGACCTGAGAAAGACAGTTCTGTTGACAATGAGTGCTCCATTTCACAACTTGGCCCTCTCTCCAGGAAATATGTGGATCATGCAGACGTAACTAGGGTAATCCAAGAATCACAGGAGTATGGGGAGAACGTAGAATTGAATCCTCTCCTTGTGAAGTAAACCAGCCGCCATCAAGATTTTGTGAGTGAGGTGAGTAATGGATCCAGAACCCAATGGTCGACCATCTATTGTCTCCACTGAGAGAGAGGTAGAGCATGGAATCAGTTGAAAGTCATATCTCTTAGCGAACTCTTCAGAAATGAAGTTCCCAGCAGCCCCAGAATCATGTAAAGCAGAGGTAATAACTTGTTTGTCGTTTATCCATAATTCAACGGGAATGCTTACACACTGGGTATCACACATGGAAGTGAGAGGAGTACTCACCGAGCATTGTGAGGAGATAGATGCATGAGTGGGGCAGTTGTTCCGTTGATGGCCAGGTAAGCCACAGTACATGCATCTGTTATAGATGCGTCGATCTCTCTCCTCAACAGACAGATGGTAAGTGTTGATCTGCATGGGTTCAGTAGGTTCATTAGATGGCAAGAAAACTGGGTGGTCAGTGCGACGAGAACTGGTTCGTCGGGCACGTTGCAGATTGTCAATGGAAATGGTAAGTTCAATGAAGCTATTAAGATCTCTGCCCTCGTCTCTGCATGCTAGCTCAGCTTGAAGATCATAATTCAGACCCTTGCGGAAAAGTACCTTTAACGTGTCATTCACCCAGTTGGTTTGTGCCGCCAGAGTGCGAAATCGTAGGGCATAATCAGCCGCCATCATTCTGCCTTGCGATAACTCCAATAAGCGATCTCCAGCTCCCTTTCCCTCCTTAGGATGATCGAACACTGCTCTGAACTGTTGTAGGAAATCATGAAAGGAAGAGAATGCAGATCCATCGGAGCCCCATACAACAGTAATCCATTCCAGGGCTTTCTCAGTTAGCAGTGAACAAACAAAGGCGATCTTCCCAGTATCAGTAGTATACAGCGTGGGTTGCTGTTCCACAAACAATGAGCATTGTAATAGAAAGCCCTTACACTTGTTGGCTTCACCGTTGAATTTCTCCGGGAAAGCGAGACGGGGATTCACCTAGGGCGGCATCCCTTCAGCTTGGGCACTGGCGGACGCTTCCGGCGTTGGTGTGGCCGCGGGAGCTGTATGGAGACTCTGAACGGCTTTGACGAGTTCCTCGGTGATAGACGTCAGTCGATTCAGCTGAAACTGATTAGCAGCGATCTGACTGGCTTGGGCCGCCATGGTGGTATGCAGACCTTCATAAGCCACTGGATCTCGTGTTGGCGAATCACGGGGTTCGTCTCCGTGACACAAATGTAATCTTACAGTGCTACTACATTATTAGTAGGCTATTTGATTTTGAAATCTTGAAGAAATTAATCGATCTGTTTAGATAAAAGTAACTGACAAGAATGTACTGTTATTTTCCTCACAAACAAAATTTGCACAGCTGATGGGCTAGTATCAACAAAAAAATAAATAATAATATATAATAAAAATAATAATAAAATAAAATAAAGGTCTTTCCAGCATTAAGGTAATAACATCACAGTTTTTCATCATCTTGTCTCAGTTATAAGTTTAAAACTTGTTTTGAAAAATTTCTTTGTCATTTGAATATTGATTTTAAAATCGATTTAAATCATAAATCGGATTTTGTTTTTTTTAGGCCATATGCTATCGCCCAGCACTAAAAACAAGTAAAGAAGGCTCCCTTTAAAATCACTTATGTTGTCAGTTAATCAAGCTCTTTTTTACATCGTGTGTATTTTGTTGATTATAATGAGAGAACTTGAGTTTAATCGTGAGGAAGTTTTATTAATCTGTCTTTAGAGTTTCAAAAGATTTAATCGTGCAGGTTTAATTTTATTCGTTTCTTGTTTTAGGCTAATTAGGCATAAATAATGGGAACAAAATTACAGTGCTTCATGTTTAAACATGCAACAATTTCTTAATCAGTTTACAGACAAATGTTTTTTCCCCAATAAGTTAAAGGACAGGTAACGAATAACAAAAATGCATGTTGTTTTATTAAAGGAAAAAATATATTTATATTGAAAATATAAATTAAAATATACAAATCTAAAATATGGTTTAATACCATGTAGATTAGAGAAAATATAATCACAGGTTCAGGCACAGGCTTGACATTTATCCTGCTTGAATTTTTTCTAAGAAATGCAAATAACTTCATAAGTACCAAACTTTCGTCTGTGGATATTAAATATTAAATATTTTAACTACAGTGTTTTTCTTTCATTTTCCCTGACTGAAGCCATCAAATCTAACACATCAGTGAGGCAAAACTGACATCTATTAGCGAAAATGTGCTTTGATGCGCTTGTTTGATAACTTGTGGTTAAAGCGCCACTCAGCGGTCAAAGGCTGCAAATGCACTTTATACCGCCGCCGTGGTGGTACATGCGGCGGTAAAAAGGGCCTTTTGAGTGTCTACTTAGTGTAGGTCCTATAATTAACACCTCTGTTTTTTCAGAATTTAGCAGTAAGAAATTACTCGTCATCCAGTTTTTTATATCGACTATGCATTCCATTAGTTTTTCAAATTGGTGTGTTTTAGAAATATAGAGCTGAGTATCATCAGCATAACAGTGAAAGCTAACACCATGTTTCCTGATGATATCTCCCAAGGGTAACATATAAAGCGTGAAGAGTAGCAGCCCTAGTACTCAGCCTTGAGGTACTCCATACTGCACTTGTGATCGATATGATACATCTTCATTCACTGCTACGAACTAATGGCGGTCATATAAGTACGATTTAAACCATGCCAATGCACTTCCATTAATGCCAACAAAGTGTTCAAGTCTATGCAAAAGAATGTTGTGGTCAATTGTGTCAAACGCAGCACTAAGATCCAATAAAACTAATAGAGAGATACAACCACGATCAGATGATAAGAGCAGGTAATTTGTAACTCTAAGGAGAGCAGTCTCAGTACTATGATACGGTCTAAATTCTGACTGGAAATCCTCACATATACCATTTTTCTCTAAGAAGGAATATAATTGTGAGGATACCACCTTTTCTAGTATCCTGGACAGAAAAGGGAGATTCGAGATTGTTCTATAATTAACTAGTTCTTTGGGGTCAAGTTGTGGTTTTTTGATGAGATGGTTTGCCAGTTTACCAAGTGGGTAGAGCATCTGCCAGCACCCAATGACACTGCCCAAACCACGGCATACCTTCCGATGAACCATATCTTCTCCCGGTTCGGATTGCCAGTGAGAGTCAACTCAGACACAGGTACCCACTTCACGGCTGAGATCATGCAACAGATCTGGAAATGCCTAGGGGTACAAGCTAAACTTCACATCAGCCACCATCCAATCGCGTCCAGCCAGGTAGAGAGATCGGTATACTTTTTAAGCATGGCGACCACCGCTCGGTTCGATCTCTCTACCTGGCTGGACACATGTGTCTGCCAACCAGAAAGACTGGGATGTGAAACTACCCCTTGTGCTGTTGGCCATCAGAGCCACCCCACAGGAATCAACACGGGTGTCCCCTTTTGAACTCATGACTGGGCGGCAGATGACCCTGCCACTACACTTGCTGTATCAACCAGGAGACTCCAACCTTGTCACCGCTTACACCACATTCCAGTACCTTGACGAGCTCCATAGACATTTGAAAACAACTTTTGCTTTTGCCCAGCAACACCTTCAAAAAAGCGCTGAAGGCCAGAAAGCATATTACAACCGGAAAGCATCACACCAGGAACTGAATGTGGGCGACAGGGTCTTGTATTACAGCTTTACCCCGCCACCTCAGACAGGCCCCCAAAGAAATTCCTGCCACACTGGAAGGGACCTCATGAGATTATGAACAAACTCTCCCCAGTTG